>NC_138507.1:12076326-12497082 GCF_964252035.2 Podarcis erhardii | reverse complement strand
CTGTGATAAAAAGCCTTCTGTTTTTTTCGCCAAACCTTTCAGGGGAGCATTTGCAACCGTTTGGCAACATTTTTGAGTGAATTGCCAAAAGTCAGATTTTTGCTGAAATTGTGACCCCGGGGCTTAGGGATTTTTTCAAAAAATCTTTTTCTGCCGGTTAAGTTGTCGAGGGCTGATTTCTTGTTCTGTGATAAAAAGCCTTCTGTTTTTTTGGCCAAACCTCTCAGGGGAGCATTTGCAACCGTTTGGCACCATTTTTGAATGAATTGCCAAAAGTCAGATTTTTGCTGAAATTGTGACCCCGGGGCTTAGGGATTTTTTCAAAAAAATCATTTTCTGACGGTTAAGTTGTCGAGGGCTGATTTCTTGTTCTGTGATAAAAAGCCTTCTGTTTTTTTCGCCAAACCTCTCAGGGGAGCATTTGCAACCCTTTGGCACCATTTTTGAGTGAATTGCCAAAAGTCAGATTTTTGCTGAAATTGTGACCCTGGGGCTTAGGGATTTTTTCAAAAAAAACTTTTTCTGCCGGTTAAGTTGTCAAGGGCTGATTTCTTGTTCTGTGATAAAAAGCCTTCTGTTTTGAACGCCAAACCTTTCAGGGGAGCATTTGCAACCGTTTGGAACCATTTTTGAGTGAATTGCCAAAAGTCAGATTTTTGCTGAAATTGTGACCCCGGGGCTTAGGGATTTTTTCAAAAAATCTTTTTCTGCCGGTTATGTTGTCGAGGGCTGATTTCTTGTCCTGTGATTAAAAGCCTTCTGTTTCGACCGCCAAACATTTCAGGGGAGCATTTGCAACTGTTTGGCACCATTTTTGAGTGAATTGCCAAAAGTCAGATTTTTGCTGAAATTGTGACCCCGGGGCTTAGGGATTTTTTCAAAAAAATCTTTTTCTGCCGGTTAAGTTGTCGAGGGCTGAATTCTTTCCCTGTGATAAAAAGCCTTCTGTTTTTTTGGCCAAACCTCTCAGGGGAGCATTTGCAACCGTTTGGCAACATTTTTGAGTGAATTGCCAAAAGTCAGATTTTTGCTGAAATTGTGACCCCGGGGCTTAGGGATTTTTTCAAAAAAATCTTTTTCTGCCGGTTAAGTTGTCGAGAGCTGATTTCTTGTCCTGTGATAAAAAGCATTCTGTTTCGACCGCCAAACCTTTCAGGGGTGCATTTGCAACAGCTAGGCATCATTTTTGAGTGAATTGCCAAAAGTCAGATTTTTGCTGAAATTGTGACCCCGGGGCTTAGGGATTTTTTCAAAAAAAACTTTTTCTGCCGGTTAAGTTGTCAAGGGCTGATTTCTTGTCCTGTGATAAAAAGCCATCTGTTACGACCGCCAAACATTTCAGGGGAGCAATTGCAACCGTTTGGCACCATTTTTGAGTGAATTGCCAAAAGTCAGATTTTTGCTGAAATTGTGACCCCGGGGCTTAGGGATTTTTTCAAAAAATCTTTTTCTGCCGGTTAAGTTGTCAAGGGCTGATTTCTTGTCCTGTCATAAAAAAGCCTTCTGTTTCGACCGCCAAATCTTTCAGGGGAGCATTTGCAACCGTTTGGCACAATTTTTGAGTGAATTGCCAAAAGTCAGATTTTTGCTGAAATTGTGACCCCGGGGCTTAGGGATTTTTTCAAAAAAATCTTTTTCTGACGGTTAAGTTGTCGAGGGCTGATTTCTTGTTCTGTGATAAAAAGCCTTCTGTTTTTTTGGCCAAACCTCTCAGGGGAGCATTTGCAACCGTTTGGCACCATTTTTGAGTGAATTGCCAAAAGTCAGATTTTTGCTGAAATTGTGACCCCGGGGCTTAGGGATTTTTTCAAAAAATCTTTTTCTGCCGGTTAAGTTGTCAAGGGCTGATTTCTTGTCCTGTCATAAAAAAGCCTTCTGTTTCGACCGCCAAATCTTTCAGGGGAGCATTTGCAACCGTTTGGCACAATTTTTGAGTGAATTGCCAAAAGTCAGATTTTTGCTGAAATTGTGACCCCGGGGCTTAGGGATTTTTTCAAAAAAATCTTTTTCTGACGGTTAAGTTGTCGAGGGCTGATTTCTTGTTCTGTGATAAAAAGCCTTCTGTTTTTTTGGCCAAACCTCTCAGGGGCGCATTTGCAACCGTTTGGCACCATTTTTGAGTGAATTGCCAAAAGTCAGATTTTTGCTGAAATTGTGACCCCGGGGCTTAGGGATTTTTTCAAAAAATCTTTTTCTGCCGGTTATGTTGTCGAGGGCTGATTTCTTGTCCTGTGATAAAAAGCCATCTGTTTCGACTGCCAAATCTTTCAGGGGAGCATTTGCAACAGTTTGGCATCATTTTTGAGTGAATTGCCAAAAGTCAGATTTTTGCTGAAATTGTGACCCCGGGGCTTAGGGATTTTTCAAAAAAATCTTTTTCTGCCGGTTATGTTGTCGAGGGCTGATTTCTTGTCCTGTGAAAAAAACCATCTGTTTCGACCGCCAAACCTTTCAGGGAGCATTTGCAACCGTTTGGCACCATTTTTGAGTGAATTGCCAAAAGTCAGATTTTTGCTGAAATTGTGACCCCGGGGCTTAGGGATTTTTTCAAAAAAATCTTTTCCTGCCGGTTAAGTTGTCGAGGGCTGAATTCTTTCCCTGTGATAAAAAGCCTTCTGTTTTTTTGGCCAAACCTCTCAGGGGAGCATTTGCAACCGTTTGGCACCATTTTTGAGTGAATTGCCAAAAGTCAGATTTTTGCTGAAATTGTGACCCCGGGGCTTAGGGATTTTTTCAAAAAAATCTTTTTCTGCCGGTTATGTTGTCGAGGGCTGATTTCTTGTCCTGTGATAAAAAGCCATCTGTTTCGACCGCCAAACCTTTCAGGGGAGCATTTGCAACCGTTTGGCACCATTTTTGAGTGAATTGCCAAAAGTCAGATTTTTGCTGAAATTGTGACCCCGGGGCTTGGGGATTTTTTCAAAAAATCTTTTTCTGCCGGTTATGTTGTCGAGGCTGATTTCTTTTCCTGTGATTAAAAGCCGTCTGTTTTTTTGGCCAAACCTTTCAGCGGAGCATTTGCAACCGTTTGGCACCATTTTTGACTGAATTGCCAAAAGTCAGATTTTTGCTGAAATTGTGACCCCGGGGCTTAGGGATTTTTACAAAAAAATCTTTTTCTGCCGGTTAAGTTGTCGAGGGCTGATTTCTTTCCCTGTCATAAAAAGCCTTCTGTTTCGACCGCCAAACATTTCAGGGGAGCAATTGCAACCGTTTGGCACCATTTTTGAGTGAATTGCCAAAAGTCAGATTTTTGCTGAAATTGTGACCCCGGGACTTAGGGATTTTTACAAAAAATTCTTTTTCTGCCCGTTATGTTGTCGAGGGCTGATTTCTTTCCCTGTGATTAAAAGCCTTCTGTTTTTTTTGCCAAACATTTCAGGGGAGCAATTGCAACAGTTTGGCATCATTTTTGAGTGAATTGCCAAAAGTCAGATTTTTGCTGAAATTGTGACCCCGGGGCTTAGGGATTTTTTCAAAAAATCTTTTTCTGCCGGTTATGTTGTCGAGGGCTGATTTCTTGTCCTGTGATAAAAAGCCATCTGTTTCGACCGCCAAACCTTTCAGGGGAGCATTTGCAACCGTTTGGCACCATTTTTGAGTGAATTGCCAAAAGTCAGATTTTTGCTGAAATTGTGACCCCGGGGCTTAGGGATTTTTTCAAAAAAATCTTTTTCTGACGGTTAAGTTGTCGAGTGCTGATTTCTTGTTCTGTGATAAAAAGCCTTCTGTTTTTTTGGCCAAACCTCTGAGGGGAGCATTTGCAACCGTTTGGCACCATTTTTGAGTGAATTGCCAAAAGTCAGATTTTTGCTGAAATTGTGACCCCGGGGCTTGGGGATTTTTTCAAAAAAATCTTTTTCTGCCGGTTATGTTGTCGAGGGCTGATTTCTTTTCCTGTGATTAAAAGCCTTCTGTTTTTTTGGCCAAACCTCTCATGGGAGCATTTGCAACCGTTTGGCACCATTTTTGAGTGAATTGCCAAAAGTCAGATTTTTGCTGAAATTGTGACCCCGGGGCTTGGGGATTTTTTCAAAAAATCTTTTTCTGCCGGTTATGTTGTCGAGGGCTGATTTCTTTTCCTGTGATTAAAAGCCTTCTGTTTTTTTGGCCAAACCTCTGAGGGGAGCATTTGCAACCGTTTGGCACCATTTTTGAGTGAATTGCCAAAAGTCAGATTTTTGCTGAAATTGTGACCCCGGGGCTTAGGGATTTTTTCAAAAAAATCTTTTTCTGCCGGTTATGTTGTCGAGGGCTGATTTCTTTTCCTGTGATTAAAAGCCTTCTTTTTTTTGGCCAAACCTCTCATGGGAGCATTTGCAACCGTTTGGCACCATTTTTGAGTGAATTGCCAAAAGTCAGATTTTTGCTGAAATTGTGACCCCGGGGCTTGGGGATTTTTTCAAAAAATCTTTTTCTGCCGGTTATGTTGTCGAGGGCTGATTTCTTTTCCTGTGATTAAAAGCCTTCTGTTTTTTTGGCCAAACCTCTCATGGGAGCATTTGCAACCGTTTGGCACCATTTTTGACTGAATTGCCAAAAGTCAGATTTTTGCTGAAATTGTGACCCCGGGGCTTAGGGATTTTTTCAAAAAAAATCTTTTTCTGCCGGTTAAGTTGTCGAGGGCTGATTTCTTTCCCTGTCATAAAAAGCCTTCTGTTTCGACCGCCAAATCTTTCAGGGGAGCATTTGCAACCGTTTGGCACCATTTTTGAGTGAATTGCCAAAAGTCAGATTTTTGCTGAAATTGTGACCCCGGGGCTTAGGGATTTTTTCAAAAAAAATCTTTTTCTGCCGGTTAAGTTGTCGAGGGCTGATTTCTTTCCCTGTCATAAAAAGCCTTCTGTTTCGACCGCCAAACATTTCAGGGGAGCAATTGCAACCGTTTGGCACCATTTTTGAGTGAATTGCCAAAAGTCAGATTTTTGCTGAAATTGTGACCCCGGGGCTTAGAGATTTTTTTCAAAACATCTTTTTCTGCCGGTTAAGTTGTCAAGGGCTGATTTCTTGTCCTGTGATAAAAAGACATCTGTTTCGACCGCCAAACCTTTCAGGGGAGCAATTGCAACCGTTTGGCACCATTTTTGAGTGAATTGCCAAAAGTCAGATTTTTGCTGAAATTGTGACCCCGGGGCTTAGAGATTTTTTTCAAAACATCTTTTTCTGCCGGTTATGTTGTCGAGGGCTGATTTCTTGTCCTGTGATAAAAAGCCTTCTGTTTTTTTGGCCAAACCTCTGAGGGGAGCATTTGCAACCGTTTGGCACCATTTTTGAGTGAATTGCCAAAAGTCAGATTTTTGCTGAAATTGTGACCCCGGGGCTTAGGGATTTTTTCAAAAAAATCTTTTTCTGCCGGTTATGTTGTCGAGGGCTGATTTCTTTTCCTGTGATTAAAAGCCTTCTGTTTTTTTGGCCAAACCTCTCATGGGAGCATTTGCAACCGTTTGGCACCATTTTTGAGTGAATTGCCAAAAGTCAGATTTTTGCTGAAATTGTGACCCCGGGGCTTGGGGATTTTTTCAAAAAATCTTTTTCTGCCGGTTATGTTGTCGAGGCTGATTTCTTTTCCTGTGATTAAAAGCCTTCTGTTTTTTTGGCCAAACCTTTCAGCGGAGCATTTGCAACCGTTTGGCACCATTTTTGACTGAATTGCCAAAAGTCAGATTTTTGCTGAAATTGTGACCCCGGGGCTTAGGGATTTTTTCAAAAAAAATATTTTTCTGCCGGTTAAGTTGTCGAGGGCTGATTTCTTTCCCTGTCATAAAAAGCCTTCTGTTTCGACCGCCAAATCTTTCAGGGGAGCATTTGCAACCGTTTGGCACCATTTTTGAGTGAATTGCCAAAAGTCAGATTTTTGCTGAAATTGTGACCCCGGGGCTTAGGGATTTTTTCAAAAAAAATCTTTTTCTGCCGGTTAAGTTGTCGAGGGCTGATTTCTTTCCCTGTCATAAAAAGCCTTCTGTTTCGACCGCCAAACATTTCAGGGGAGCAATTGCAACCGTTTGGCACCATTTTTGAGTGAATTGCCAAAAGTCAGATTTTTGCTGAAATTGTGACCCCGGGGCTTAGAGATTTTTTTCAAAACATCTTTTTCTGCCGGTTAAGTTGTCAAGGGCTGATTTCTTGTCCTGTGATAAAAAGACATCTGTTTCGACCGCCAAACCTTTCAGGGGAGCAATTGCAACTGTTTGGCACCATTTTTGAGTGAATTGCCAAAAGTCAGATTTTTGCTGAAATTGTGACCCCGGGGCTTAGAGATTTTTTTCAAAACATCTTTTTCTGCCGGTTATGTTGTCGAGGGCTGATTTCTTGTCCTGTGAAAAAAACCATCTGTTTCGACCGCCAAACCTTTCAGGGGAGCATTTGCAACCGTTTGGCACCATTTTTGAGTGAATTGCCAAAAGTCAGATTTTTGCTGAAATTGTGACCCCGGGGCTTAGGGATTTTTTCAAAAAAATCTTTTCCTGCCGGTTAAGTTGTCGAGGGCTGAATTCTTTCCCTGTGATAAAAAGCCTTCTGTTTTTTTGGCCAAACCTCTCAGGGGAGCATTTGCAACCGTTTGGCACCATTTTTGAGTGAATTGCCAAAAGTCAGATTTTTGCTGAAATTGTGACCCCGGGGCTTAGGGATTTTTTCAAAAAAATCTTTTTCTGCCGGTTATGTTGTCGAGGGCTGATTTTTTGTCCTGTGATAAAAAGCCATCTGTTTCGACCGCCAAACCTTTCAGGGGAGCATTTGCAACCGTTTGGCACCATTTTTGAGTGAATTGCCAAAAGTCAGATTTTTGCTGAAATTGTGACCCCGGGGCTTGGGGATTTTTTCAAAAAATCTTTTTCTGCCGGTTATGTTGTCGAGGCTGATTTCTTTTCCTGTGATTAAAAGCCGTCTGTTTTTTTGGCCAAACCTTTCAGCGGAGCATTTGCAACCGTTTGGCACCATTTTTGACTGAATTGCCAAAAGTCAGATTTTTGCTGAAATTGTGACCCCGGGGCTTAGGGATTTTTTCAAAAAAAATCTTTTTCTGCCGGTTAAGTTGTCGAGGGCTGATTTCTTTCCCTGTCATAAAAAGCCTTCTGTTTCGACCGCCAAACATTTCAGGGGAGCAATTGCAACCGTTTGGCACCATTTTTGAGTGAATTGCCAAAAGTCAGATTTTTGCTGAAATTGTGACCCCGGGGCTTAGGGATTTTTTAAAAAAATCTTTTTCTGCCGGTTAAGTTGTCGAGGGCTGATTTCTTTCCCTGTCATAAAAAGCCTTCTGTTTCGACCGCCAAACATTTCAGGGGAGCAATTGCAACCGTTTGGCACCATTTTTGAGTGAATTGCCAAAAGTCAGATTTTTGCTGAAATTGTGACCCCGGGGCTTAGGGATTTTTTCAAAAAAATCTTTTTCTGCCGGTTATGTTGTCGAGGGCTGATTTCTTTTCCTGTGATTAAAAGCCTTCTGTTTTTTTGGCCAAACCTCTCATGGGAGCATTTGCAACCGTTTGGCACCATTTTTGAGTGAATTGCCAAAAGTCAGATTTTTGCTGAAATTGTGACCCCGGGGCTTGGGGATTTTTTCAAAAAATCTTTTTCTGCCGGTTATGTAGTCGAGGCTGATTTCTTTTCCTGTGATTAAAAGCCTTCTGTTTTTTTGGCCAAACCTTTCAGCGGAGCATTTGCAACCGTTTGGCACCATTTTTGACTGAATTGCCAAAAGTCAGATTTTTGCTGAAATTGTGACCCCGGGGCTTAGGGATTTTTTCAAAAAAAATCTTTTTCTGCCGGTTAAGTTGTCGAGGGCTGATTTCTTTCCCTGTCATAAAAAGCCTTCTGTTTCGACCGCCAAATCTTTCAGGGGAGCATTTGCAACCGTTTGGCACCATTTTTGAGTGAATTGCCAAAAGTCAGATTTTTGCTGAAATTGTGACCCCGGGGCTTAGGGATTTTTTCAAAAAAAATCTTTTTCTGCCGGTTAAGTTGTCGAGGGCTGATTTCTTTCCCTGTCATAAAAAGACATCTGTTTCGACCGCCAAACCTTTCAGGGGAGCAATTGCAACCGTTTGGCACCATTTTTGAGTGAATTGCCAAAAGTCAGATTTTTGCTGAAATTGTGACCCCGGGGCTTAGAGATTTTTTTCAAAACATCTTTTTCTGCCGGTTATGTTGTCGAGGGCTGATTTCTTGTCCTGTGAAAAAAACCATCTGTTTCGACCGCCAAACCTTTCAGGGGAGCATTTGCAACCGTTTGGCACCATTTTTGAGTGAATTGCCAAAAGTCAGATTTTTGCTGAAATTGTGACCCCGGGGCTTAGGGATTTTTTCAAAAAAATCTTTTCCTGCCGGTTAAGTTGTCGAGGGCTGAATTCTTTCCCTGTGATAAAAAGCCTTCTGTTTTTTTGGCCAAACCTCTCAGGGGAGCATTTGCAACCGTTTGGCACCATTTTTGAGTGAATTGCCAAAAGTCAGATTTTTGCTGAAATTGTGACCCCGGGGCTTAGGGATTTTTTCAAAAAAATCTTTTTCTGCCGGTTATGTTGTCGAGGGCTGATTTCTTGTCCTGTGATAAAAAGCCATCTGTTTCGACCGCCAAACCTTTCAGGGGAGCATTTGCAACCGTTTGGCACCATTTTTGAGTGAATTGCCAAAAGTCAGATTTTTGCTGAAATTGTGACCCCGGGGCTTGGGGATTTTTTCAAAAAATCTTTTTCTGCCGGTTATGTTGTCGAGGCTGATTTCTTTTCCTGTGATTAAAAGCCGTCTGTTTTTTTGGCCAAACCTTTCAGCGGAGCATTTGCAACCGTTTGGCACCATTTTTGACTGAATTGCCAAAAGTCAGATTTTTGCTGAAATTGTGACCCCGGGGCTTAGGGATTTTTTCAAAAAAAATCTTTTTCTGCCGGTTAAGTTGTCGAGGGCTGATTTCTTTCCCTGTCATAAAAAGCCTTCTGTTTCGACCGCCAAACATTTCAGGGGAGCAATTGCAACCGTTTGGCACCATTTTTGAGTGAATTGCCAAAAGTCAGATTTTTGCTGAAATTGTGACCCCGGGACTTAGGGATTTTTACAAAAAAATCTTTTTCTGCCCGTTATGTTGTCGAAGGCTGATTTCTTTCCCTGTGATTAAAAGCCTTCTGTTTTTTTTGCCAAACATTTCAGGGGAGCAATTGCAACAGTTTGGCATCATTTTTGAGTGAATTGCCAAAAGTCAGATTTTTGCTGAAATTGTGACCCCGGGGCTTAGGGATTTTTTCAAAAAATCTTTTTCTGCCGGTTATGTTGTCGAGGGCTGATTTCTTGTCCTGTGATAAAAAGCCATCTGTTTCGACCGCCAAACCTTTCAGGGGAGCATTTGCAACCGTTTGGCACCATTTTTGAGTGAATTGCCAAAAGTCAGATTTTTGCTGAAATTGTGACCCCGGGGCTTGGGGATTTTTTCAAAAAAAATCTTTTTCTGCCGCTTAAGTTGTCGAGGGCTGATTTCTTTCCCTGTCATAAAAAGCCTTCTGTTTCGACCGCCAAATCTTTCAGGGGAGCATTTGCAACCGTTTGGCACCATTTTTGAGTGAATTGCCAAAAGTCAGATTTTTGCTGAAATTGTGACCCCGGGGCTTAGGGATTTTTTCAAAAAAAATCTTTTTCTGCCGGTTAAGTTGTCGAGGGCTGATTTCTTTCCCTGTCATAAAAAGACATCTGTTTCGACCGCCAAACCTTTCAGGGGAGCAATTGCAACCGTTTGGCACCATTTTTGAGTGAATTGCCAAAAGTCAGATTTTTGCTGAAATTGTGACCCCGGGGCTTAGAGATTTTTTTCAAAACATCTTTTTCTGCCGGTTATGTTGTCGAGGGCTGATTTCTTGTCCTGTGAAAAAAACCATCTGTTTCGACCGCCAAACCTTTCAGGGGAGCATTTGCAACCGTTTGGCACCATTTTTGAGTGAATTGCCAAAAGTCAGATTTTTGCTGAAATTGTGACCCCGGGGCTTAGGGATTTTTTCAAAAAAATCTTTTCCTGCCGGTTAAGTTGTCGAGGGCTGAATTCTTTCCCTGTGATAAAAAGCCTTCTGTTTTTTTGGCCAAACCTCTCAGGGGAGCATTTGCAACCGTTTGGCACCATTTTTGAGTGAATTGCCAAAAGTCAGATTTTTGCTGAAATTGTGACCCCGGGGCTTAGGGATTTTTTCAAAAAAATCTTTTTCTGCCGGTTATGTTGTCGAGGGCTGATTTCTTGTCCTGTGATAAAAAGCCATCTGTTTCGACCGCCAAACCTTTCAGGGGAGCATTTGCAACCGTTTGGCACCATTTTTGAGTGAATTGCCAAAAGTCAGATTTTTGCTGAAATTGTGACCCCGGGGCTTGGGGATTTTTTCAAAAAATCTTTTTCTGCCGGTTATGTTGTCGAGGCTGATTTCTTTTCCTGTGATTAAAAGCCGTCTGTTTTTTTGGCCAAACCTTTCAGCGGAGCATTTGCAACCGTTTGGCACCATTTTTGACTGAATTGCCAAAAGTCAGATTTTTGCTGAAATTGTGACCCCGGGGCTTAGGGATTTTTTCAAAAAAAATCTTTTTCTGCCGGTTAAGTTGTCGAGGGCTGATTTCTTTCCCTGTCATAAAAAGCCTTCTGTTTCGACCGCCAAACATTTCAGGGGAGCAATTGCAACCGTTTGGCACCATTTTTGAGTGAATTGCCAAAAGTCAGATTTTTGCTGAAATTGTGACCCCGGGACTTAGGGATTTTTACAAAAAAATCTTTTTCTGCCCGTTATGTTGTCGAAGGCTGATTTCTTTCCCTGTGATTAAAAGCCTTCTGTTTTTTTTGCCAAACATTTCAGGGGAGCAATTGCAACAGTTTGGCATCATTTTTGAGTGAATTGCCAAAAGTCAGATTTTTGCTGAAATTGTGACCCCGGGGCTTAGGGATTTTTTCAAAAAATCTTTTTCTGCCGGTTATGTTGTCGAGGGCTGATTTCTTGTCCTGTGATAAAAAGCCATCTGTTTCGACCGCCAAACCTTTCAGGGGAGCATTTGCAACCGTTTGGCACCATTTTTGAGTGAATTGCCAAAAGTCAGATTTTTGCTGAAATTGTGACCCCGGGGCTTAGGGATTTTTTCAAAAAAATCTTTTTCTGACGGTTAAGTTGTCGAGGGCTGATTTCTTGTTCTGTGATAAAAAGCCTTCTGTTTTTTTGGCCAAACCTCTGAGGGGAGCATTTGCAACCGTTTGGCACCATTTTTGACTGAATTGCCAAAAGTCAGATTTTTGCTGAAATTGTGACCCCGGGGCTTAGGGATTTTTTCAAAAAAAATCTTTTTCTGCCGGTTAAGTTGTCGAGGGCTGATTTCTTTCCCTGTCATAAAAAGCCTTCTGTTTCGACCGCCAAACATTTCAGGGGAGCAATTGCAACCGTTTGGCACCATTTTTGAGTGAATTGCCAAAAGTCAGATTTTTGCTGAAATTGTGACCCCGGGGCTTAGGGATTTTTTCAAAAAAATCTTTTTCTGCCGGTTATGTTGTCGAGGGCTGATTTCTTTTCCTGTGATTAAAAGCCTTCTGTTTTTTTGGCCAAACCTCTCATGGGAGCATTTGCAACCGTTTGGCACCATTTTTGAGTGAATTGCCAAAAGTCAGATTTTTGCTGAAATTGTGACCCCGGGGCTTGGGGATTTTTTCAAAAAATCTTTTTCTGCCGGTTATGTTGTCGAGGCTGATTTCTTTTCCTGTGATTAAAAGCCTTCTGTTTTTTTGGCCAAACCTTTCAGCGGAGCATTTGCAACCGTTTGGCACCATTTTTGACTGAATTGCCAAAAGTCAGATTTTTGCTGAAATTGTGACCCCGGGGCTTAGGGATTTTTTCAAAAAAAATCTTTTTCTGCCGGTTAAGTTGTCGAGGGCTGATTTCTTTCCCTGTCATAAAAAGCCTTCTGTTTCGACCGCCAAATCTTTCAGGGGAGCATTTGCAACCGTTTGGCACCATTTTTGAGTGAATTGCCAAAAGTCAGATTTTTGCTGAAATTGTGACCCCGGGGCTTAGGGATTTTTTCAAAAAAAATCTTTTTCTGCCGGTTAAGTTGTCGAGGGCTGATTTCTTTCCCTGTCATAAAAAGACATCTGTTTCGACCGCCAAACCTTTCAGGGGAGCAATTGCAACCGTTTGGCACCATTTTTGAGTGAATTGCCAAAAGTCAGATTTTTGCTGAAATTGTGACCCCGGGGCTTAGAGATTTTTTTCAAAACATCTTTTTCTGCCGGTTATGTTGTCGAGGGCTGATTTCTTGTCCTGTGAAAAAAACCATCTGTTTCGACCGCCAAACCTTTCAGGGGAGCATTTGCAACCGTTTGGCACCATTTTTGAGTGAATTGCCAAAAGTCAGATTTTTGCTGAAATTGTGACCCCGGGGCTTAGGGATTTTTTCAAAAAAATCTTTTCCTGCCGGTTAAGTTGTCGAGGGCTGAATTCTTTCCCTGTGATAAAAAGCCTTCTGTTTTTTTGGCCAAACCTCTCAGGGGAGCATTTGCAACCGTTTGGCACCATTTTTGAGTGAATTGCCAAAATTCAGATTTTTGCTGAAATTGTGACCCCGGGGCTTAGGGATTTTTTCAAAAAAATCTTTTTCTGCCGGTTATGTTGTCGAGGGCTGATTTCTTGTCCTGTGATAAAAAGCCATCTGTTTCGACCGCCAAACCTTTCAGGGGAGCATTTGCAACCGTTTGGCACCATTTTTGAGTGAATTGCCAAAAGTCAGATTTTTGCTGAAATTGTGACCCCGGGGCTTGGGGATTTTTTCAAAAAATCTTTTTCTGCCGGTTATGTTGTCGAGGCTGATTTCTTTTCCTGTGATTAAAAGCCGTCTGTTTTTTTGGCCAAACCTTTCAGCGGAGCATTTGCAACCGTTTGGCACCATTTTTGACTGAATTGCCAAAAGTCAGATTTTTGCTGAAATTGTGACCCCGGGGCTTAGGGATTTTTTCAAAAAAAATCTTTTTCTGCCGGTTAAGTTGTCGAGGGCTGATTTCTTTCCCTGTCATAAAAAGCCTTCTGTTTCGACCGCCAAACATTTCAGGGGAGCAATTGCAACCGTTTGGCACCATTTTTGAGTGAATTGCCAAAAGTCAGATTTTTGCTGAAATTGTGACCCCGGGACTTAGGGATTTTTACAAAAAAATCTTTTTCTGCCCGTTATGTTGTCGAAGGCTGATTTCTTTCCCTGTGATTAAAAGCCTTCTGTTTTTTTTGCCAAACATTTCAGGGGAGCAATTGCAACAGTTTGGCATCATTTTTGAGTGAATTGCCAAAAGTCAGATTTTTGCTGAAATTGTGACCCCGGGGCTTAGGGATTTTTTCAAAAAATCTTTTTCTGCCGGTTATGTTGTCGAGGGCTGATTTCTTGTCCTGTGATAAAAAGACATCTGTTTCGACCGCCAAACCTTTCAGGGGAGCATTTGCAACCGTTTGGCACCATTTTTGAGTGAATTGCCAAAAGTCAGATTTTTGCTGAAATTGTGACCCCGGGGCTTAGGGATTTTTTCAAAAAAATCTTTTTCTGCCGGTTATGTTGTCGAGGGCTGATTTCTTTTCCTGTGATTAAAAGCCTTCTGTTTTTTTGGCCAAACCTCTCATGGGAGCATTTGCAACCGTTTGGCACCATTTTTGACTGAATTGCCAAAAGTCAGATTTTTGCTGAAATTGTGACCCTGGGGCTTTGGGATTTTTTCAAAAAAAATCTTTTTCTGCCGGTTAAGTTGTCGAGGGCTGATTTCTTTCCCTGTCATAAAAAGCCTTCTGTTTCGACCGCCAAACATTTCAGGGGAGCAATTGCAACCGTTTGGCACCATTTTTGAGTGAATTGCCAAAAGTCAGATTTTTGCTGAAATTGTGACCCCGGGGCTTAGAGATTTTTTTCAAAACATCTTTTTCTGCCGGTTAAGTTGTCAAGGGCTGATTTCTTGTCCTGTGATAAAAAGACATCTGTTTCGACCGCCAAACCTTTCAGGGGAGCAATTGCAACCGTTTGGCACCATTTTTGAGTGAATTGCCAAAAGTCATATTTTTGCTGAAATTGTGACCCCGGGGCTTAGGGATTTTTTAAAAAAATCTTTTTCTGCCGGTTAAGTTGTCGAGGGCTGATTTCTTGCCCTGTGATTAAAAGCCTTCTGTTTTTTTCGCCAAACCTCTCAGGGGAGCATTTGCAACCGTTTGGCACCATTTTTGAGTGAATTGCCAAAAGTCAGATTTTTGCTGAAATTGTGACCCCGGGGCTTAGGGATTTTTTCAAAAAAATCTTTTTCTGCCGGTTAAGTTGTCGAGGGCTGATTTCTTGTCCTGTGATAAAAAGCATTTTGTTTCGACCGCCAAACATTTCAGGGGAGCAATTGCAACAGTTTGGCATCATTTTTGAGTGAATTGCCAAAAGTCAGATTTTTGCTGAAATTGTGACCCCGGGGCTTAGGGATTTTTTCAAAAAATCTTTTTCTGCCGGTTATGTTGTCGAGGGCTGATTTCTTGTCCTGTGATAAAAAGACATCTGTTTCGACCGCCAAACCTTTCAGGGGAGCATTTGCAACCGTTTGGCACCATTTTTGAGTGAATTGCCAAAAGTCAGATTTTTGCTGAAATTGTGACCCCGGGGCTTAGGGATTTTTTCAAAAAAATCTTTTTCTGACGGTTAAGTTGTCGAGGGCTGATTTCTTGTTCTGTGATAAAAAGCCTTCTGTTTTTTTGGCCAAACCTCTGAGGGGAGCATTTGCAACCGTTTGGCACCATTTTTGAGTGAATTGCCAAAAGTCAGATTTTTGCTGAAATTGTGACCCCGGGGCTTAGGGATTTTTTCAAAAAAATCTTTTTCTGCCGGTTATGTTGTCGAGGGCTGATTTCTTTTCCTGTGATTAAAAGCCTTCTGTTTTTTTGGCCAAACCTCTCATGGGAGCATTTGCAACCGTTTGGCACCATTTTTGAGTGAATTGCCAAAAGTCAGATTTTTGCTGAAATTGTGACCCCGGGGCTTGGGGATTTTTTCAAAAAATCTTTTTCTGCCGGTTATGTTGTCGAGGCTGATTTCTTTTCCTGTGATTAAAAGCCTTCTGTTTTTTTGGCCAAACCTTTCAGCGGAGCATTTGCAACCGTTTGGCACCATTTTTGACTGAATTGCCAAAAGTCAGATTTTTGCTGAAATTGTGACCCTGGGGCTTTGGGATTTTTTCAAAAAAAATCTTTTTCTGCCGGTTAAGTTGTCGAGGGCTGATTTCTTTCCCTGTCATAAAAAGCCTTCTGTTTCGACCGCCAAACATTTCAGGGGAGCAATTGCAACCGTTTGGCACCATTTTTGAGTGAATTGCCAAAAGTCAGATTTTTGCTGAAATTGTGACCCCGGGGCTTAGAGATTTTTTTCAAAACATCTTTTTCTGCCGGTTAAGTTGTCAAGGGCTGATTTCTTGTCCTGTGATAAAAAGACATCTGTTTCGACCGCCAAACCTTTCAGGGGAGCAATTGCAACCGTTTGGCACCATTTTTGAGTGAATTGCCAAAAGTCATATTTTTGCTGAAATTGTGACCCCGGGGCTTAGGGATTTTTTAAAAAAATCTTTTTCTGCCGGTTAAGTTGTCGAGGGCTGATTTCTTGCCCTGTGATTAAAAGCCTTCTGTTTTTTTCGCCAAACCTCTCAGGGGAGCATTTGCAACCGTTTGGCACCATTTTTGAGTGAATTGCCAAAAGTCAGATTTTTGCTGAAATTGTGACCCCGGGGCTTAGGGATTTTTTCAAAAAAATCTTTTTCTGCCGGTTAAGTTGTCGAGGGCTGATTTCTTGTCCTGTGATAAAAAGCATTTTGTTTCGACCGCCAAACCTTTCAGGGGTGCATTTGCAACAGGAGGGCATCATTTTTGAGTGAATTGCCAAAAGTCAGATTTTTGCTGAAATTGCGAACCCGGGGCTTAGGGATTTTTTCAAAAAATCTTTTTCTGCCGGTTATGTTGTCGAGGGCTGATTTCTTTGCCTGTGATTAAAAGCCTTCTGTTTTTTTCGCCAAACCTTTCAGGGGAGCATTTGCAACCGTTTGGCACCATTTTTGAGTGAATTGCCAAAAGTCAGATTTTTGCTGAAATTGTGACCCCGGGGCTTAGGGATTTTTTTTAAAAAAAAAATTTTCTGCCGGTTATGTTGTCGAGGGCTGATTTCTTTCCCTGTGATTAAAAGCCTTCTGTTTTTTTCGCCAAACCTTTCAGGGGAGCATTTGCAACCGTTTGGCATCATTTTTGAGTGAATTGCCAAAAGTCAGATTTTTGCTGAAATTGTGACCCCGGGGCTTAGGGATTTTTTCAAAAAATCTTTTTCTGACGGTTAAGTTGTCGAGGGCTGATTTCTTTACCTGTGATAAAAAGCCTTCTGTTTCGACCGCCAAATCTTTCAGGGGAGCATTTGCAACCGTTTGGCATCATTTTTGAGTCAATTGCCAAAAGTCAGATTTTTGCTGAAATTGCGAACCCGGGGCTTAGGGATTTTTTCAAAAAATCTTTTTCTGCCGGTTATGTTGTCGAGGGCTGATTTCTTTGCCTGTGATTAAAAGCCTTCTGTTTTTTTCGCCAAACCTTTCAGGGGAGCATTTGCAACCGTTTGGCACCATTTTTGAGTGAATTGCCAAAAGTCAGATTTTTGCTGAAATTGTGACCCCGGGGCTTAGGGATTTTTTTTAAAAAAAAAATTTTCTGCCGGTTATGTTGTCGAGGGCTGATTTCTTTCCCTGTGATTAAAAGCCTTCTGTTTTTTTCGCCAAACCTTTCAGGGGAGCATTTGCAACCGTTTGGCATCATTTTTGAGTGAATTGCCAAAAGTCAGATTTTTGCTGAAATTGTGACCCCGGGGCTTAGGGATTTTTTCAAAAAATCTTTTTCTGACGGTTAAGTTGTCGAGGGCTGATTTCTTTACCTGTGATAAAAAGCCTTCTGTTTCGACCGCCAAATCTTTCAGGGGAGCATTTGCAACCGTTTGGCATCATTTTTGAGTCAATTGCCAAAAGTCAGATTTTTGCTGAAATTGTGACCCCGGGGCTTAGGGATTTTTTCAAAAAAATCTTTTTCTGCCGGTTAAGTTTTCGAGGGCTGATTTCTTGTTCTGTGATAAAAAGCCTTCTGTTTTTTTGGCCAAACCTCTGAGGGGAGCATTTGCAACCGTTTGGCACCATTTTTGAGTGAATTGCCAAAAGTCAGATTTTTGCTGAAATTGTGACCCCGGGGCTTAGGGAGTTTTTTAAAAAAATCTTTTTCTGCCAGTTATGTTGTCGAGGGCTGATTTCTTTCCCTGTGATTAAAAGCCTTCTGTTTTTTTCGCCAAACCTCTCAGGGGAGCATTTGCAACCGTTTGGCACCATTTTTGAGTGAATTGCCAAAAGTCAGATTTTTGCTGAAATTGTGACCCCGGGGCTTAGGAATTTTTTCAAAAAAATTTTTTTCTGCCGGTTAAGTTGTCGAGGGCTGATTTCTTGTACTGTGATAAAAAGCCTTCTGTTTCGACCGCCAAACCTTTCAGGGGTGCATTTGCAACAGGAGGGCATCATTTTTGAGTGAATTGCCAAAAGTCAGATTTTTGCTGAAATTGTGACCCCGGGGCTTAGGGATTTTTTCAAAAAAATCTTTTTCTGCCGGTTAAGTTGTCGAGGGCTGATTTATTGTCCTGTGATAAAAAGCATTTTGTTTCGACCGCCAAACCTTTCAGGGGTGCATTTGCAACAGGAGGGCATCATTTTTGAGTGAATTGCCAAAAGTCAGATTTTTGCTGAAATTGTGACCCCGGGGCTTAGGGATTTTTTCAAAAAAATCTTTTTCTGACGGTTAAGTTTTCGAGGGCTGATTTCTTGTTCTGTGATAAAAAGCCTTCTGTTTTTTTGGCCAAACCTCTGAGGGGAGCATTTGCAACCGTTTGGCACCATTTTTGAGTGAATTGCCAAAAGTCAGATTTTTGCTGAAATTGTGACCCTGGGGCTTAGGGATTTTTTAAAAAAAATCTTTTTCTGCCGGTTATGTTGTCGAGGGCTGATTTCTTTCCCTGTGATTAAAAGCCTTCTGTTTTTTTCGCCAAACCTCTCAGGGGATTATTTGCAACAGCTAGGCATCATTTTTGAGTGAATTGCCAAAAGTCAGATTTTTGCTGAAATTGTGACCCCGGGGCTTAGGGATTTTTTCAAAAAAAACTTTTTCTGCCGGTTAAGTTGTCAAGGGCTGATTTCTTGTCCTGTGATAAAAAGCATTCTGTTTTTTTGGCCAAACCTCTGAGGGGAGCATTTGCAACCGTTTGGCACCATTTTTGAGTGAATTGCCAAAAGTCAGATTTTTGCTGAAATTGTGACCCTGGGGCTTAGGGATTTTTTTAAAAAAATCTTTTTCTGCCGGTTATGTTGTCGAGGGCTGATTTCTTTCCCTGTGATTAAAGCCTTCTGTTTTTTTCGCCAAACCTCTCAGGGGATTATTTGCAACAGCTAGGCATCATTTTTGAGTGAATTGCCAAATGTCAGATTTTTGCTGAAATTGTGACCCCGGGGCTTAGGGATTTTTTCAAAAAAAACTTTTTCTGCCGGTTAAGTTGTCGAGGGCTGATTTCTTGTCCTGTGATAAAAAGCCATCTGTTTCGACCGCCAAACATTTCAGGGGAGCATTTGCCACCGTTTGGCACCATTTTTGAGTGAATTGCCAAAAGTCAGATTTTTGCTGAAATTGTGACCCCGGGGCTTAGGGATTTTTTCAAAAAAATCTTTTTCTGCCGGTTATGTTGTCGAGGGCTGATTTCTTGTCCTGTGATAAAAAGCCTTCTATTTTTTTGGCCAAACCTCTCAGGGGAGCATTTGCAACCGTTTGGCAACATTTTTGAGTGAATTGCCAAAAGTCAGATTTTTGCTGAAATTGTGACCCCGGGGCTTAGGGATTTTTTCAAAAAATCTTTTTCTGCCGGTTAAGTTGTCAAGGGCTGATTTCTTGTCCTGTGATAAAAAGCCATCTGTTTCGACCGCCAAACCTTTCAGCGGAGCATTTGCAACCGTTTGGCACCATTTTTGAGTGAATTGCCAAAAGTCAGATTTTTGCAGAAATTCTGACCCTGGGGCTTAGGGATTTTTTCAAAAAATCTTTTTCTGCCGGTTAAGTTGTCAAGGGCTGATTTCTTGTCCTGTCATAAAAAGCCTTCTGTTTCGACCGCCAAATCTTTCAGGGGAGCATTTGCAACCGTTTGGCACCATTTTTGAGTGAATTGCCAAAAGTCAGATTTTTGCTGAAATTGTGTCCCCGGGGCTTAGGGATTTTTTCAAAAAATCTTTTTCCGACGGTTAAGTTGACGAGGGCTGATTTCTTGTTCTGTGATAAAAAGCCTTCTGTTTTTTTCGCCAAACCTTTCAGGGGAGCATTTGCAACCGTTTGGCAACATTTTTGAGTTAATTGCCAAAAGTCAGATTTTTGCTGAAATTGTGACCCCGGGGCTTAGGGATTTTTTCAAAAAATCTTTTTCTGCCGGTTAAATTGTCAAGGGCTGATTTCTTGTCCTGTGATAAAAAAGCCTTCTGTTTCGACCGCCAAATCTTTCAGGGGAGCATTTGCAACCGTTTGGCACAATTTTTGAGTGAATTGCCAAAAGTCAGATTTTTGCTGAAATTGTGACCCTGGGGCTTAGGGATTTTTTCAAAAAAATCTTTTTCTGACGGTTAAGTTGTCGAGGGCTGATTTCTTGTTCTGTGATAAAAAGCCTTCTGTTTTTTTGGCCAAACCTCTCAGGGGAGCATTTGCAACCGTTTGGCACCATTTTTGAGTGAATTGCCAAAAGTCAGATTTTTGCTGAAATTGTGACCCCGGGGCTTAGGGATTTTTTCAAAAAATCTTTTTCTGCCGGTTAAGTTGTCAAGGGCTGATTTCTTGTCCTGTGATAAAAAGCCATCTGTTTCGACCGCCAAACCTTTCAGCGGAGCATTTGCAACCGTTTGGCACCATTTTTGAGTGAATTGCCAAAAGTCAGATTTTTGCAGAAATTCTGACCCTGGGGCTTAGGGATTTTTTCAAAAAATCTTTTTCTGCCGGTTAAGTTGTCAAGGGCTGATTTCTTGTCCTGTCATAAAAAGCCTTCTGTTTCGACCGCCAAATCTTTCAGGGGAGCATTTGCAACCGTTTGGCACCATTTTTGAGTGAATTGCCAAAAGTCAGATTTTTGCTGAAATTGTGTCCCCGGGGCTTAGGGATTTTTTCAAAAAATCTTTTTCTGACGGTTAAGTTGACGAGGGCTGATTTCTTGTTCTGTGATAAAAAGCCTTCTGTTTTTTTCGCCAAACCTTTCAGGGGAGCATTTGCAACCGTTTGGCAACATTTTTGAGTTAATTGCCAAAAGTCAGATTTTTGCTGAAATTGTGACCCCGGGGCTTAGGGATTTTTTCAAAAAATCTTTTTCTGCCGGTTAAGTTGTCAAGGGCTGATTTCTTGTCCTGTGATAAAAAAGCCTTCTGTTTCGACCGCCAAATCTTTCAGGGGAGCATTTGCAACCGTTTGGCACAATTTTTGAGTGAATTGCCAAAAGTCAGATTTTTGCTGAAATTGTGACCCTGGGGCTTAGGGATTTTTTCAAAAAAATCTTTTTCTGACGGTTAAGTTGTCGAGGGCTGATTTCTTGTTCTGTGATAAAAAGCCTTCTGTTTTTTTGGCCAAACCTCTCAGGGGAGCATTTGCAACCGTTTGGCACCATTTTTGAGTGAATTGCCAAAAGTCAGATTTTTGCTGAAATTGTGACCCCGGGGCTTAGGGATTTTTTCAAAAAAATCATTTTCTGACGGTTAAGTTGTCGAGGGCTGATTTCTTGTTCTGTGATAAAAAGCCTTCTGTTTTTTTCGCCAAACCTCTCAGGGGAGCATTTGCAACCCTTTGGCACCATTTTTGAGTGAATTGCCAAAAGTCAGATTTTTGCTGAAATTGTCACCCTGGGGCTTAGGGATTTTTTCAAAAAAATCTTTTTCTGCCGGTTAAGTTGTCGAGGGCTGATTTCTTGTCCTGTGATAAAAAGCCATCTGTTTCGACCGCCAAACCTTTCAGGGGAGCATTTGCATCCATTTGGCACCATTTTTGAGTGAATTGCCAAAAGTCAGATTTTTGCTGAAATTGTGACCCCGGGGCTTAGGGATTTTTTCAAAAAAATCTTTTTCTGCCGGTTAAGTTGTCGAGGGCTGAATTCTTTCCCTGTGATAAAAAACCTTCTGTTTTTTTGGCCAAACCTCTCAGGGGAGCATTTGCAACCGTTTGGCACCATTTTTGAGTGAATTGCCAAAAGTCAGATTTTTGCTGAAATTGTGACCCCGGGGCTTAGGGATTTTTTCAAAAAAATCTTTTTCTGCCGGTTAAGTTGTCAAGGGCTGATTTCTTGTTCTGTGATAAAAAGCCTTCTGTTTCGACCGCCAAACCTTTCAGGGGAGCATTTGCAACCGTTTGGCACCATTTTTAAGTGAATTGCCAAAAGTCAGATTTTTGCTGAAATTGTGACCCCGGGGCTTAGGGATTTTTTCAAAAAATCTTTTTCTGCCGGTTATGTTGTCGAGGGCTGATTTCTTATCCTGTGATAAAAAGCCTTCTGTTTCGACCGCCAAATCTTTCAGGGGAGCATTTGCAACCGTTTGGCACCATTTTTGAGTGAATTGCCAAAAGTCAGATTTTTGCTGAAATTGTGACCCCGGGGCTTAGGGATTTTTACAAAAAAATCTTTTTCTGCCCGTTATGTTGTCGAGGGCTGATTTCTTTCCCTGTGATTAAAAGCCATCTGTTTCGACCGCCAAACATTTCAGGGGAGCAATTGCAACCGTTTGGCACCATTTTTGAGTGAATTGCCAAAAGTCAGATTTTTGCTGAAATTGTGACCCCGGGGCTTAGGGATTTTTTCAAAAAATCTTTTTCAGCCGGTTATGTTGTCAAGGGCTGATTTCTTGTCCTGTGATTAAAAGCCTTCTGTTTTTTCGCCAAACCTAACAGGGGAGCATTTGCAACCGTTTGGCAACATTTTTGAGTGAATTGCCAAAAGTCAGATTTTTGCTGAAATTGTGACCCCGGGGCTTAGAGATTTTTTTCAAAAAATCTTTTTCTGCCGGTTAAGTTGTCAAGGGCTGATTTCTTGTTCTGTGATAAAAAGCCATCTGTTTCGACCGCTAAACATTTCAGGGGAGCAATTGCAACCGTTTGGCACCATTTTTGAGTGAATTGCCAAAAGTCAGATTTTTGCTGAAATTGTGACCCCGGGGCTTGGGGATTTTTTCAAAAAATCTTTTTCTGCCCGTTATGTTGTCGAGGGCTGATTTCTTTCCCTGTGATTAAAAGCCTTCTGTTTTTTTCGCCAAACCTCTCAGAGGAGCATTTGCAACCGTTTGGCACCATTTTTGAGCGAATTGCCAAAAGTCAGATTTTTGCTGAAATTGTGACCCCGGGGCTTAGAGATTTTTTTCAAAAAATCTTTTTCTGCCATTTTAAGTTGTCGAGGGCTGATTTCTTTCCCTGTCATAAAAAGCCTTCTGTTTCGACCGCCAAATCTTTCAGGGGAGCATTTGCAACCGTTTGGCACCAATTTTGAGTGAAGTGCCAAAAGTCAGATTTTTGCTGAAATTGTGACCCCGGGGCTTAGGGATTTTTTCAAAAAAAATCTTTTTCTGCCGGTTAAGTTGTTGAGGGCTGATTTCTTTCCCTGTCATAAAAAGCCTTCTGTTTCGACCACCAAACATTTCAGGGGAGCAATTGCAACCCTTTGGCACCATTTTTGAGTGAATTGCCAAAAGTCAGATTTTTGCTGAAATTGTGACCCCGGGGCTTAGGGATTTTTACAAAAAAATCTTTTTCTGCCCGTTATGTTGTCGAGGGCTGATTTCTTTCCCTGTGATTAAAAGCCTTCTGTTTTTTTCGCCAAACCTCTCAGGGGAGCATTTGCAACCGTTTGGCACCATTTTTGAGCGAATTGCCAAAAGTCAGATTTTTGCTGAAATTGTCACCCCGGGGCTTAGGGATTTTTTCAAAAAATCTTTTTCAGCCGGTTATGTTGTCAAGGGCTGATTTCTTGTCCTGTGATTAAAAGCCTTCTGTTTTTTCGCCAAACCTAACAGGGGAGCATTTGCAACCGTTTGGCAACATTTTTGAGTGAATTGCCAAAAGTCAGATTTTTGCTGAAATTGTGACCCCGGGGCTTAGAGATTTTTTTCAAAAAATCTTTTTCTGCCGGTTAAGTTGTCAAGGGCTGATTTCTTGTTCTGTGATAAAAAGCCATCTGTTTCGACCGCCAAACATTTCAGGGGAGCAATTGCAACCGTTTGGCACCATTTTTGAGTGAATTGCCAAAAGTCAGATTTTTGCTGAAATTGTGACCCCGGGGCTTGGGGATTTTTTCAAAAAATCTTTTTCTGCCGGTTATGTTGTCGAGGCTGATTTCTTTTCCTGTGATTAAAAGCCTTCTGTTTTTTTGGCCAAACCTTTCAGCGGAGCATTTGCAACCGTTTGGCACCATTTTTGACTGAATTGCCAAAAGTCAGATTTTTGCTGAAATTGTGACCCCGGGGCTTAGGGATTTTTTCAAAAAAAATCTTTTTCTGCCGGTTAAGTTGTCGAGGGCTGATTTCTTTCCCTGTCATAAAAAGCCTTCTGTTTCGAAGGCCAAATCTTTCAGGGGAGCATTTGCAACCGTTTGGCACCATTTTTGAGTGAATTGCCAAAAGTCAGATTTTTGCTGAAATTGTGACCCCGGGGCTTAGGGATTTTTTCAAAAAAAATCTTTTTCTGCAGGTTAAGTTGTCGAGGGCTGATTTCTTTCCCTGTCATAAAAAGCCTTCTGTTTCGACCGCCAAACATTTCAGGGGAGCAATTGCAACCGTTTGGCACCATTTTTGAGTGAATTGCCAAAAGTCAGATTTTTGCTGAAATTGTGACCCCGGGGCTTAGGGATTTTTACAAAAAAATCTTTTTCTGCCCGTTATGTTGTCGAGGGCTGATTTCTTTCCCTGTGATTAAAAGCCTTCTGTTTTTTTCGCCAAACCTCTCAGGGGAGCATTTGCAACCGTTTGGCACCATTTTTGAGCGAATTGCCAAAAGTCAGATTTTTGCTGAAATTGTCACCCCGGGGCTTAGGGATTTTTTCAAAAAATCTTTTTCAGCCGGTTATGTTGTCAAGGGCTGATTTCTTGTCCTGTGATTAAAAGCCTTCTGTTTTTTTTGCCAAACCTAACAGGGGAGCATTTGCAACCTTTTGGCAACATTTTTGAGTGAATTGCCAAAAGTCAGATTTTTGCTGAAATTGTGACCCCGGGGCTTAGAGATTTTTTTCAAAAAATCTTTTTCTGACGGTTAAGTTGTCGAGGGCTGATTTCTTGTTCTGTGATAAAAAGCCTTCTGTTTTTTTCGCCAAACCTCTCAGGGGAGCATTTGCAACCGTTTGGCACCATTTTTGAGTGAATTGCCAAAAGTCAGATTTTTGCTGAAATTGTGACCCCGGGGCTTAGGAATTTTTTCAAAAAAATTTTTTTCTGCCGGTTAAGTTTTCGAGGGCTGATTTCTTGTCCTGTGATAAAAAGCCTTCTGTTTCGAACGCCAAACCTTTCAGGGGTGCATTTGCAACAGGAGGGCATCATTTTTGAGTGAATTTCCAAAAGTCAGATTTTTGCTGACATTGTGAACCCGGGGCTTAGGGATTTTTTTAAAAAATCTTTTTCTGCCGGTTATGTTGTCGAGGGCTGATTTCTTGCCCTGTGATTAAATGCCTTCTGTTTTTTTCGCCAAACCTCTCAGGGGAGCATTTGCAACCGTTTGGCACCATTTTTGAGTGAATTGCCAAAAGTCAGATTTTTGCTGACATTGTGAACCCGGGGCTTAGGGATTTTTTCAAAAAATCTTTTTCTGCCGGTTATGTTGTCAAGGGCTGATTTCTTGTCCTGTGATTAAAAGCCTTCTGTTTTTTTCGCCAAACCTAACAGGGGAGCATTTGCAACCGTTTGGCACCATTTTTGAGTGAATTGCCAAAAGTCAGATTTTTGCTGAAATTGTGACCCCGGGGCTTAGAGATTTTTTTCAAAAAATCTTTTTCTGCCGGTTAAGTTGTCGAGGGCTGATTTCTTGTCCTGTGATAAAAAGCCATCTGTTTCGACCGCCAAACATTTCAGGGGAGCATTTGCCACCGTTTGGCACCATTTTTGAGTGAATTGCCAAAAGTCAGATTTTTGCTGAAATTGTGACCCCGGGGCTTAGGGATTTTTTCAAAAAAATCTTTTTCTGCCGGTTAAGTTGTCGAGGGCTGATTTCTTGTTCTGTGATAAAAAGCCTTCTGTTTCGAACGCCAAAGCTTTCAGGGGTGCATTTGCAACAACTAGGCATCATTTTTGAGTGAATTGCCAAAAGTCAGAATTTTGCTGAAATTGAGAAACCCGGGGCTTAGGGATTTTTTCAAAAAATCTTTTTCTGCCGGTTATGTTGTCGAGGGCTGATTTCTTTGCCTGTGATTAAAAGCCTTCTGTTTTTTTCGCCAAACCTTTCAGGGGAGCATTTGCAACCGTTTGGCACCATTTTTGAGTGAATTGCCAAAAGTCAGATTTTTGCTGAAATTGTGACCCCGGGGCTTAGGGATTTTTTCTAAAAAAATCTTTTTCTGCCGGTTATGTTGTCAAGGGCTGATTTCTTTCCCTGTGATTAAAAGCCTTCTGTTTTTTTCGCCAAACCTCTCAGGGGAGCATTTGCAACCGTTTGGCATCATTTTTGAGTGAATTGCCAAAAGTCAGATTTTTGCTGAAATTGTGACCCCGGGGCTTAGGGATTTCTTGTCCTGTGATAAAAAGCCTTCTGTTTCGAACGCCAAACCTTTCAGGGGTGCATTTGCAACAGGAGGGCATCATTTTTGAGTGAATTTCCAAAAGTCAGATTTTTGCTGACATTGTGAACCCGGGGCTTAGGGATTTTTTTAAAAAATCTTTTTCTGCCGGTTAAGTTGTCGAGGGCTGATTTCTTGTTCTGTGATAAAAAGCCTTCTGTTTTTTTGGCCAAACCTCTGAGGGGAGCATTTGCAACCGTTTGGCACCATTTTTGAGTGAATTGCCAAAAGTCAGATTTTTGCTGAAATTGTGACCCCGGGGCTTAGGGATTTTTTCAAAAAATCTTTTTCTGACGGTTAAGTTGTCGAGGGCTGATTTCTTTACCTGTGATAAAAAGCCTTCTGTTTCGACCGCCAAACCTTTCAGCGGAGCATTTGCAACCGTTTGGCACCATTTTTGACTGAATTGCCAAAAGTCAGATTTTTGCTGAAATTGTGACCCTGGGGCTTTGGGATTTTTTCAAAAAAAATCTTTTTCTGCCGGTTAAGTTGTCGAGGGCTGATTTCTTTCCCTGTCATAAAAAGCCTTCTGTTTCGACCGCCAAACATTTCAGGGGAGCAATTGCAACCGTTTGGCACCATTTTTGAGTGAATTGCCAAAAGTCAGATTTTTGCTGAAATTGTGACCCCGGGGCTTAGAGATTTTTTTCAAAACATCTTTTTCTGCCGGTTAAGTTGTCAAGGGCTGATTTCTTGTCCTGTGATAAAAAGACATCTGTTTCGACCGCCAAACCTTTCAGGGGAGCAATTGCAACCGTTTGGCACCATTTTTGAGTGAATTGCCAAAAGTCATATTTTTGCTGAAATTGTGACCCCGGGGCTTAGGGATTTTTTAAAAAAATCTTTTTCTGCCGGTTAAGTTGTCGAGGGCTGATTTCTTGCCCTGTGATTAAAAGCCTTCTGTTTTTTTCGCCAAACCTCTCAGGGGAGCATTTGCAACCGTTTGGCACCATTTTTGAGTGAATTGCCAAAAGTCAGATTTTTGCTGAAATTGTGACCCCGGGGCTTAGGGATTTTTTCAAAAAAATCTTTTTCTGCCGGTTAAGTTGTCGAGGGCTGATTTCTTGTCCTGTGATAAAAAGCATTTTGTTTCGACCGCCAAACCTTTCAGGGGTGCATTTGCAACAGGAGGGCATCATTTTTGAGTGAATTGCCAAAAGTCAGATTTTTGCTGAAATTGCGAACCCGGGGCTTAGGGATTTTTTCAAAAAATCTTTTTCTGCCGGTTATGTTGTCGAGGGCTGATTTCTTTGCCTGTGATTAAAAGCCTTCTGTTTTTTTCGCCAAACCTTTCAGGGGAGCATTTGCAACCGTTTGGCACCATTTTTGAGTGA
Organism: Podarcis erhardii; assembly: GCF_964252035.2. Classification (NCBI taxonomy): domain Eukaryota; kingdom Metazoa; phylum Chordata; class Lepidosauria; order Squamata; family Lacertidae; genus Podarcis; species Podarcis erhardii. The sequence continues at coordinate 12,469,933 of NC_138507.1, read as the reverse complement.
ATTGCCAAAAGTCAGATTTTTGCTGAAATTGTGACCCCGGGGCTTAGGGATTTTTTTTAAAAAAAAAATTTTCTGCCGGTTATGTTGTCGAGGGCTGATTTCTTTCCCTGTGATTAAAAGCCTTCTGTTTTTTTCGCCAAACCTTTCAGGGGAGCATTTGCAACCGTTTGGCATCATTTTTGAGTGAATTGCCAAAAGTCAGATTTTTGCTGAAATTGTGACCCCGGGGCTTAGGGATTTTTTCAAAAAATCTTTTTCTGACGGTTAAGTTGTCGAGGGCTGATTTCTTTACCTGTGATAAAAAGCCTTCTGTTTCGACCGCCAAATCTTTCAGGGGAGCATTTGCAACCGTTTGGCATCATTTTTGAGTCAATTGCCAAAAGTCAGATTTTTGCTGAAATTGCGAACCCGGGGCTTAGGGATTTTTTCAAAAAATCTTTTTCTGCCGGTTATGTTGTCGAGGGCTGATTTCTTTGCCTGTGATTAAAAGCCTTCTGTTTTTTTCGCCAAACCTTTCAGGGGAGCATTTGCAACCGTTTGGCACCATTTTTGAGTGAATTGCCAAAAGTCAGATTTTTGCTGAAATTGTGACCCCGGGGCTTAGGGATTTTTTTTAAAAAAAAAATTTTCTGCCGGTTATGTTGTCGAGGGCTGATTTCTTTCCCTGTGATTAAAAGCCTTCTGTTTTTTTCGCCAAACCTTTCAGGGGAGCATTTGCAACCGTTTGGCATCATTTTTGAGTGAATTGCCAAAAGTCAGATTTTTGCTGAAATTGTGACCCCGGGGCTTAGGGATTTTTTCAAAAAATCTTTTTCTGACGGTTAAGTTGTCGAGGGCTGATTTCTTTACCTGTGATAAAAAGCCTTCTGTTTCGACCGCCAAATCTTTCAGGGGAGCATTTGCAACCGTTTGGCATCATTTTTGAGTCAATTGCCAAAAGTCAGATTTTTGCTGAAATTGTGACCCCGGGGCTTAGGGATTTTTTCAAAAAAATCTTTTTCTGCCGGTTAAGTTTTCGAGGGCTGATTTCTTGTTCTGTGATAAAAAGCCTTCTGTTTTTTTGGCCAAACCTCTGAGGGGAGCATTTGCAACCGTTTGGCACCATTTTTGAGTGAATTGCCAAAAGTCAGATTTTTGCTGAAATTGTGACCCCGGGGCTTAGGGAGTTTTTTAAAAAAATCTTTTTCTGCCAGTTATGTTGTCGAGGGCTGATTTCTTTCCCTGTGATTAAAAGCCTTCTGTTTTTTTCGCCAAACCTCTCAGGGGAGCATTTGCAACCGTTTGGCACCATTTTTGAGTGAATTGCCAAAAGTCAGATTTTTGCTGAAATTGTGACCCCGGGGCTTAGGAATTTTTTCAAAAAAATTTTTTTCTGCCGGTTAAGTTGTCGAGGGCTGATTTCTTGTACTGTGATAAAAAGCCTTCTGTTTCGACCGCCAAACCTTTCAGGGGTGCATTTGCAACAGGAGGGCATCATTTTTGAGTGAATTGCCAAAAGTCAGATTTTTGCTGAAATTGTGACCCCGGGGCTTAGGGATTTTTTCAAAAAAATCTTTTTCTGCCGGTTAAGTTGTCGAGGGCTGATTTATTGTCCTGTGATAAAAAGCATTTTGTTTCGACCGCCAAACCTTTCAGGGGTGCATTTGCAACAGGAGGGCATCATTTTTGAGTGAATTGCCAAAAGTCAGATTTTTGCTGAAATTGTGACCCCGGGGCTTAGGGATTTTTTCAAAAAAATCTTTTTCTGACGGTTAAGTTTTCGAGGGCTGATTTCTTGTTCTGTGATAAAAAGCCTTCTGTTTTTTTGGCCAAACCTCTGAGGGGAGCATTTGCAACCGTTTGGCACCATTTTTGAGTGAATTGCCAAAAGTCAGATTTTTGCTGAAATTGTGACCCTGGGGCTTAGGGATTTTTTAAAAAAAATCTTTTTCTGCCGGTTATGTTGTCGAGGGCTGATTTCTTTCCCTGTGATTAAAAGCCTTCTGTTTTTTTCGCCAAACCTCTCAGGGGATTATTTGCAACAGCTAGGCATCATTTTTGAGTGAATTGCCAAAAGTCAGATTTTTGCTGAAATTGTGACCCCGGGGCTTAGGGATTTTTTCAAAAAAAACTTTTTCTGCCGGTTAAGTTGTCAAGGGCTGATTTCTTGTCCTGTGATAAAAAGCATTCTGTTTTTTTGGCCAAACCTCTGAGGGGAGCATTTGCAACCGTTTGGCACCATTTTTGAGTGAATTGCCAAAAGTCAGATTTTTGCTGAAATTGTGACCCTGGGGCTTAGGGATTTTTTTAAAAAAATCTTTTTCTGCCGGTTATGTTGTCGAGGGCTGATTTCTTTCCCTGTGATTAAAGCCTTCTGTTTTTTTCGCCAAACCTCTCAGGGGATTATTTGCAACAGCTAGGCATCATTTTTGAGTGAATTGCCAAATGTCAGATTTTTGCTGAAATTGTGACCCCGGGGCTTAGGGATTTTTTCAAAAAAAACTTTTTCTGCCGGTTAAGTTGTCGAGGGCTGATTTCTTGTCCTGTGATAAAAAGCCATCTGTTTCGACCGCCAAACATTTCAGGGGAGCATTTGCCACCGTTTGGCACCATTTTTGAGTGAATTGCCAAAAGTCAGATTTTTGCTGAAATTGTGACCCCGGGGCTTAGGGATTTTTTCAAAAAAATCTTTTTCTGCCGGTTATGTTGTCGAGGGCTGATTTCTTGTCCTGTGATAAAAAGCCTTCTATTTTTTTGGCCAAACCTCTCAGGGGAGCATTTGCAACCGTTTGGCAACATTTTTGAGTGAATTGCCAAAAGTCAGATTTTTGCTGAAATTGTGACCCCGGGGCTTAGGGATTTTTTCAAAAAATCTTTTTCTGCCGGTTAAGTTGTCAAGGGCTGATTTCTTGTCCTGTGATAAAAAGCCATCTGTTTCGACCGCCAAACCTTTCAGCGGAGCATTTGCAACCGTTTGGCACCATTTTTGAGTGAATTGCCAAAAGTCAGATTTTTGCAGAAATTCTGACCCTGGGGCTTAGGGATTTTTTCAAAAAATCTTTTTCTGCCGGTTAAGTTGTCAAGGGCTGATTTCTTGTCCTGTCATAAAAAGCCTTCTGTTTCGACCGCCAAATCTTTCAGGGGAGCATTTGCAACCGTTTGGCACCATTTTTGAGTGAATTGCCAAAAGTCAGATTTTTGCTGAAATTGTGTCCCCGGGGCTTAGGGATTTTTTCAAAAAATCTTTTTCCGACGGTTAAGTTGACGAGGGCTGATTTCTTGTTCTGTGATAAAAAGCCTTCTGTTTTTTTCGCCAAACCTTTCAGGGGAGCATTTGCAACCGTTTGGCAACATTTTTGAGTTAATTGCCAAAAGTCAGATTTTTGCTGAAATTGTGACCCCGGGGCTTAGGGATTTTTTCAAAAAATCTTTTTCTGCCGGTTAAATTGTCAAGGGCTGATTTCTTGTCCTGTGATAAAAAAGCCATCTGTTTCGACCGCCAAACCTTTCAGCGGAGCATTTGCAACCGTTTGGCACCATTTTTGAGTGAATTGCCAAAAGTCAGATTTTTGCAGAAATTCTGACCCTGGGGCTTAGGGATTTTTTCAAAAAATCTTTTTCTGCCGGTTAAGTTGTCAAGGGCTGATTTCTTGTCCTGTCATAAAAAGCCTTCTGTTTCGACCGCCAAATCTTTCAGGGGAGCATTTGCAACCGTTTGGCACCATTTTTGAGTGAATTGCCAAAAGTCAGATTTTTGCTGAAATTGTGTCCCCGGGGCTTAGGGATTTTTTCAAAAAATCTTTTTCTGACGGTTAAGTTGACGAGGGCTGATTTCTTGTTCTGTGATAAAAAGCCTTCTGTTTTTTTCGCCAAACCTTTCAGGGGAGCATTTGCAACCGTTTGGCAACATTTTTGAGTTAATTGCCAAAAGTCAGATTTTTGCTGAAATTGTGACCCCGGGGCTTAGGGATTTTTTCAAAAAATCTTTTTCTGCCGGTTAAGTTGTCAAGGGCTGATTTCTTGTCCTGTGATAAAAAAGCCTTCTGTTTCGACCGCCAAATCTTTCAGGGGAGCATTTGCAACCGTTTGGCACAATTTTTGAGTGAATTGCCAAAAGTCAGATTTTTGCTGAAATTGTGACCCTGGGGCTTAGGGATTTTTTCAAAAAAATCTTTTTCTGACGGTTAAGTTGTCGAGGGCTGATTTCTTGTTCTGTGATAAAAAGCCTTCTGTTTTTTTGGCCAAACCTCTCAGGGGAGCATTTGCAACCGTTTGGCACCATTTTTGAGTGAATTGCCAAAAGTCAGATTTTTGCTGAAATTGTGACCCCGGGGCTTAGGGATTTTTTCAAAAAAATCATTTTCTGACGGTTAAGTTGTCGAGGGCTGATTTCTTGTTCTGTGATAAAAAGCCTTCTGTTTTTTTCGCCAAACCTCTCAGGGGAGCATTTGCAACCCTTTGGCACCATTTTTGAGTGAATTGCCAAAAGTCAGATTTTTGCTGAAATTGTCACCCTGGGGCTTAGGGATTTTTTCAAAAAAATCTTTTTCTGCCGGTTAAGTTGTCGAGGGCTGATTTCTTGTCCTGTGATAAAAAGCCATCTGTTTCGACCGCCAAACCTTTCAGGGGAGCATTTGCATCCATTTGGCACCATTTTTGAGTGAATTGCCAAAAGTCAGATTTTTGCTGAAATTGTGACCCCGGGGCTTAGGGATTTTTTCAAAAAAATCTTTTTCTGCCGGTTAAGTTGTCGAGGGCTGAATTCTTTCCCTGTGATAAAAAACCTTCTGTTTTTTTGGCCAAACCTCTCAGGGGAGCATTTGCAACCGTTTGGCACCATTTTTGAGTGAATTGCCAAAAGTCAGATTTTTGCTGAAATTGTGACCCCGGGGCTTAGGGATTTTTTCAAAAAAATCTTTTTCTGCCGGTTAAGTTGTCAAGGGCTGATTTCTTGTTCTGTGATAAAAAGCCTTCTGTTTCGACCGCCAAACCTTTCAGGGGAGCATTTGCAACCGTTTGGCACCATTTTTAAGTGAATTGCCAAAAGTCAGATTTTTGCTGAAATTGTGACCCCGGGGCTTAGGGATTTTTTCAAAAAATCTTTTTCTGCCGGTTATGTTGTCGAGGGCTGATTTCTTATCCTGTGATAAAAAGCCTTCTGTTTCGACCGCCAAATCTTTCAGGGGAGCATTTGCAACCGTTTGGCACCATTTTTGAGTGAATTGCCAAAAGTCAGATTTTTGCTGAAATTGTGACCCCGGGGCTTAGGGATTTTTACAAAAAAATCTTTTTCTGCCCGTTATGTTGTCGAGGGCTGATTTCTTTCCCTGTGATTAAAAGCCATCTGTTTCGACCGCCAAACATTTCAGGGGAGCAATTGCAACCGTTTGGCACCATTTTTGAGTGAATTGCCAAAAGTCAGATTTTTGCTGAAATTGTGACCCCGGGGCTTAGGGATTTTTTCAAAAAATCTTTTTCAGCCGGTTATGTTGTCAAGGGCTGATTTCTTGTCCTGTGATTAAAAGCCTTCTGTTTTTTCGCCAAACCTAACAGGGGAGCATTTGCAACCGTTTGGCAACATTTTTGAGTGAATTGCCAAAAGTCAGATTTTTGCTGAAATTGTGACCCCGGGGCTTAGAGATTTTTTTCAAAAAATCTTTTTCTGCCGGTTAAGTTGTCAAGGGCTGATTTCTTGTTCTGTGATAAAAAGCCATCTGTTTCGACCGCTAAACATTTCAGGGGAGCAATTGCAACCGTTTGGCACCATTTTTGAGTGAATTGCCAAAAGTCAGATTTTTGCTGAAATTGTGACCCCGGGGCTTGGGGATTTTTTCAAAAAATCTTTTTCTGCCCGTTATGTTGTCGAGGGCTGATTTCTTTCCCTGTGATTAAAAGCCTTCTGTTTTTTTCGCCAAACCTCTCAGAGGAGCATTTGCAACCGTTTGGCACCATTTTTGAGCGAATTGCCAAAAGTCAGATTTTTGCTGAAATTGTGACCCCGGGGCTTAGAGATTTTTTTCAAAAAATCTTTTTCTGCCATTTTAAGTTGTCGAGGGCTGATTTCTTTCCCTGTCATAAAAAGCCTTCTGTTTCGACCGCCAAATCTTTCAGGGGAGCATTTGCAACCGTTTGGCACCAATTTTGAGTGAAGTGCCAAAAGTCAGATTTTTGCTGAAATTGTGACCCCGGGGCTTAGGGATTTTTTCAAAAAAAATCTTTTTCTGCCGGTTAAGTTGTTGAGGGCTGATTTCTTTCCCTGTCATAAAAAGCCTTCTGTTTCGACCACCAAACATTTCAGGGGAGCAATTGCAACCCTTTGGCACCATTTTTGAGTGAATTGCCAAAAGTCAGATTTTTGCTGAAATTGTGACCCCGGGGCTTAGGGATTTTTACAAAAAAATCTTTTTCTGCCCGTTATGTTGTCGAGGGCTGATTTCTTTCCCTGTGATTAAAAGCCTTCTGTTTTTTTCGCCAAACCTCTCAGGGGAGCATTTGCAACCGTTTGGCACCATTTTTGAGCGAATTGCCAAAAGTCAGATTTTTGCTGAAATTGTCACCCCGGGGCTTAGGGATTTTTTCAAAAAATCTTTTTCAGCCGGTTATGTTGTCAAGGGCTGATTTCTTGTCCTGTGATTAAAAGCCTTCTGTTTTTTCGCCAAACCTAACAGGGGAGCATTTGCAACCGTTTGGCAACATTTTTGAGTGAATTGCCAAAAGTCAGATTTTTGCTGAAATTGTGACCCCGGGGCTTAGAGATTTTTTTCAAAAAATCTTTTTCTGCCGGTTAAGTTGTCAAGGGCTGATTTCTTGTTCTGTGATAAAAAGCCATCTGTTTCGACCGCCAAACATTTCAGGGGAGCAATTGCAACCGTTTGGCACCATTTTTGAGTGAATTGCCAAAAGTCAGATTTTTGCTGAAATTGTGACCCCGGGGCTTGGGGATTTTTTCAAAAAATCTTTTTCTGCCGGTTATGTTGTCGAGGCTGATTTCTTTTCCTGTGATTAAAAGCCTTCTGTTTTTTTGGCCAAACCTTTCAGCGGAGCATTTGCAACCGTTTGGCACCATTTTTGACTGAATTGCCAAAAGTCAGATTTTTGCTGAAATTGTGACCCCGGGGCTTAGGGATTTTTTCAAAAAAATCTTTTTCTGCCGGTTAAGTTGTCAAGGGCTGATTTCTTGTTCTGTGATAAAAAGCCTTCTGTTTCGACCGCCAAACCTTTCAGGGGAGCATTTGCAACCGTTTGGCACCATTTTTAAGTGAATTGCCAAAAGTCAGATTTTTGCTGAAATTGTGACCCCGGGGCTTAGGGATTTTTTCAAAAAATCTTTTTCTGCCGGTTATGTTGTCGAGGGCTGATTTCTTATCCTGTGATAAAAAGCCTTCTGTTTCGACCGCCAAATCTTTCAGGGGAGCATTTGCAACCGTTTGGCACCATTTTTGAGTGAATTGCCAAAAGTCAGATTTTTGCTGAAATTGTGACCCCGGGGCTTAGGGATTTTTACAAAAAAATCTTTTTCTGCCCGTTATGTTGTCGAGGGCTGATTTCTTTCCCTGTGATTAAAAGCCATCTGTTTCGACCGCCAAACATTTCAGGGGAGCAATTGCAACCGTTTGGCACCATTTTTGAGTGAATTGCCAAAAGTCAGATTTTTGCTGAAATTGTGACCCCGGGGCTTAGGGATTTTTTCAAAAAATCTTTTTCAGCCGGTTATGTTGTCAAGGGCTGATTTCTTGTCCTGTGATTAAAAGCCTTCTGTTTTTTCGCCAAACCTAACAGGGGAGCATTTGCAACCGTTTGGCAACATTTTTGAGTGAATTGCCAAAAGTCAGATTTTTGCTGAAATTGTGACCCCGGGGCTTAGAGATTTTTTTCAAAAAATCTTTTTCTGCCGGTTAAGTTGTCAAGGGCTGATTTCTTGTTCTGTGATAAAAAGCCATCTGTTTCGACCGCTAAACATTTCAGGGGAGCAATTGCAACCGTTTGGCACCATTTTTGAGTGAATTGCCAAAAGTCAGATTTTTGCTGAAATTGTGACCCCGGGGCTTGGGGATTTTTTCAAAAAATCTTTTTCTGCCCGTTATGTTGTCGAGGGCTGATTTCTTTCCCTGTGATTAAAAGCCTTCTGTTTTTTTCGCCAAACCTCTCAGAGGAGCATTTGCAACCGTTTGGCACCATTTTTGAGCGAATTGCCAAAAGTCAGATTTTTGCTGAAATTGTGACCCCGGGGCTTAGAGATTTTTTTCAAAAAATCTTTTTCTGCCATTTTAAGTTGTCGAGGGCTGATTTCTTTCCCTGTCATAAAAAGCCTTCTGTTTCGACCGCCAAATCTTTCAGGGGAGCATTTGCAACCGTTTGGCACCAATTTTGAGTGAAGTGCCAAAAGTCAGATTTTTGCTGAAATTGTGACCCCGGGGCTTAGGGATTTTTTCAAAAAAAATCTTTTTCTGCCGGTTAAGTTGTTGAGGGCTGATTTCTTTCCCTGTCATAAAAAGCCTTCTGTTTCGACCACCAAACATTTCAGGGGAGCAATTGCAACCCTTTGGCACCATTTTTGAGTGAATTGCCAAAAGTCAGATTTTTGCTGAAATTGTGACCCCGGGGCTTAGGGATTTTTACAAAAAAATCTTTTTCTGCCCGTTATGTTGTCGAGGGCTGATTTCTTTCCCTGTGATTAAAAGCCTTCTGTTTTTTTCGCCAAACCTCTCAGGGGAGCATTTGCAACCGTTTGGCACCATTTTTGAGCGAATTGCCAAAAGTCAGATTTTTGCTGAAATTGTCACCCCGGGGCTTAGGGATTTTTTCAAAAAATCTTTTTCAGCCGGTTATGTTGTCAAGGGCTGATTTCTTGTCCTGTGATTAAAAGCCTTCTGTTTTTTCGCCAAACCTAACAGGGGAGCATTTGCAACCGTTTGGCAACATTTTTGAGTGAATTGCCAAAAGTCAGATTTTTGCTGAAATTGTGACCCCGGGGCTTAGAGATTTTTTTCAAAAAATCTTTTTCTGCCGGTTAAGTTGTCAAGGGCTGATTTCTTGTTCTGTGATAAAAAGCCATCTGTTTCGACCGCCAAACATTTCAGGGGAGCAATTGCAACCGTTTGGCACCATTTTTGAGTGAATTGCCAAAAGTCAGATTTTTGCTGAAATTGTGACCCCGGGGCTTGGGGATTTTTTCAAAAAATCTTTTTCTGCCGGTTATGTTGTCGAGGCTGATTTCTTTTCCTGTGATTAAAAGCCTTCTGTTTTTTTGGCCAAACCTTTCAGCGGAGCATTTGCAACCGTTTGGCACCATTTTTGACTGAATTGCCAAAAGTCAGATTTTTGCTGAAATTGTGACCCCGGGGCTTAGGGATTTTTTCAAAAAAAATCTTTTTCTGCCGGTTAAGTTGTCGAGGGCTGATTTCTTTCCCTGTCATAAAAAGCCTTCTGTTTCGAAGGCCAAATCTTTCAGGGGAGCATTTGCAACCGTTTGGCACCATTTTTGAGTGAATTGCCAAAAGTCAGATTTTTGCTGAAATTGTGACCCCGGGGCTTAGGGATTTTTTCAAAAAAAATCTTTTTCTGCAGGTTAAGTTGTCGAGGGCTGATTTCTTTCCCTGTCATAAAAAGCCTTCTGTTTCGACCGCCAAACATTTCAGGGGAGCAATTGCAACCGTTTGGCACCATTTTTGAGTGAATTGCCAAAAGTCAGATTTTTGCTGAAATTGTGACCCCGGGGCTTAGGGATTTTTACAAAAAAATCTTTTTCTGCCCGTTATGTTGTCGAGGGCTGATTTCTTTCCCTGTGATTAAAAGCCTTCTGTTTTTTTCGCCAAACCTCTCAGGGGAGCATTTGCAACCGTTTGGCACCATTTTTGAGCGAATTGCCAAAAGTCAGATTTTTGCTGAAATTGTCACCCCGGGGCTTAGGGATTTTTTCAAAAAATCTTTTTCAGCCGGTTATGTTGTCAAGGGCTGATTTCTTGTCCTGTGATTAAAAGCCTTCTGTTTTTTTTGCCAAACCTAACAGGGGAGCATTTGCAACCTTTTGGCAACATTTTTGAGTGAATTGCCAAAAGTCAGATTTTTGCTGAAATTGTGACCCCGGGGCTTAGAGATTTTTTTCAAAAAATCTTTTTCTGACGGTTAAGTTGTCGAGGGCTGATTTCTTGTTCTGTGATAAAAAGCCTTCTGTTTTTTTCGCCAAACCTCTCAGGGGAGCATTTGCAACCGTTTGGCACCATTTTTGAGTGAATTGCCAAAAGTCAGATTTTTGCTGAAATTGTGACCCCGGGGCTTAGGAATTTTTTCAAAAAAATTTTTTTCTGCCGGTTAAGTTTTCGAGGGCTGATTTCTTGTCCTGTGATAAAAAGCCTTCTGTTTCGAACGCCAAACCTTTCAGGGGTGCATTTGCAACAGGAGGGCATCATTTTTGAGTGAATTTCCAAAAGTCAGATTTTTGCTGACATTGTGAACCCGGGGCTTAGGGATTTTTTTAAAAAATCTTTTTCTGCCGGTTATGTTGTCGAGGGCTGATTTCTTGCCCTGTGATTAAATGCCTTCTGTTTTTTTCGCCAAACCTCTCAGGGGAGCATTTGCAACCGTTTGGCACCATTTTTGAGTGAATTGCCAAAAGTCAGATTTTTGCTGACATTGTGAACCCGGGGCTTAGGGATTTTTTCAAAAAATCTTTTTCTGCCGGTTATGTTGTCAAGGGCTGATTTCTTGTCCTGTGATTAAAAGCCTTCTGTTTTTTTCGCCAAACCTAACAGGGGAGCATTTGCAACCGTTTGGCACCATTTTTGAGTGAATTGCCAAAAGTCAGATTTTTGCTGAAATTGTGACCCCGGGGCTTAGAGATTTTTTTCAAAAAATCTTTTTCTGCCGGTTAAGTTGTCGAGGGCTGATTTCTTGTCCTGTGATAAAAAGCCATCTGTTTCGACCGCCAAACATTTCAGGGGAGCATTTGCCACCGTTTGGCACCATTTTTGAGTGAATTGCCAAAAGTCAGATTTTTGCTGAAATTGTGACCCCGGGGCTTAGGGATTTTTTCAAAAAAATCTTTTTCTGCCGGTTAAGTTGTCGAGGGCTGATTTCTTGTTCTGTGATAAAAAGCCTTCTGTTTCGAACGCCAAAGCTTTCAGGGGTGCATTTGCAACAACTAGGCATCATTTTTGAGTGAATTGCCAAAAGTCAGAATTTTGCTGAAATTGAGAAACCCGGGGCTTAGGGATTTTTTCAAAAAATCTTTTTCTGCCGGTTATGTTGTCGAGGGCTGATTTCTTTGCCTGTGATTAAAAGCCTTCTGTTTTTTTCGCCAAACCTTTCAGGGGAGCATTTGCAACCGTTTGGCACCATTTTTGAGTGAATTGCCAAAAGTCAGATTTTTGCTGAAATTGTGACCCCGGGGCTTAGGGATTTTTTCTAAAAAAATCTTTTTCTGCCGGTTATGTTGTCAAGGGCTGATTTCTTTCCCTGTGATTAAAAGCCTTCTGTTTTTTTCGCCAAACCTCTCAGGGGAGCATTTGCAACCGTTTGGCATCATTTTTGAGTGAATTGCCAAAAGTCAGATTTTTGCTGAAATTGTGACCCCGGGGCTTAGGGATTTTTTCAAAAAATCTTTTTCTGCCGGTTATGTTGTCAAGGGCTGATTTCTTGTCCTGTGATTAAAAGCCTTCTGTTTTTTTCGCCAAACCTAACAGGGGAGCATTTGCAACCGTTTGGCAACATTTTTGAGTGAATTGCCAAAAGTCAGATTTTTGCTGAAATTGTGACCCCGGGGCTTAGAGATTTTTTTCAAAACATCTTTTTCTGCCGGTTAAGTTGTCAAGGGCTGATTTCTTGTTCTGTGATAAAAAGCCTTCTGTTTTTTTCGCCAAACCTCTCAGGGGAGCATTTGCAACCGTTTGGCACCATTTTTGAGTGAATTGCCAAAAGTCAGATTTTTGCTGAAATTGTGACCCCGGGGCTTAGGAATTTTTTCAAAAAAATTTTTTTCTGCCGGTTAAGTTTTCGAGGGCTGATTTCTTGTCCTGTGATAAAAAGCCTTCTGTTTCGAACGCCAAACCTTTCAGGGGTGCATTTGCAACAGGAGGGCATCATTTTTGAGTGAATTTCCAAAAGTCAGATTTTTGCTGACATTGTGAACCCGGGGCTTAGGGATTTTTTTAAAAAATCTTTTTCTGCCGGTTATGTTGTCGAGGGCTGATTTCTTGCCCTGTGATTAAATGCCTTCTGTTTTTTTCGCCAAACCTCTCAGGGGAGCATTTGCAACCGTTTGGCACCATTTTTGAGTGAATTGCCAAAAGTCAGATTTTTGCTGACATTGTGAACCCGGGGCTTAGGGATTTTTTCAAAAAATCTTTTTCTGCCGGTTATGTTGTCAAGGGCTGATTTCTTGTCCTGTGATTAAAAGCCTTCTGTTTTTTTCGCCAAACCTAACAGGGGAGCATTTGCAACCGTTTGGCACCATTTTTGAGTGAATTGCCAAAAGTCAGATTTTTGCTGAAATTGTGACCCCGGGGCTTAGAGATTTTTTTCAAAAAATCTTTTTCTGCCGGTTAAGTTGTCGAGGGCTGATTTCTTGTCCTGTGATAAAAAGCCATCTGTTTCGACCGCCAAACATTTCAGGGGAGCATTTGCCACCGTTTGGCACCATTTTTGAGTGAATTGCCAAAAGTCAGATTTTTGCTGAAATTGTGACCCCGGGGCTTAGGGATTTTTTCAAAAAAATCTTTTTCTGCCGGTTAAGTTGTCGAGGGCTGATTTCTTGTTCTGTGATAAAAAGCCTTCTGTTTCGAACGCCAAAGCTTTCAGGGGTGCATTTGCAACAACTAGGCATCATTTTTGAGTGAATTGCCAAAAGTCAGAATTTTGCTGAAATTGAGAAACCCGGGGCTTAGGGATTTTTTCAAAAAATCTTTTTCTGCCGGTTATGTTGTCGAGGGCTGATTTCTTTGCCTGTGATTAAAAGCCTTCTGTTTTTTTCGCCAAACCTTTCAGGGGAGCATTTGCAACCGTTTGGCACCATTTTTGAGTGAATTGCCAAAAGTCAGATTTTTGCTGAAATTGTGACCCCGGGGCTTAGGGATTTTTTCTAAAAAAATCTTTTTCTGCCGGTTATGTTGTCAAGGGCTGATTTCTTTCCCTGTGATTAAAAGCCTTCTGTTTTTTTCGCCAAACCTCTCAGGGGAGCATTTGCAACCGTTTGGCATCATTTTTGAGTGAATTGCCAAAAGTCAGATTTTTGCTGAAATTGTGACCCCGGGGCTTAGGGATTTTTTCAAAAAATCTTTTTCTGCCGGTTATGTTGTCAAGGGCTGATTTCTTGTCCTGTGATTAAAAGCCTTCTGTTTTTTTCGCCAAACCTAACAGGGGAGCATTTGCAACCGTTTGGCAACATTTTTGAGTGAATTGCCAAAAGTCAGATTTTTGCTGAAATTGTGACCCCGGGGCTTAGAGATTTTTTTCAAAACATCTTTTTCTGCCGGTTAAGTTGTCAAGGGCTGATTTCTTGTCCTGTGATAAAAAGACATCTGTTTCGACCGCCAAACCTTTCAGGGGAGCAATTGCAACCGTTTGGCACCATTTTTGAGTGAATTGCCAAAAGTCAGATTTTTGCTGAAATTGTGACCCCGGGGCTTAGGGATTTTTTCAAAAAAATCTTTTTCTGCCGGTTAAGTTGTCGAGGGCTGATTTCTTTACCTGTGATAAAAAGCCTTCTGTTTCGACCGCCAAATCTTTCAGGGGAGCATTTGCAACAGTTTGGCATCATTTTTGAGTGAATTGCCAAAAGTCAGATTTTTGCTGAAATTGTGACCCCGGGGCTTAGGGATTTTTTCAAAAAAATCTTTTTCTGCCAGTTATGTTGTCGAGGGCTGATTTCTTTCCCTGTGATTAAAAGCCTTCTGTTTTTTTGGCCAAACCTCTCAGGGGAGCATTTACAACCGTTTGGCACCATTTTTGAGTGAATTGCCAAAAGTCAGATTTTTGCTGAAATTGTGACCCCGGGGTTTAGGGATTTTTTCAAAAAAATCTTTTTCTGACGGTTAAGTTGTCGAGGGCTGATTTCTTGTACTGTGATAAAAAGCATTCTGTTTCGACCGCCAAACCTTTCAGGGGTGCATTTGCAACAGGAGGGCATCATTTTTGAGTGAATTGCCAAAAGTCAGATTTTTGCTGAAATTGTGACCCCGGGGCTTAGGGATTTTTTCAAAAAAATCTTTTTCTGACGGTTAAGTTGTCGAGGGCTGATTTCTTGTTCTGTGATAAAAAGCCTTCTGTTTTTTAGGCCAAACCTCTCAGGGGAGCATTTACAACCGTTTGGCACCATTTTTGAGTGAATTGCCAAAAGTCAGATTTTTGCTGAAATTGTGACCCCGGGGTTTAGGGATTTTTTCAAAAAAATCTTTTTCTGACGGTTAAGTTGTCGAGGGCTGATTTCTTGTTCTGTGATAAAAAGCCTTCTGTTTTTTTGGCCAAAACTCTCAGGGGAGCATTTGCAACAGTTTGGCATCATTTTTGAGTGAATTGCCAAAAGTCAGATTTTTGCTGAAATTGTGACCCCGGGGCTTAGGAATTTTTTCAAAAAAAAAATTTTCTGCCGTTTAATTTTTCGAGGGCTGATTTCTTGTCCTGTGATAAAAAGCCTTCTGTTTCGAACGCCAAACCTTTCAGGGGTGCATTTGCAACAGCTAGGCATCATTTTTGAGTGAATTGCCAAAAGTCAGATTTTTGCTGAAATTGTGAACCCGGGGCTTAGGGATTTTTTCAAAAAAATCTTTTTCTGCCGGTTAAGTTGTCAAGGGCTGATTTCTTGTTCTGTGATAAAAAGCCTTCTGTTTCAACCGCCAAACCTTTCAGGGGAGCATTTGCAACCGTTTGGCACCATTTTTAAGTGAATTGCCAAAAGTCAGATTTTTGCTGAAATTGTGACCCCGGGGCTTAGGGATTTTTTCAAAAAAATCTTTTTCTGCCGGTTAAGTTGTCGAGGGCTGAATTCTTTCCCTGTGATAAAAAGCCTTCTGTTTTTTTGGCCAAACCTCTCAGGGGAGCATTTGCAACCGTTTGGCACCATTTTTGAGTGAATTGCCAAAAGTCAGATTTTTGCTGAAATTGTGACCCCGGGGCTTAGGGATTTTTTCAAAAAAATCTTTTTCTGCCGGTTAAGTTGTCAAGGGCTGATTTCTTGTTCTGTGATAAAAAGCCTTCTGTTTCGACCGCCAAACCTTTCAGGGGAGCATTTGCAACCGTTTGGCACCATTTTTAAGTGAATTGCCAAAAGTCAGATTTTTGCTGAAATTGTGACCACGGGGCTTAGGTATTTTTTCAAAAAATCTTTTTCTGCCGGTTATGTTGTCGAGGGCTGATTTCTTGTCCTGTGATAAAAAGCCATCTGTTTCGACTGCCAAATCTTTCAGGGGAGCATTTGCAACAGTTTGGCATCATTTTTGAGTGAATTGCCAAAAGTCAGATTTTTGCTGAAATTGTGACCCCGGGCCTTGGGGACTTTTTCAAAAAAATCTTTTTCTGCCGGTTATGTTGTCGAGGCTGATTTCTTTTCCTGTGATTAAAAGCCTTCTGTTTTTTTGGCCAAACCTCTCAGGGGAGCATTTGCAACCGTTTGGCACCATTTTTGAGTGAATTGCCAAAAGTCAGATTTTTGCTGAAATTGTGACCCCGGGGCTTGGGGATTTCTTCAAAAAATCTTTTTCTGCCGGTTATGTTGTCGAGGCTGATTTCTTTTCCTGTGATTAAAAGCCTTCTGTTTTTTTGGCCAAACCTTTCAGCGGAGCATTTGCAACCGTTTGGCACCATTTTTAAGTGAATTGCCAAAAGTCAGATTTTTGCTGAAATTGTGACCCCGGGGCTTAGGGATTTTTTCAAAAAATCTTTTTCTGCCGGTTATGTTGTCGAGGGCTGATTTCTTGTCCTGTGATAAAAAGCCATCTGTTTCGACTGCCAAATCTTTCAGGGGAGCATTTGCAACAGTTTGGCATCATTTTTGAGTGAATTGCCAAAAGTCAGATTCTTGCTGAAATTGTGACCCCGGGGTTAAGGAATTTTTTCAAAAAAATCTTTTTCTGCCGGTTAAGTTGTCAAGGGCTGATTTCTTGTTCTGTGATAAAAAGCCTTCTGTTTCGACCGCCAAACCTTTCAGGGGAGCATTTGCAACCGTTTGGCACCATTTTTAAGTGAATTGCCAAAAGTCAGATTTTTGCTGAAATTGTGACCCCGGGGCTTAGGGATTTTTTCAAAAAATCTTTTTCTGCCGGTTAAGTTGTCGAGGGCTGATTTCTTGTTCTGTGATAAAAAGCCATCTGTTTCGATCGCCAAACCTTTCAGGGGAGCATTTGCAACCGTTTGGCACCATTTTTGAGTGAATTGCCAAAAGTCAGATTTTTGCTGAAATTGTGACCCCGGGGCTTAGGGATTTTTTCAAAAAAATCTTTTTCTGCCGGTTAAGTTGTCGAGGGCTGAATTCTTTCCCTGTGATAAAAAGCCTTCTGTTTTTTTGGCCAAACCTCTCAGGGGAGCATTTGCAACCGTTTGGCACCATTTTTGAGTGAATTGCCAAAAGTCAGATTTTTGCTGAAATTGTGACCCCGGGGCTTAGGGATTTTTTCAAAAAAATCTTTTTCTGCCGGTTATATTGTCGAGGGCTGATTTCTTTTCCTGTGATTAAAAGCCTTCTGTTTTTTTGGCCAAACCTTTCAGCGGAGCATTTGCAACCGTTTGGCACCATTTTTGAGTGAATTGCCAAAAGTCAGATTTTTGCTGAAATTGTGACCCCGGGGCTTAGGGATTTTTTCAAAAAAAATCTTTTTCTGCCGGTTATGTTGTCGAGGCTGATTTCTTTTCCTGTGATTAAAAGCCTTCTGTTTTTTTGGCCAAACCTCTCAGGGGAGCATTTGCAACCGTTTGGCACCATTTTTGAGTGAATTGCCAAAAGTCAGATTTTTGCTGAAATTGTGACCCCGGGGCTTAGGGATTTTTTCAAAAAAAATCTTTTTCTGCCGGTTAAGTTGTCGAGGGCTGATTTCTTTCCCTGTCATAAAAAGCCTTCTGTTTCGACCGCCAAATCTTTCAGGGGAGCATTTGCAACCGTTTGGCACCATTTTTGAGTGAATTGCCAAAAGTCAGATTTTTGCTGAAATTGTGACCCCGGGGCTTAGGGATTTTTTCAAAAAAAATCTTTTTCTGCCGGTTAAGTTGTCGAGGGCTGATTTCTTTCCCTGTCATAAAAAGCCTTCTGTTTCGACCGCCAAACATTTCAGGGGAGCAATTGCAACCGTTTGGCACCATTTTTGAGTGAATTGCCAAAAGTCAGATTTTTGCTGAAATTGTGACCCCGGGGCTTAGGGATTTTTACAAAAAAATCTTTTTCAGCCGGTTATGTTGTCAAGGGCTGATTTCTTGTCCTGTGATTAAAAGCCTTCTGTTTTTTTCGCCAAACCTAACAGGGGAGCATTTGCAACCGTTTGGCAACATTTTTGAGTGAATTGCCAAAAGTCAGATTTTTGCTGAAATTGTGACCCCGGGGCTCAGAGATTTTTTTCAAAAAATCTTTTTCTGCCGGTTAAGTTGTCAAGGGCTGATTTCTTGTTGTGTGATAAAAAGCCATCTGTTTCGACCGCCAAACATTTCAGGGGAGCAATTGCAACCGTTTGGCACCATTTTTGAGTGAATTGCCAAAAGTCAGATTTTTGCTGAAATTGTGACCCCGGGGCTTGGGGATTTTTTCAAAAAATCTTTTTCTGCCGGTTATGTTGTCGAGGCTGATTTCTTTTCCTGTGATTAAAAGCCTTCTGTTTTTTTGGCCAAATCTTTCAGCGGAGCATTTGCAACCGTTTGGCACCATTTTTGAGTGAATTGCCAAAAGTCAGATTTTTGCTGAAATTGTGACCCCGGGGCTTAGGGATTTTTACAAAAAAATCTTTTTCTGCCCGTTATGTTGTCGAGGGCTGATTTCTTTCCCTGTGATTAAAAGCCTTCTGTTTTTTTCGCCAAACCTCTCAGGGGAGCATTTGCAACCGTTTGGCACCATTTTTGAGCGAATTGCCAAAAGTCAGATTTTTGCTGAAATTGTGACCCCGGGGCTTAGAGATTTTTTTTAAAAAATCTTTTTCTGCCGGTTAAGTTGTCAAGGGCTGATTTCTTGTTCTGTGATAAAAAGCCATCTGTTTCGACCGCCAAACATTTCAGGGGAGCAATTGCAACCGTTTGGCACCATTTTTGAGTGAATTGCCAAAAGTCAGATTTTTGCTGAAATTGTGACCCCGGGGCTTGGGGATTTTTTCAAAAAATCTTTTTCTGCCGGTTATGTTGTCGAGGCTGATTTCTTTTCCTGTGATTAAAAGCCTTCTGTTTTCTTGGCCAAACCTCTCAGGGGAGCATTTGCAACCGTTTGGCACCATTTTTGAGTGAATTGCCAAAAGTCAGATTTTTGCTGAAATTGTGACCCCGGGGCTTGGGGATTTTTTCAAAAAATCTTTTTCTGCCGGTTATGTTGTCGAGGCTGATTTCTTTTCCTGTGATTAAAAGCCTTCTGTTTTTTTGGCCAAACCTTTCAGCGGAGCATTTGCAACCGTTTGGCACCATTTTTGAGTGAATTGCCAAAAGTCAGATTTTTGCTGAAATTGTGACCCCGGGGCTTGGGGATTTTTTCAAAAAATCTTTTTCTGCCGGTTATGTTGTCGAGGCTGATTTCTTTTCCTGTGATTAAAAGCCTTCTGTTTTTTTGGCCAAACCTCTCAGGGGAGCATTTGCAACCATTTGGCACCATTTTTGAGTGAATTGCCAAAAGTCAGATTTTTGCTGAAATTGTGACCCCGGGGCTTGGGGATTTTTTCAAAAAATCTTTTTCTGCCGGTTATGTTGTCGAGGCTGATTTCTTTTCCTGTGATTAAAAGCCTTCTGTTTTTTTGGCCAAACCTTTCAGCGGAGCATTTGCAACCGTTTGGCACCATTTTTAAGTGAATTGCCAAAAGTCAGATTTTTGCTGAAATTGTGACCCCGGGGCTTAGGGATTTTTTCAAAAAAATCTTTTTCTGCCGTTTAAGTTGTCAAGGGCTGATTTCTTGTTCTGTGATAAAAAGCCTTCTGTTTCGACCGCCAAACCTTTCAGGGGAGCATTTGCAACCGTTTGGCACCATTTTTAAGTGAATTGCCAAAAGTCAGATTTTTGCTGAAATTGTGACCCCGGGGCTTAGGGATTTTTTCAAAAAATCTTTTTCTGCCCGTTATGTTGTCGAGCGCTGATTTCTTGTCCTGTGATAAAAAGCCATCTGTTTCGACCGCCAAACCTTTCAGGGGAGCATTTGCAACCGTTTGGCACCATTTTTGAGTGAATTGCCAAAAGTCAGATTTTTGCTTTAATTGTGACCCTGGGGCTTAGGGATTTTTTTAAAAAAATCTTTTTCTGCCGGTTAAGTTGTCGAGGGCTGATTTCTTTCCCTGTGATTAAAAGCCTTCTGTTTTTTTCGCCAAACCTCCCAGGGGAGCATTTGCAACCGTTTGGCACCATTTTTGAGTGAATTGCCAAAAGTCAGATTTTTGCTGAAATTGTGACCCCGGGGCTTAGAGATTTTTTTCAAAAAATCTTTTTCTGCCGGTTAAGTTGTCAAGGGCTGATTTCTTGTCCTGTGATAAAAAGCCATTTGTTTCGAACACCAAACATTTCAGGGGAGCAATTGCAACCGTTTGGCACCATTTTTGAGTGAATTGCCAAAAGTCAGATTTTTGCTGAAATTGTGACCCCGGGGCGTAGGAATTTGTTAAAAAAAAAAAAATTCTGCCGGTTAAGTTTTCGAGGGCTGATTTCTTCTTCTATGATAAAAAACCTTCTGTTTCGACCGCGAAACCTTTCAGGAGAGCATTTGCAACCGTTTGGAACCATTTTTGAGTGAATTGCCAAAAGTCAGATTTTTGCTGAAATTGTGACCCCGGGGCTTAGGGATTTTTTCAAAAAAATCTTTTTCTGCCGGTTAAGTTGTCGAGGGCTGATTTCTTGTCCTGTGATAAAAAGCCTTCTGTTTTTTTCGCCAAACCTCTCAGGGGAGCATTTGCAACCGTTTGGCACCATTTTTGAGCGAATTGCCAAAAGTCAGATTTTTGCTGAAATTGTGACCCCGGGGCTTAGAGATTTTTTTAAAAAAATCTTTTTCTGCCGGTTAAGTTGTCAAGGGCTGATTTCTTGTTCTGTGATAAAAAGCTATCTGTTTCGACCGCCAAACATTTCAGGGGAGCAATTGCAACCGTTTGGCACCATTTTTGAGTGAATTGCCAAAAGTCAGATTTTTGCTGAAATTGTGACCCCGGGGCTTGGGGATTTTTTCAAAAAATCTTTTTCTGCCGGTTATGTTGTCGAGGCTGATTTCTTTTCCTGTGATTAAAAGCCTTCTGTTTTCTTGGCCAAACCTCTCAGGGGAGCATTTGCAACCGTTTGGCACCATTTTTGAGTGAATTGCCAAATGTCAGATTTTTGCTGAAATTGTGACCCCGGGGCTTGGGGATTTTTTCAAAAAATCTTTTTCTGCCGGTTATGTTGTCGAGGGCTGATTTCTTTTCCTGTGATTAAAAGCCTTCTGTTTTTTTGGCCAAACCTTTCAGCGGAGCATTTGCAACCGTTTGGCACCATTTTTGAGTGAATTGCCAAAAGTCAGATTTTTGCTGAAATTGTGACCCCGGGGCTTGGGGATTTTTTCAAAAAATCTTTTTCTGCCGGTTATGTTGTCGAGGCTGATTTCTTTTCCTGTGATTAAAAGCCTTCTGTTTTTTTGGCCAAACCTCTCAGGGGAGCATTTGCAACCGTTTGGCACCATTTTTGAGTGAATTGCCAAAAGTCAGATTTTTGCTGAAATTGTGACCCCGGGGCTTGGGGATTTTTTCAAAAAATCTTTTTCTGCCGGTTATGTTGTCGAGGCTGATTTCTTTTCCTGTGATTAAAAGCCTTCTGTTTTTTTGGCCAAACCTTTCAGCGGAGCATTTGCAACCGTTTGGCACCATTTTTAAGTGAATTGCCAAAAGTCAGATTTTTGCTGAAATTGTGACCCCGGGGCTTAGGGATTTTTTCAAAAAAATCTTTTTCTGCCGTTTAAGTTGTCAAGGGCTGATTTCTTGTTCTGTGATAAAAAGCCTTCTGTTTCGACCGCCAAACCTTTCAGGGGAGCATTTGCAACCGTTTGGCACCATTTTTAAGTGAATTGCCAAAAGTCAGATTTTTGCTGAAATTGTGACCCCGGGGCTTAGGGATTTTTTCAAAAAATCTTTTTCTGCCCGTTATGTTGTCGAGCGCTGATTTCTTGTCCTGTGATAAAAAGCCATCTGTTTCGACCGCCAAACCTTTCAGGGGAGCATTTGCAACCGTTTGGCACCATTTTTGAGTGAATTGCCAAAAGTCAGATTTTTGCTGAAATTGTGACCCCGGGGCTTAGGGATTTTTTTCAAAAAAATCTTTTTCTGCCGGTTAAGTTGTCGAGGGCTGATTTCTTGTTCTGTGATAAAAAGCCTTCTGTTTCGACCGCCAAACCTTTCAGGGGAGCATTTGCAACCGTTTGGCACCATTTTTGAGTGAATTGCCAAAAGTCAGATTTTTGCTTTAATTGTGACCCTGGGGCTTAGGGATTTTTTTAAAAAAATCTTTTTCTGCCGGTTAAGTTGTCGAGGGCTGATTTCTTTCCCTGTGATTAAAAGCCTTCTGTTTTTTTCGCCAAACCTCCCAGGGGAGCATTTGCAACCGTTTGGCACCATTTTTGAGTGAATTGCCAAAAGTCAGATTTTTGCTGAAATTGTGACCCCGGGGCTTAGAGATTTTTTTCAAAAAATCTTTTTCTGCCGGTTAAGTTGTCAAGGGCTGATTTCTTGTCCTGTGATAAAAAGCCATTTGTTTCGAACGCCAAACATTTCAGGGGAGCAATTGCAACCGTTTGGCACCATTTTTGAGTGAATTGCCAAAAGTCAGATTTTTGCTGAAATTGTGACCCCGGGGCGTAGGAATTTGTTAAAAAAAAAAAAAATTCTGCCGGTTAAGTTTTCGAGGGCTGATTTCTTCTTCTATGATAAAAAACCTTCTGTTTCGACCGCGAAACCTTTCAGGAGAGCATTTGCAACCGTTTGGAACCATTTTTGAGTGAATTGCCAAAAGTCAGATTTTTGCTGAAATTGTGACCCCGGGGCTTAGGGATTTTTTCAAAAAAATCTTTTTCTGCCGGTTAAGTTGTCGAGGGCTGATTTCTTGTCCTGTGATAAAAAGCCTTCTGTTTTTTTCGCCAAACCTCTCAGGGGAGCATTTGCAACCCTTTGGCACCATTTTTGAGTGAATTGCCAAAAGTCAGATTTTTGCTGAAATTGTGACCCCGGGGCTTAGGGATTTTTTCAAAAAATCTTTTTCTGCCGGTTAAGTTGTCGAGGGCTGATATCTTTCCCTGTGATAAAAAGCCTTCTGTTTCGACCGCCAAACCTTTCAGGGGAGCATTTGCAACCGTTTGGCACCATTTTTGAGTGAATTGCCAAAAGTCAGATTTTTGCTGAAATTGTGACCCCGGGGCCTATGGATTTTTTCAAAAAATCTTTTTCTGCCGGTTATATTGTCAAGGGCTGATTTCTTGTCCTGTGATTAAAAGCCTTCTATTTTTTCGCCAAACCTAACAGGGGAGCATTTGCAACCGTTTGGCACCATTTTTGAGTGAATTGCCAAAAGTCAGATTTTTGCTGAAATTGTGACCCCGGGGTTAGGGATTTGTTAAAAAAAAAAAAATTCTGCCGGTTAAGTTTTCGAGGGCTGATTTCTTCTTCTGTGATAAAAAACCTTATGTTTCGACCGCGAAACCTTTCAGGAGAGCATTTGCAACCGTTTGGAAACATTTTTGAGTGAATTGCCAAAAGTCAGATTTTTGCTGAAATTGTGACCCCGGGGCTTAGGGATTTTTTCAAAAAAATCTTTTTCTGCCGGTTAAGTTGTCGAGGGCTGATTTCTTTCCCTGTGATAAAAATCCTTCTGTTTCGACCGCCAAATCTTTCAGGGGAGCATTTGCAACGGCTAGGCATCATTTTTGAGTGAATTGCCAAAAGTCAGATTCTTGCTGAAATTGTGACCACGAAATTGTGGGTCTAGGGATTGTGGGTCTGTGGCTGAAATTGTGGCCTAGGGATTTTTTCAAAAAATCTTTTTCTGCCGGTTATGTTGTCGAGGGCTGATTTCTTCTCCTGTGATAAAAAGCCTTCTGTTTTTTTCGCCAAACCTGTCACGGGAGCATTTGCAACACTTTGGCACCATTTTTGAGTGAATTGCCAAAAGTCAGATTTTTGCTGAAATTGTGAACCCGGGGCTTAGGGATTTTTTCAAAAAAATCTTTTTCTGACGGTTACGTTTTCGAGGGCTGATTTCTTGTTCTGTGATAAAAAGCCTTCTGTTTTTTTCGCCAAACCTCTCAGGGGAGCATTTGCAACCGTTTGGAACCACTTTTGAGTGAATTGCCAAAAGTCAGATTTTTGCTGAAATTGTGACCCCGGGGCTTAGGGATTTTTTCAAAAAAAATTTTTTCTGCCGGTTAAGTTTTCGAGGGCTGATTTCTTGTCCTGTGATAAAAAGCCTTCTGTTTCGAACGCCAAACCTTTCAGGGGTGCATTTGAAACAGCTAGGCATCATTTTTGAGTGAATTTCCAAAAGTCAGATTTTTGCTGACATTGTGAACCCGGGGCTTAGGGATTTTTTCAAAAAATCTTTTTCTGCCGGTTATGTTGTCAAGGGCTGATTTCCTGTCCTGTGATTAAAAGCCTTCTGTTTTTTTCGCCAAACCTAACAGGGGAGCATTTGCAACCGTTTGGCACCATTTTTGAGTGAATTGCCAAAAGTCAGATTTTTGCTGAAATTGTGACCCCGGGGCTTAGGAATTTGTTAAAAAAAAAAAAATTCTGCCGGTTAAGTTTTCGAGGGCTGATTTCTTCTTCTATGATAAAAAACCTTCTGTTTCGACCGCGAAACCTTTCAGGAGAGCATTTGCAAACGTTTGGAACCATTTTTGAGTGAATTGCCAAAAGTCAGATTTTTGCTGAAATTGTGACCCCGGGGCTTAGGGATTTTTTCAAAAAAATCTTTTTCTGCCGGTTATGTTGTCGAGGGCTGATTTCCTTCCCTGTGATTAAAAGCCTTCTGTTTTTTTTGGCCAAACCTTTCAGGGGTGCATTTGCAACAGCTAGGCATCATTTCTGAGTGAATTGCCAAAAGTCAGATTTTTGCTGAAATTGTGACCCCGGGGCTTAGGGATTTTTTCAAAAAATCTTTTTCTGCCGGTTATGTTGTCGAGGGCTGATTTCTTTGCCTGTGATTAAAAGCCTTCTGTTTTTTTCGCCAAACCTTTCAGGGGAGCATTGGCAACCGTTTGGCACCATTTTTGAGTGAATTGCCAAAAGTCAGATTTTTGCTGAAATTGTGACCCTGGGGCTTAGGGATTTTTTTAAAAAAATCTTTTTCTGCCGGTTATGTTGTCGAGGGCTGATTTCTTTCCCTGTGATTAAAAGCCTTCTGTTTTTTTCACCAAACCTCCCAGGGGAGTATTTGCAACCGTTTGGCACCATTTTTGAGTGAATTGCCAAAAGTCAGATTTTTGCTGAAATTGTGACCCCGGGGCCTATGGATTTTTTCAAAAAATCTTTTTCTGCCGGTTATGTTGTCAAGTGCTGATTTCTTGTCCTGTGATTAAAAGCCTTCTGTTTTTTTCGCCAAACCTCTCAGGGGAGCATTTGCAACCGTTTGGCACCATTTTTGAGTGAATTGCCAAAAGTCAGATTTTTGCTGAAATTGTGACCCCGGGGCTTAGAGATTTTTTTCAAAAAATCTTTTTCTGCCGGTTAAGTTGTCAAGGGCTGATTTCTTGTCCTGTGATAAAAAGCCATCTGTTTCGAACGCCAAACATTTCAGGGGAGCAATTGCAACCGTTTGGCACCATTTTTGAGTGAATTGCCAAAAGTCAGATTTTTGCTGAAATTGTGACCCCAGGGCTTAGGGGTTTGTTAAAAAAAAAAAATTTCTGCCGGTTAAGTTTTCGAGGGCTGATTTCTTCTTCTGTGATAAAAAACCTTCTGTTTCGACCGCGAAACCTTTCAGGAGAGCATTCGCAACCGTTTGGAAACATTTTTGAGTGAATTGCCAAAAGTCAGATTTTTGCTGAAATTGTGACCCCGGGGCTTAGGGATTTTTTCAAAAAAATCTTTTTCTGCCGGTTAAGTTGTCGAGGGCTGATTTCTTTCCCTGTGATAAAAAGCCTTCTGTTTCGACCGCCAAATCTTTCAGGGGAGCATTTGCAACGGCTAGGCATCATTTTTGAGTGAATTGCCAAAAGTCAGATTCTTGCTGAAATTGTGACCCCGGGGCTTAGGGATTTTTTCAAAAAATCTTTTTCTGCCGGTTATGTTGTCGAGGGCTGATTTCTTGTTCTGTGATAAAAAGCCTTCTGTTTTTTTCGCCAAACCTCTCAGGGGAGCATTTGCAACCGTTTGGAACCACTTTTGAGTGAATTGCCAAAAGTCAGATTTTTGCTGAAATTGTGACCCCGGGGCTTAGGGATTTTTTCAAAAAAATTTTTTTCTGCCGGTTAAGTTTTCGAGGGCTGATTTCTTGTCCTGTGATAAAAAGCCTTCTGTTTCGAACGCCAAACCTTTCAGGGGTGCATTTGAAACAGCTAGGCATCATTTTTGAGTGAATTTCCAAAAGTCAGATTTTTGCTGACATTGTGAACCCGGGGCTTAGGGATTTTTTCAAAAAATCTTTTTCTGCCGGTTATGTTGTCAAGGGCTGATTTCCTGTCCTGTGATTAAAAGCCTTCTGTTTATTTCGCCAAACCTAACAGGGGAGCATTTGCAACCGTTTGGCACCATTTTTGAGTGAATTGCCAAAAGTCAGATTTTTGCTGAAATTGTGACCCCGGGGCTTAGGAATTTGTTAAAAAAAAAAAAATTCTGCCGGTTAAGTTTTCGAGGGCTGATTTCTTCTTCTATGATAAAAAACCTTCTGTTTCGTCCGCGAAACCTTTCAGGAGAGCATTTGCAACCGTTTGGAACCATTTTTGAGTGAATTGCCAAAAGTCAGATTTTTGCTGAAATTGTGACCCCGGGGCTTAGGGATTTTTTCAAAAAAATCTTTTTCTGCCGGTTATGTTGTCGAGGGCTGATTTCTTTCCCTGTGATAAAAAGCCTTCTGTTTTTTTTGGCCAAACCTTTCAGGGGTGCATTTGCAACAGCTAGGCATCATTTCTGAGTGAATTGCCAAAAGTCAGATTTTTGCTGAAATTGTGACCCCGGGGCTTAGGGATTTTTTCAAAAAATCTTTTTCTGCCGGTTATGTTGTCGAGGGCTGATTTCTTTGCCTGTGATTAAAAGCCTTCTGTTTTTTTCGCCAAACCTTTCAGGGGAGCATTTGCAACCGTTTGGCACCATTTTTGAGTGAATTGCCAAAAGTCAGATTTTTGCTGAAATTGTGACCCTGGGGCTTAGGGATTTTTTTAAAAAAATCTTTTTCTGCCGGTTATGTTGTCGAGGGCTGATTTCTTTCCCTGTGATTAAAAGCCTTCTGTTTTTTTCACCAAACCTCCCAGGGGAGTATTTGCAACCGTTTGGCACCATTTTTGAGTGAATTGCCAAAAGTCAGATTTTTGCTGAAATTGTGACCCCGGGGCCTATGGATTTTTTCAAAAAATCTTTTTCTGCCGGTTATGTTGTCAAGGGCTGATTTCTTGTCCTGTGATTAAAAGCCTTCTGTTTTTTTCGCCAAACCTCTCAGGGGAGCATTTGCAACCGTTTGGCACCATTTTTGAGTGAATTGCCAAAAGTCAGATTTTTGCTGAAATTGTGACCCCGGGGCTTAGAGATTTTTTTCAAAAAATCTTTTTCTGCCGGTTAAGTTGTCAAGGGCTGATTTCTTGTCCTGTGATAAAAAGCCATCTGTTTCGAACGCCAAACATTTCAGGGGAGCAATTGCAACCGTTTGGCACCATTTTTGAGTGAATTGCCAAAAGTCAGATTTTTGCTGAAATTGTGACCCCAGGGCTTAGGGGTTTGTTAAAAAAAAAAAAATTTCTGCCGGTTAAGTTTTCGAGGGCTGATTTCTTCTTCCGTGATAAAAAACCTTCTGTTTCGACCGCGAAACCTTTCAGGAGAGCATTCGCAACCGTTTGGAACCATTTTTGAGTGAATTGCCAAAAGTCAGATTTTTGCTGAAATTGTGACCCCGGGGCTTAGGGATTTTTTCAGAAAAATCTTTTTCTGCCGGTTAAGTTGTCGAGGGCTGATTTCTTTCTCTGTGATAAAAAGCCTTCTGTTTCGACCGCCAAATCTTTCAGGGGAGCATTTGCAACGGCTAGGCATCATTTTTGAGTGAATTGCCAAAAGTCAGATTCTTGCTGAAATTGTGACCCCGGGGCTTAGGGATTTTTTCAAAAAATCTTTTTCTGCCGGTTATGTTGTCGAGGGCTGATTTCTTGTCCTGTGATAAAAAGCCTTCTGTTTTTTTCGCCAAACCTCTCAGGGGAGCATTTGCAACCCTTTGGCACCATTTTTGAGTGAATTGCCAAAAGTCAGATTTTTGCTGAAATTGTGACCCCGGGGCTTAGGGATTTTTTCAAAAAATCTTTTTCTGCCGGTTAAGTTGTCGAGGGCTGATTTCTTTCCCTGTGATAAAAAGCCTTCTGTTTCGACCGCCAAACCTTTCAGGGGAGCATTTGCAACCGTTTGGCACCATTTTTGAGTGAATTGCCAAAAGTCAGATTTTGCTGAAATTGTGACCTCGGGGCTTAGGGATTTTTTCAAAAAATCTTTTTCTGCCGGTTAAGTTGTCGAGGGCTGATTTCTTGTCCTGTGATTAAAAGCCTTCTGTTTTTTCGCCAAACCTAACAGGGGAGCATTTGCAACCATTTGGCACCATTTTTGAGTGAATTGCCAAAAGTCAGATTTTGCTGAAATTGTGACCCCGGGGTTAGGGATTTGTTAAAAAAAAAAAAATTCTGCCGGTTAAGTTTTCGAGGGCTGATTTCTTCTTCTGTGATAAAAAAACCTTATGTTTCGACCGCGAAACCTTTCAGGAGAGCATTTGCAACCGTTTGGAAACATTTTTGAGTGAATTGCCAAAAGTCAGATTTTTGCTGAAATTGTGACCCCGGGGCTTAGGGATTTTTTCAAAAAAATATTTTTCTGACGGTTAAGTTGTCGAGGGCTGATTTCTTGTTCTGTGATAAAAAGCCTTCTGTTTTTTTCGCCAAACCTCTCAGGGGAGCATTTGCAACCGTTTGGCACCATTTTTGAGTGAATTGCCAAAAGTCAGATTTTTGCTGAAATTGTGACCCCGGGGCTTAGAGATTTTTTTCAAAAAATCTTTTTCTGCCGGTTAAGTTGTCAAGGGCTGATTTCTTGTCCTGTGATAAAAAGCCATCTGTTTCGAACGCCAAACATTTCAGGGGAGCAATTGCAACCGTTTGGCACCATTTTTGAGTGAATTGCCAAAAGTCAGATTTTTGCTGAAATTGTGACCCCAGGGCTTAGGGGTTTGTTAAAAAAAAAAAAATTTCTGCCGGTTAAGTTTTCGAGGGCTGATTTCTTCTTCTGTGATAAAAAACCTTCTGTTTCGACCGCGAAACCTTTCAGGAGAGCATTCGCAACCGTTTGGAACCATTTTTGAGTGAATTGCCAAAAGTCAGATTTTTGCTGAAATTGTGACCCCGGGGCTTAGGGATTTTTTCAAAAAAATATTTTTCTGACGGTTAAGTTGTCGAGGGCTGATTTCTTGTTCTGTGATAAAAAGCCTTCTGTTTTTTTCGCCAAACCTCTCAGGGGAGCATTTGCAACCGTTTGGCACCATTTTTGAGTGAATTGCCAAAAGTCAGATTTTTGCTGAAATTGTGACCCCGGGGCTTAGAGATTTTTTTCAAAAAATCTTTTTCTGCCGGTTAAGTTGTCAAGGGCTGATTTCTTGTCCTGTGATAAAAAGCCATCTGTTTCGAACGCCAAACATTTCAGGGGAGCAATTGCAACCGTTTGGCACCATTTTTGAGTGAATTGCCAAAAGTCAGATTTTTGCTGAAATTGTGACCCCAGGGCTTAGGGGTTTGTTAAAAAAAAAAAAATTTCTGCCGGTTAAGTTTTCGAGGGCTGATTTCTTCTTCTGTGATAAAAAACCTTCTGTTTCGACCGCGAAACCTTTCAGGAGAGCATTCGCAACCGTTTGGAACCATTTTTGAGTGAATTGCCAAAAGTCAGATTTTTGCTGAAATTGTGACCCCGGGGCTTAGGGATTTTTTCAGAAAAATCTTTTTCTGCCGGTTAAGTTGTCGAGGGCTGATTTCTTTCCCTGTGATAAAAAGCCTTCTGTTTCGACCGCCAAATCTTTCAGGGGAGCATTTGCAACGGCTAGGCATCATTTTTGAGTGAATTGCCAAAAGTCAGATTCTTGCTGAAATTGTGACCCCGGGGCTTAGGGATTTTTTCAAAAAATCTTTTTCTGCCGGTTATGTTGTCGAAGGCTGATTTCTTGTCCTGTGATAAAAAGCCTTCTGTTTTTTTCGCCAAACCTCTCAGGGGAGCATTTGCAACCCTTTGGCACCATTTTTGAGTGAATTGCCAAAAGTCAGATTTTTGCTGAAATTGTGACCCCGGGGCTTAGGGATTTTTTCAAAAAATCTTTTTCTGCCGGTTAAGTTGTCGAGGGCTGATTTCTTTCCCTGTGATAAAAAGCCTTCTGTTTCGACCGCCAAACCTTTCAGGGGAGCATTTGCAACCGTTTGGCACCATTTTTGAGTGAATTGCCAAAAGTCAGATTTTTGCTGAAATTGTGACCTCGGGGCTTAGGGATTTTTTCAAAAAATCTTTTTCTGCCGGTTAAGTTGTCGAGGGCTGATTTCTTGTCCTGTGATTAAAAGCCTTCTGTTTTTTTCGCCAAACCTAACAGGGGAGCATTTGCAACCGTTTGGCACCATTTTTGAGTGAATTGCCAAAAGTCAGATTTTTGCTGAAATTGTGACCCCGGGGTAAGGGATTTGTTAAAAAAAAAAAAATTCTGCCGGTTAAGTTTTCGAGGGCTGATTTCTTCTTCTGTGATAAAAAACCTTATGTTTCGACCGCGAAACCTTTCAGGAGAGCATTTGCAACCGTTTGGAAACATTTTTGAGTGAATTGCCAAAAGTCAGATTTTTGCTGAAATTGTGACCCCGGGGCTTAGGGATTTTTTCAATAAAATATTTTTCTGACGGTTAAGTTGTCGAGGGCTGATTTCTTGTTCTGTGATAAAAAGCCTTCTGTTTTTTTCGCCAAACCTCTCAGGGGAGCATTTGCAACCGTTTGGCACCATTTTTGAGTGAATTGCCAAAAGTCAGATTTTTGCTGAAATTGTGACCCCGGGGCTTAGGGATTTTTTCAAAAAAATCTTTTTCTACCTGTTAAGTTGTCGAGGGCTGATTTCTTTCCCTGTGATAAAAAGCCTTCGGGTTTTTTCGACCGCCAAATCTTTCAGGGGAGCATTTGCAACGGCAAGGCATCATTTTTGAGTGAATTGCCAAAAGTCAGATTCTTGCTGAAATTGTGACCCCGGGGCTTAGGGATTTTTTCAAAAAAATCTTTTTCTGACGGTTAAGTTGTCGAGGGCTGATTTCTTGTTCTGTGATAAAAAGCCTTCTGTTTTTTTCGCCAAACCTCTCAGGGGAGCATTTGCAACCGTTTGGCACCATTTTTGAGTGAATTTCCAAAAGTCAGATTTTTGCTGAAATTGTGACCCCGGGGCTTAGGGATTTTTTCAAAAAAATCTTTTTCTGCCGGTTAAGTTGTCGAGGGCTGATTTCTTTCCCTGTGATAAAAAGCCTTCTGTTTCGACCGCCAAATTTTTCAGGGGAGCATTTGCAACAGTTTGGCATCATTTTTGAGTGAATTGCCAAAAGTCAGATTTTTGCTGAAATTGTGACCCCGGGGCTTAGGGATTTTTACAAAAAAATCTTTTTCTGACGGTTAAGTTGTCGAGGGCTGATTTCTTGTTCTGTGATAAAAAGCCTTCTGTTTTTTTCGCCAAACCTCTCAGGGGAGCATTTGCAACCGTTTGGCACCATTTTTGAGTGAATTGCCAAAAGTCAGATTTTTGCTGAAATTGTGACCCCGGGGTTTAGGAATTTTTTCAAAAAATTTTTTTTCTCCCGGTTAAGTTTTCGAGGGCTGATTTCTTGTCCTTTGATAAAAAGCCTTCTGTTTCGAACGCCAAACCTTTCAGGGGTGCATTTGAAACAGCTAGGCATCATTTTTGAGTGAATTTACAAAAGTCAGATTTTTGCTGACATTGTGAACCCGGGGCTTAGGGATTTTTTGAAAAAATCTTTTTCTGCCGGTTATGTTGTCGAGGGCAGATTTCTTTGCCTGTGATTAAAAGCCTTCTGTTTTTTTCGCCAAACCTTTCAGGGGAGCATTTGCAACCGTTTGGCACCATTTTTGAGTGAATTGCCAAAAGTCAGATTTTTGCTGAAATTGTGACCCTGGGGCTTAGGGATTTTTTTAAAAAAATCTTTTTCTGCCGTTTATGTTGTCGAGGGCTGATTTCTTTCCCTGTGATTAAAAGCCTTCTGTTTTTTTCGCCAAACCTAACAGGGGAGCATTTGCAACCGTTTCGCACCATTTTTGAGTGAATTGCCAAAAGTCAGATTTTTGCTGAAATTGTGACCCCGGGGCTTTGGGATTTTTTCAAAAAATCTTTTTCTGTCGGTTATGTTGTCAAGGGCTGATTTCTTGTCCTGTGATTAAAAGCCTTCTGTTTTTTTCACCAAACCTAACAGGGGAGCATTTGCAACCGTTTGGCAACATTTTTGAGTGAATTGCCAAAAGTCAGATTTTTGCTGAAATTGTGACCCCGGGGCTTAGAGATTTTTTTCAAAAAATCTTTTTCTGCCGGTTATGTTGTCGAGGGCTGATTTCTTTCCCTGTGATTAAAAGCCTTCTGTTTTTTTCGCCAAACCTCTCAGGGGAGCATTTGCAACCGTTTGGCACCATTTTTGAGTGAATTGCCAAAAGTCAGATTTTTGCTGAAATTGTGACCCCAGGGCTTAGAGATTTTTTTCAAAAAATCTTTTTCTGCCGGTTAAGTTGTCAAGGGCTGATTTCTTGTTCTGTGATAAAAAGCCTTCTGTTTCGACCGCCAAACATTTCAGGGGAGCAATTGCAACCGTTTGGCACCATTTTTGAGTGAATTGCCAAAAGTCAGATTTTTGCTGAAATTGTGACCCCGGGGCTTAGGGATTTTTTCAAAAAAATCTTTTTCTGCCGGTTAAGTTGTCGAGGGCTGATTTCTTTCCCTGTGATAAAAAGCCTTCTGTTTCGACCGCCAAATCTTTCAGGGGAGCATTTGCAACAGTTTGGCATCATTTTTGAGTGAATTGCCAAAAGTCAGATTCTTGCTGAAATTGTGACCCCGGGGCTTAGGGATTTTTTCAAAAAATCTTTTTCAGCCGGTTATGTTGTCAAGGGCTGATTTCTTGTCCTGTGATTAAAAGCCTTCTGTTTTTTTCGCCAAACCTAACAGGGGAGCATTTGCAACCGTTTGGCAACATTTTTGAGTGAATTGCCAAAAGTCAGATTTTTGCTGAAATTGTGACCCCGGGGCTTAGAGATTTTTTTCAAAAAATCTTTTTCGGCCGGTTAAGTTGTCAAGGGCTGATTTCTTGTTCTGTGATAAAAAGCCATCTGTTTCGACCGCCAAACATTTCAGGGGAGCAATTGCAACCGTTTGGCACCATTTTTGAGTGAATTGCCAAAAGTCAGATTTTTGCTGAAATTGTGACCCTGGGGCTTAGGGATTTTTTCAAAAAAATCTTTTTCTGCCGGTTAAGTTGTCGAGGGCTGATTTCTTTCCCTGTGATAAAAAGCCTTCTGTTTCGACCGCCAAATCTTTCAGGGGAGCATTTGCAACGGCTAGGCATCATTTTTGACTGAATTGCCAAAAGTCAGATTTTTGCTGAAATTGTGACCCCGGGGCTTAGGGATTTTTACAAAAAAATCTTTTTCTGACGGTTAAGTTGTCGAGGGCTGATTTCTTGTTCTGTGATAAAAAGCCTTCTGTTTTTTTCGCCAAACCTCTCAGGGGAGCATTTGCAACCGTTTGGCACCATTTTTGAGTGAATTGCCAAAAGTCAGATTTTTGCTGAAATTGTGACCCCGGGGTTTAGGAATTT
Organism: Podarcis erhardii; assembly: GCF_964252035.2. Classification (NCBI taxonomy): domain Eukaryota; kingdom Metazoa; phylum Chordata; class Lepidosauria; order Squamata; family Lacertidae; genus Podarcis; species Podarcis erhardii. The sequence continues at coordinate 12,436,790 of NC_138507.1, read as the reverse complement.
TTTCAAAAAATTTTTTTTCTCCCGGTTAAGTTTTCGAGGGCTGATTTCTTGTCCTTTGATAAAAAGCCTTCTGTTTCGAACGCCAAACCTTTCAGGGGTGCATTTGAAACAGCTAGGCATCATTTTTGAGTGAATTTACAAAAGTCAGATTTTTGCTGACATTGTGAACCCGGGGCTTAGGGATTTTTTGAAAAAATCTTTTTCTGCCGGTTATGTTGTCGAGGGCAGATTTCTTTGCCTGTGATTAAAAGCCTTCTGTTTTTTTCGCCAAACCTTTCAGGGGAGCATTTGCAACCGTTTGGCACCATTTTTGAGTGAATTGCCAAAAGTCAGATTTTTGCTGAAATTGTGACCCTGGGGCTTAGGGATTTTTTTAAAAAAATCTTTTTCTGCCGTTTATGTTGTCGAGGGCTGATTTCTTTCCCTGTGATTAAAAGCCTTCTGTTTTTTTCGCCAAACCTAACAGGGGAGCATTTGCAACCGTTTCGCACCATTTTTGAGTGAATTGCCAAAAGTCAGATTTTTGCTGAAATTGTGACCCCGGGGCTTTGGGATTTTTTCAAAAAATCTTTTTCTGTCGGTTATGTTGTCAAGGGCTGATTTCTTGTCCTGTGATTAAAAGCCTTCTGTTTTTTTCACCAAACCTAACAGGGGAGCATTTGCAACCGTTTGGCAACATTTTTGAGTGAATTGCCAAAAGTCAGATTTTTGCTGAAATTGTGACCCCGGGGCTTAGAGATTTTTTTCAAAAAATCTTTTTCTGCCGGTTATGTTGTCGAGGGCTGATTTCTTTCCCTGTGATTAAAAGCCTTCTGTTTTTTTCGCCAAACCTCTCAGGGGAGCATTTGCAACCGTTTGGCACCATTTTTGAGTGAATTGCCAAAAGTCAGATTTTTGCTGAAATTGTGACCCCAGGGCTTAGAGATTTTTTTCAAAAAATCTTTTTCTGCCGGTTAAGTTGTCAAGGGCTGATTTCTTGTTCTGTGATAAAAAGCCTTCTGTTTCGACCGCCAAACATTTCAGGGGAGCAATTGCAACCGTTTGGCACCATTTTTGAGTGAATTGCCAAAAGTCAGATTTTTGCTGAAATTGTGACCCCGGGGCTTAGGGATTTTTTCAAAAAAATCTTTTTCTGCCGGTTAAGTTGTCGAGGGCTGATTTCTTTCCCTGTGATAAAAAGCCTTCTGTTTCGACCGCCAAATCTTTCAGGGGAGCATTTGCAACAGTTTGGCATCATTTTTGAGTGAATTGCCAAAAGTCAGATTCTTGCTGAAATTGTGACCCCGGGGCTTAGGGATTTTTTCAAAAAATCTTTTTCAGCCGGTTATGTTGTCAAGGGCTGATTTCTTGTCCTGTGATTAAAAGCCTTCTGTTTTTTTCGCCAAACCTAACAGGGGAGCATTTGCAACCGTTTGGCAACATTTTTGAGTGAATTGCCAAAAGTCAGATTTTTGCTGAAATTGTGACCCCGGGGCTTAGAGATTTTTTTCAAAAAATCTTTTTCGGCCGGTTAAGTTGTCAAGGGCTGATTTCTTGTTCTGTGATAAAAAGCCATCTGTTTCGACCGCCAAACATTTCAGGGGAGCAATTGCAACCGTTTGGCACCATTTTTGAGTGAATTGCCAAAAGTCAGATTTTTGCTGAAATTGTGACCCTGGGGCTTAGGGATTTTTTCAAAAAAATCTTTTTCTGCCGGTTAAGTTGTCGAGGGCTGATTTCTTTCCCTGTGATAAAAAGCCTTCTGTTTCGACCGCCAAATCTTTCAGGGGAGCATTTGCAACGGCTAGGCATCATTTTTGACTGAATTGCCAAAAGTCAGATTCTTGCTGAAATTGTGACCCCGGGGCTTACGGATTTTTTCAAAAAATCTTTTTCTGCCGGTTATGTTGTCAAGGGCTGATTTCTTTCCCTGTGATAAAAAGCCTTCTGTTTCGACCGCCAAATCTTTCAGGGGAGCATTTGCAACAGTTTGGCATCATTTTTGAGTGAATTGCCAAAAGTCAGATTTTTGCTGAAATTGTGACCCCGGGGCTTAGGGATTTTTTCAAAAAAATCTTTTTCTGACGGTTAAGTTGTCGAGGGCTGATTTCTTGTTCTGTGATAAAAAGCCTTCTGTTTTTTTCGCCAAACCTCTCAGGGGAGCATTTGCAACCGTTTGGCACCATTTTTGAGTGAATTGCCAAAAGTCAGATTTTTGCTGAAATTGTGACCCCGGGGCTTAGGAATTTTTTCAAAAAAATTTTTTTCTGCCGGTTAAGTTTTCGAGGGCTGATTTCTTGTCCTGTGATAAAAAGCCTTCTGTTTCGAACGCCAAACCTTTCAGGGGTGCATTTGCAACAGCTAGGCATCATTTTTGAGTGAATTTCCAAAAGTCAGATTTTTGCTGAAATTGTGACCCCGGGGCTTAGGGATTTTTTCAAAAAAATCTTTTTCTGACGGTTAAGTTGTCGAGGGCTGATTTCTTGTTCTGTGATAAAAAGCCTTCTGTTTTTTTCGCCAAACCTCTCAGGGGAGCATTTGCAACCGTTTGGCATCATTTTTGAGTGAATTGCCAAAAGTCAGATTTTTGCTGAAATTGTGACCCCGGGGCTTAGGAATTTTTTCAAAAAAATTTTTTTCTGCCGGTTAAGTTTTCGAGGGCTGATTTCTTGTCCTGTGATAAAAAGCCTTCTGTTTCGAACGCGAAACCTTTCAGGGGTGCATTTGCAACAGCTAGGCATCATTTTTGAGTGAATTTCCAAAAGTCAGATTTTTGCTGACATTGTGAACCCTGGGCTTAGGGATTTTTTAAAAAAATCTTTTTCTGCCGGTTATGTTGTCGAGGGCTGATTTCTTTCCCTGTGATTAAAAGCCTTCTGTTTTTTTCGCCAAACCTCTCAGGGGAGCATTTGCAACCGTTTGGCACCATTTTTGAGTGAATTGCCAAAAGTCAGATTCTTGCTGAAATTGTGACCCCGGGGCTTAGGGATTTTTTCAAAAAATCTTTTTCTGCCGGTTATGTTGTCGAGGGCTGATTTCTTTCCCTGTGATTAAAAGCCTTCTGTTTTTTTCGCCAAACCTCTCAGGGGAGCATTTGCAACCGTTTGGCACCATTTTTGAGTGAATTGCCAAAAGTCAGATTTTTGCTGAAATTGTGACCCCGGGGCTTAGGGATTTTTACAAAAAAATCTTTTTCTGCCCGTTATGTTGTCGAGGGCTGATTTCTTTCCCTGTGATTAAAAGCCTTGTTGGTTTCTGCTCTCTTCACTGTGCAGCGAAAGTGCTTGTCACAAGACAGGTGTTTACGTTTGACAGTCTGTACTGTTGGAGTTTCCCACGGGAAAGGGAGACTGGATGTGACGTACACTGGTTTCCTGTTTTTCACTGTTCTTTGCAGTTCAGTGTGTGCTTTAGAGGAGAGAGGATGCTTTTCTCTGCTCCGGCAGAGGCAAGATGTTTTTTTTCTGTAACATACCAGCTTTGAAGTGTAAATAAAGCAATATACAGTATGTAGCACGTACTCCTCATCCTTCCGCTGTGCACGGGACTACTGCTTATCAACAACATTTGGTTATGGGCCCAGAAAAACGCAGTCATCTTAAGAATGGGCTCCAGAAGTCGAATCGGAGTGCCGGCAAAGGATCGGAATGCAGGGGGACAGATCGGAACGGAATCTGCTCTGCGCGTCAAGATGATTGATGAGGTATGTGCTACTGCTCCGGGCAGCCTGCCAGCTTCTAATTAATGGCTTTATGGCTGGACTTTGAACTTTTAAAGCCGTTTGCCGGGCTGGGGAAATCGAAAGTAACTTTTAAAAGTGCTCTTGGAATAAGCAGAGTGGCACAGGCAGAGGCTGTTTTGAACTTGCCTTTGGAATGAAGCAGCACAGACACAGCTTGTATAAAGCAGCATGATTTAAAGCAGCACAGATGACACAGAAGGCTAATGCCAGAGTCATGATGGCTAGCTGCAGAAGGCTGGCTGAGGCAAGTGGGGAATTTGATACCACTGATCAGCCAAATGCTCAACTCACAGTAGCCTGTGATACTGCCATGATTCAGAATCAAGCAGACCGGCGGGGTGCTAGCTGCATGGGCAAGGGGGAGACTTCACAGTCGTCATCCCATAGTGCAGTGGAACCACCAGATGGCGCCAAAGCTTTGAAGGCAGTGAAATGCTACTCGTGTGGACGTCTAGGCCATATGAAAAGGGAATGCAAATATCCCAGAGCCAAGACAGAGCAGCGCAGCGAAAGCTCATCGCGTGGAAAAGGCCGAGGCAAAGGCAAAGGTCCAGTGTCCAGGACAACGCAGCACAAGGCAATGGTCTCACGCTTCACTCCAAAAGTTGCAGAGGTCCAGAAGACGTCTAGATCTTTCTTCGTGGTTGATTCAGCAGCGACCCACCACATGTGCAACGATAAGCGACTGTTCGTGTCTTTTACACCGCAGGAAGGTGCGATTCACCAGGCGGATGACCACACAATCCCCAGTAAAGGCTACGGAACTGTTGTTCTTCACAGTTTGGACTTATCGATACAGAATGTGCTTTATGTGCCGGATGCCAAACATAATCTGCTCAGCGTTGGACAGCTGAATGAGCGGAATATTGACGTTTCCTTTAAGAACAAAAGGTGCATCATCACAAAGAAAAATGATTATGTATTGTATGCTGAATATGTTGATCGTTTGTATGTTTTGTATTATGATGATGTTGTGCAGGATGACACTTGTTGCATTGCAGGTTCTAACAAAAGTTTGCATGCAGAATGTATTCATGATTTTCACAGGAAACTTGGTCATTTGCATTTTGAGGCAGTATTTAAGATGCCTGCCTTGGTTGAAGGTATGACTATTAAACCCTGCAGGTACCACATGAAGTGCAAGGCATGCGCAGCAAACAAGGTAAAAATGGCTGCGAAAGGTAAGGTGTCTAGTAGGCAAGCTACAGAACCATACCAAATTGTTCATGCTGATTTGGTTGGACCACTAGCGCCCTCTTTGGGTGGAAACAGGTACTTCATGGTTCTCATTGATGCATTTTCCAGGTATATTTATGTGTACAATCTCAAGCAGAAATCAGAGGCTTTTCCTAGGTTCAAGGAATTCTGTGCTTGGTTGGAAAATGTGCATGGTAAGAAGGTAAAAACTCTTTTCAGTGATCGCGGGGGAGAATTCACTTCTCAGCAGTTTGAAGCTTTTCTGACTGAGAAAGGAATTCAACACGATTTGTCTAGTCCTCGCTCGCCATGGCAGAATGGACTTGCGGAACGAGCAAATCAGACATTGCTTCAAGGGTTAAAAACCTTGCTGCATGATGCTAATCTTCCAGAGAGTTATTGGGCCGAAGCTCTCTCATGTTTCACTTACAGTTATAATCGCAGGTTATCTTCAGCGATTGGTTGTACCCCGTATGAGAAGATGTTTGGCAAAAAGCCATACATCAAACACATGAAAATTTTTGGTTCTGACATGTGGGTTCACTCACCACAAAACTCCAAGTTAGACAAGCGTGGATTGCATGGTATCTTTCTAGGTTATCAGAAAGGTTCTTACAGAATAATGATGACTGACTCAAAGGCAATTAAGCTCACAAGAAGTGTTGAGTACAATGCCAAGTGGGGGGAGAATGTGGGAATTTTCCAATGTTATCCTGATGACAGTGATGAGACTGAGGATAGTCAAAAGCAACCACAACAACCCACACCCACTGATGAAGGTTCTGATTCTGAGTCTGAAACTGAATCGGGTGATTCAGAGGATTTCAAGAGTGCGAAAGCCTCTATGCGACCCTCTGAAAGCTCTGATCAAGAATTGGAAGAACCATTGTTCACAATAGGCCACTTTTCTCCCAAGAAGGAAGAGGAGAGTGTTGAAGACCTAAGGCTAATTCGCAGATCACAAAGAGCCACAAAAGGCAGACCTCCAAAGAGATTTGCTGATGAGTTTGCTAAGATAGCAGTAACAGCTGTTAAAAGCTCCAAGAAGGTATTTGAACCTTCAAGTTTCCAAGAAATCCAGGATTTGGATTCAAAGGAAGCTGAGCCATGGTTAAATGCAATGAAGGCTGAGCTTGATTCCTTGGAAAGGAACAAAACATGGGACCTAGTTCCAGTAGTTCCAGGAATGAAATTGCTTGGAAGCAAATGGGTCTTCAAAGCGAAGACTGATCAAAATGGCAAGATAGTCAGACACAAAGCCAGATTGGTAGCCAGAGGTTTTGCACAGGTACCAGGTGAAGACTATCATGAGACCTACTCACCCACAGTGAGGTATGAGAGCATTAGGCTTATGCTCAAGCTAGCTGCAGAGGAGAATCTACACATTAGTCACCATGATGTGAATACAGCTTTTCTGTACGGATCTCTAGATGAATCACTTTATATGCTTCCACCTGATGGCGTACAGGTAAAACAGGGATTTGTTTGTGCTCTGAAGAAGTCCCTTTATGGTCTCAAACAAAGTGCACGGTGTTGGCACACAAAACTCACTGAAGTATTGTTTTCTCTAGGTTTTAAGCAAGGGAAAGCTGATCCATGTGTATTTGTCAAAGAGGAGGGGCAAAAGAAACTGTATTGTTTGTTTTATGTTGATGATCTTTTATTCTTTTGGAAAGATGTCACAATGTACAATAACGCCCTAGCTCAACTGAAAGAGCACTTTGACATGAAAGATCTTGGTGAGGTAAACAACTACCTATCTCTAGAAATAGAGAGAGATCAAGATGGTAACATTCTAGTACACCAGTCACGGAAAATTGCTGATGTGTTAAGCAAACTGAACCTGATGGATGCTAACCCTGTAGACACACCGATGACAACAGGTTATCAGGTAGATGACACTGAAGAAGCATTTTCTGACACTACACTGTACAGAAGTGTGCTAGGCAAGCTAAACTTCATTGCCAGATGTTCAAGACCAGACATTGCTGTTAGCTGTAATTTGCTAAGCAGACAAGTCAACAATCCTACTGTTAAGGATTGGAAAGCTCTGAAACGCATAGCGCGGTATTTGAAAGGCACTATGCATTACAGACTGAGATTTAACAATAAGAAGTCTGGTGGTCTTGAGATATTTGCAGATGCAAGTTTTGGAAGTGACACTACAGACAGGAAAAGTACGTCTGGAGTTTGCTATATGTACTATCAGGGTCTATTTGATTGGTCATGCAAGAAGCAAACAACAGTTAGCTTAAGTACTTGTGAAGCTGAACTGAATGCACTGTCTTATTCACTTAAAGATTGTGAATGGTTGTTACAATTGTGCAAAGACATGAAAATTCCTGTCAAATGTCCAATCCAGGTTTACCAGGACAACAAAGCATGTTTGGCTTTGCTGAATTCTGAAGGTTGTAAGCAAAGCACAAAGCACTTGCAATTGAAGTTGCAACATGCTAGGGAACGTATTCAGAAGGGACTCGTAACAGTGTCCTATATGCCAGGTAATGAAATTCCTGCTGATGTATTGTCCAAGATTGTATCAAGGGATCAACACTGTACCTATGTGCAGAAGTTGGGTTTGTACTGATATTGTACGAACACGCTGCCCAGTGGTGTTCACAGAAAGGGGGAGGATGTTGGTTTCTGCTCTCTTCACTGTGCAGCGAAGTGCTTGTCACAAGACAGGTGTTTACATTTGACAGTCTGTACTGTTGGGTTTTCCCATGGGAAAGGGAGACTGGATGTGACGTACACTGGTTTCCTGTTTTTCACTGTTCTTTGCAGTTCAGTGTGTGCTTTAGAGGAGAGAGGATGCTTTTCTCTGCTCCGGCAGAGGCAAGATGTTTTTTTTCTGTAACATACCAGCTTTGAAGTGTAAATAAAGCAATATACAGTATGTAGCACGTACTCCTCATCCTTCCGCTGTGCACGGGACTACTGCTTATCAACAACAACGCCTTCTGTTTTTTTCGCCAAACCTCTCAGGGGAGCATTTGCAACCGTTTGGCACCATTTTTGAGTGAATTGCCAAAAGTCAGATTTTGGCTGAAATTGTCACCCCGGGGCTTAGAGATTTTTTTCAAAAAATCTTTTTCTGCCGGTTATGTTGTCGAGGGCTGATTTCTTGTTCTGTGATAAAAAGCCTTCTGTTTTTTTCGCCAAACCTCTCAGGGGAGCATTTGCAACCGTTTGGCACCATTTTTGAGTGAATTGCCAAAAGTCAGATTTTTGCTGAAATTGTGACCCCGGGGTTTAGGAATTTTTTCAAAAAAATTTTTTTCTGCCGGTTAAGTTTTCGAGGGCTGATTTCTTGTCCTTTGATAAAAAGCCTTCTGTTTCGAACGCCAAACCTTTCAGGGGTGCATTTGAAACAGCTAGGCATCATTTTTGAGTGAATTTCCAAAAGTCAGATTTTTGCTGACATTGTGAACCCGGGGCTTAGGGATTTTTTCAAAAAATCTTTTTCTGCCGGTTATGTTGTCGAGGGCAGATTTCTTTGCCTGTGATTAAAAGCCTTCTGTTTTTTTCGCCAAACCTTTCAGGGGAGCATTTGCAACCGTTTGGCACCATTTTTGAGTGAATTGCCAAAAGTCAGATTTTTGCTGAAATTGTGACCCTGGGGCTTAGGGATTTTTTCAAAAAAATCTTTTTCTGCCGGTTATGTTGTCGAGGGCTGATTTCTTTCCCTGTGATTAAAAGCCTTCTGTTTTTTTCGCCAAACCTCTCAGGGGAGCATTTGCAACCGTTTGGCACCATTTTTGAGTGAATTGCCAAAAGTCAGATTTTTGCTGAAATTGTGACCCCGGGGCTTAGGGATTTTTTCAAAAAATCTTTTTCTGCCGGTTATGTTGTCCAGGGCTGATTTCTTGTCCTGTGATTAAAAGCCTTCTGTTTTTTTCACCAAACCAAACAGGGGAGCATTTGCAACCGTTTGGCAACATTTTTGAGTGAATTGCCAAAAGTCAGATTTTTGCTGAAATTGTGACCCCGGGGCTTAGAGATTTTTACAAAAAAATCTTTTTCTGCCGGTTATGTTGTCAAGGGCTGATTTCTTGTTCTGTGATAAAAAGCCTTCTGTTTCGAACGCCAAACCATTCAGGGGAGCATTTGCAACCGTTTGGAACCATTTTTGAGTGAATTGCCAAAAGTCAGATTTTTGCTGAAATTGTGACCCCGGGGCTTAGGGATTTTTTCAAAAAATCTTTTTCTGCCGGTTATGTTGTCGAGGGCTGATTTCTTGTCCTGTGATAAAAAGCCATCTGTTTCGACCGCCAAACCTTTCAGGGGAGCATTTGCAACCGTTTGGCACCATTTTTGAGTGAATTGCCAAAAGTCAGATTTTTGCTGAAATTGTGACCCCGGGGCTTAGGGATTTTTTCAAAAAAATCTTTTTCTGCCGGTTAAGTTGTCGAGGGCTTAATTCTTTCCCTGTGATAAAAAGCCTTCTGTTTTTTTGGCCAAACCTCTCAGGGGAGCATTTGCAACCGTTTGGCAACATTTTTGAGTGAATTGCCAAAAGTCAGATTTTTGCTGAAATTGTGACCCCGGGGCTTAGGGATTTTTTCAAAAAAATCTTTTTCTGCCTGTTAAGTTGTCGAGAGCTGATTTCTTGTCCTGTGATAAAAAGCATTCTGTTTCGACCGCCAAACCTTTCAGGGGTGCATTTGCAACAGCTAGGCATCATTTTTGAGTGAATTGCCAAAAGTCAGATTTTTGCTGAAATTGTGACCCCGGGGCTTAGGGATTTTTTCAAAAAAAACTTTTTCTGCCGGTTAAGTTGTCAAGGGCTGATTTCTTGTCCTGTGATAAAAAGCCATCTGTTACGACCGCCAAACATTTCAGGGGAGCAATTGCAACCGTTTGGCACCATTTTTGAGTGAATTGCCAAAAGTCAGATTTTTGCTGAAATTGTGACCCCGGGGCTTAGGGATTTTTTCAAAAAATCTTTTTCTGCCGGTTAAGTTGTCAAGGGCTGATTTCTTGTCCTGTCATAAAAAAGCCTTCTGTTTCGACCGCCAAATCTTTCAGGGGAGCATTTGCAACCGTTTGGCACAATTTTTGAGTGAATTGCCAAAAGTCAGATTTTTGCTGAAATTGTGACCCCGGGGCTTAGGGATTTTTTCAAAAAAATCTTTTTCTGACGGTTAAGTTGTCGAGGGCTGATTTCTTGTTCTGTGATAAAAAGCCTTCTGTTTTTTTCGCCAAACCTCTCAGGGGAGCATTTGCAACCGTTTGGCACCATTTTTGAGTGAATTGCCAAAAGTCAGATTTTTGCTGAAATTGTGACCCCGGGGCTTAGGGATTTTTTCAAAAAATCTTTTTCTGCCGGTTATGTTGTCGAGGGCTGATTTCTTGTCCTGTGATAAAAAGCCATCTGTTTCGACTGCCAAATCTTTCAGGGGAGCATTTGCAACCGTTTGGCATCATTTTTGAGTGAATTGCCAAAAGTCAGATTTTTGCTGAAATTGTGACCCCGGGGCTTAGGGATTTTTTCAAAAAATCTTTTTCTGCCGGTTATGTTGTCGAGGGCTGATTTCTTGTCCTGTGAAAAAAACCATCTGTTTCGACCGCCAAACCTTTCAGGGGAGCATTTGCAACCGTTTGGCACCATTTTTGAGTGAATTGCCAAAAGTCAGATTTTTGCTGAAATTGTGACCCCGGGGCTTAGGGATTTTTTCAAAAAAATCTTTTCCTGCCGGTTAAGTTGTCGAGGGCTGAATTCTTTCCCTGTGATAAAAAGCCTTCTGTTTTTTTGGCCAAACCTCTCAGGGGAGCATTTGCAACCGTTTGGCACCATTTTTGAGTGAATTGCCAAAAGTCAGATTTTTGCTGAAATTGTGACCCCGGGGCTTAGGGATTTTTTCAAAAAAATCTTTTTCTGCCGGTTATGTTGTCGAGGGCTGATTTCTTGTCCTGTGATAAAAAGCCATCTGTTTCGACCGCCAAACCTTTCAGGGGAGCATTTGCAACCGTTTGGCACCATTTTTGAGTGAATTGCCAAAAGTCAGATTTTTGCTGAAATTGTGACCCCGGGGCTTGGGGATTTTTTCAAAAAATCTTTTTCTGCCGGTTATGTTGTCGAGGCTGATTTCTTTTCCTGTGATTAAAAGCCGTCTGTTTTTTTGGCCAAACCTTTCAGCGGAGCATTTGCAACCGTTTGGCACCATTTTTGACTGAATTGCCAAAAGTCAGATTTTTGCTGAAATTGTGACCCCGGGGCTTAGGGATTTTTTCAAAAAAAATCTTTTTCTGCCGGTTAAGTTGTCGAGGGCTGATTTCTTTCCCTGTCATAAAAAGCCTTCTGTTTCGACCGCCAAACATTTCAGGGGAGCAATTGCAACCGTTTGGCACCATTTTTGAGTGAATTGCCAAAAGTCAGATTTTTGCTGAAATTGTGACCCCGGGACTTAGGGATTTTTTACAAAAAAATCTTTTTCTGCCCGTTATGTTGTCGAGGGCTGATTTCTTTCCCTGTGATTAAAAGCCTTCTGGTTTTTTTGCCAAACATTTCAGGGGAGCAATTGCAACAGTTTGGCATCATTTTTGAGTGAATTGCCAAAAGTCAGATTTTTGCTGAAATTGTGACCCCGGGGCTTAGGGATTTTTTCAAAAAATCTTTTTCTGCCGGTTATGTTGTCGAGGCTGATTTCTTTTCCTGTGATTAAAAGCCTTCTGTTTTTTTGGCCAAATCTTTCAGCGGAGCATTTGCAACCGTTTGGCACCATTTTTGAGTGAATTGCCAAAAGTCAGATTTTTGCTGAAATTGTGACCCCGGGGCTTAGGGATTTTTACAAAAAAATCTTTTTCTGCCCGTTATGTTGTCGAGGGCTGATTTCTTTCCCTGTGATTAAAAGCCTTCTGTTTTTTTCGCCAAACCTCTCAGGGGAGCATTTGCAACCGTTTGGCACCATTTTTGAGCGAATTGCCAAAAGTCAGATTTTTGCTGAAATTGTGACCCCGGGGCTTAGGGATTTTTTCAAAAAAATCTTTTTCTGCCGGTTATGTTGTCGAGGGCTGATTTCTTTTCCTGTGATTAAAAGCCTTCTGTTTTTTTGGCCAAACCTCTCATGGGAGCATTTGCAACCGTTTGGCACCATTTTTGAGTGAATTGCCAAAAGTCAGATTTTTGCTGAAATTGTGACCCCGGGGCTTGGGGATTTTTTCAAAAAATCTTTTTCTGCCGGTTATGTTGTCGAGGCTGATTTCTTTTCCTGTGATTAAAAGCCTTCTGTTTTTTTGGCCAAACCTTTCAGCGGAGCATTTGCAACCGTTTGGCACCATTTTTGACTGAATTGCCAAAAGTCAGATTTTTGCTGAAATTGTGACCCCGGGGCTTAGGGATTTTTTCAAAAAAAATCTTTTTCTGCCGGTTAAGTTGTCGAGGGCTGATTTCTTTCCCTGTCATAAAAAGCCTTCTGTTTCGACCGCCAAATCTTTCAGGGGAGCATTTGCAACCGTTTGGCACCATTTTTGAGTGAATTGCCAAAAGTCAGATTTTTGCTGAAATTGTGACCCCGGGGCTTAGGGATTTTTTCAAAAAAAATCTTTTTCTGCCGGTTAAGTTGTCGAGGGCTGATTTCTTTCCCTGTCATAAAAAGCCTTCTGTTTCGACCGCCAAACATTTCAGGGGAGCAATTGCAACCGTTTGGCACCATTTTTGAGTGAATTGCCAAAAGTCAGATTTTTGCTGAAATTGTGACCCCGGGGCTTAGAGATTTTTTTCAAAACATCTTTTTCTGCCGGTTAAGTTGTCAAGGGCTGATTTCTTGTCCTGTGATAAAAAGACATCTGTTTCGACCGCCAAACCTTTCAGGGGAGCAATTGCAACCGTTTGGCACCATTTTTGAGTGAATTGCCAAAAGTCATATTTTTGCTGAAATTGTGAACCCCGGGCTTAGGGATTTTTACAAAAAATCTTTTTCTGCCGGTTATGTTGTCAAGGGCTGATTTCTTGCCCTGTGATTAAAAGCCTTCTGTTTTTTTCGCCAAACCTCTCAGGGGAGCATTTGCAACCGTTTGGCACCATTTTTGAGTGAATTGCCAAAAGTCAGATTTTTGCTGACATTGTGAACCCCGGGCTTAGGGATTTTTTCAAAAAAATCTTTTTCTGCCGGTTAAGTTGTCGAGGGCTGATTTCTTGTTCTGTGATAAAAAGCCTTCTGTTTTTTTCGCCAAACCTCTCAGGGGAGCATTTGCAACCGTTTGGCACCATTTTTGAGTGAATTGCCAAAAGTCAGATTTTGGCTGAAATTGTCACCCCGGGGCTTAGAGATTTTTTTCAAAAAATCTTTTTCTGCCGGTTATGTTGTCGAGGGCTGATTTCTTGTTCTGTGATAAAAAGCCTTCTGTTTTTTTCGCCAAACCTCTCAGGGGAGCATTTGCAACCGTTTGGCACCATTTTTGAGTGAATTGCCAAAAGTCAGATTTTGGCTGAAATTGTCACCCCGGGGCTTAGAGATTTTTTTCAAAAAATCTTTTTCTGCCGGTTATGTTGTCGAGGGCTGATTTCTTGTTCTGTGATAAAAAGCCTTCTGTTTTTTTCGCCAAACCTCTCAGGGGAGCATTTGCAACCGTTTGGCACCATTTTTGAGTGAATTGCCAAAAGTCAGATTTTTGCTGAAATTGTGACCCCGGGGTTTAGGAATTTTTTCAAAAAAATTTTTTTCTGCCGGTTAAGTTTTCGAGGGCTGATTTCTTGTCCTTTGATAAAAAGCCTTCTGTTTCGAACGCCAAACCTTTCAGGGGTGCATTTGAAACAGCTAGGCATCATTTTTGAGTGAATTTCCAAAAGTCAGATTTTTGCTGACATTGTGAACCCGGGGCTTAGGGATTTTTTCAAAAAATCTTTTTCTGCCGGTTATGTTGTCGAGGGCAGATTTCTTTGCCTGTGATTAAAAGCCTTCTGTTTTTTTCGCCAAACCTTTCAGGGGAGCATTTGCAACCGTTTGGCACCATTTTTGAGTGAATTGCCAAAAGTCAGATTTTTGCTGAAATTGTGACCCTGGGGCTTAGGGATTTTTTCAAAAAAATCTTTTTCTGCCGGTTATGTTGTCGAGGGCTGATTTCTTTCCCTGTGATTAAAAGCCTTCTGTTTTTTTCGCCAAACCTCTCAGGGGAGCATTTGCAACCGTTTGGCACCATTTTTGAGTGAATTGCCAAAAGTCAGATTTTTGCTGAAATTGTGACCCCGGGGCTTAGGGATTTTTTCAAAAAATCTTTTTCTGCCGGTTATGTTGTCCAGGGCTGATTTCTTGTCCTGTGATTAAAAGCCTTCTGTTTTTTTCACCAAACCAAACAGGGGAGCATTTGCAACCGTTTGGCAACATTTTTGAGTGAATTGCCAAAAGTCAGATTTTTGCTGAAATTGTGACCCCGGGGCTTAGAGATTTTTACAAAAAAATCTTTTTCTGCCGGTTATGTTGTCAAGGGCTGATTTCTTGTTCTGTGATAAAAAGCCTTCTGTTTCGAACGCCAAACCATTCAGGGGAGCATTTGCAACCGTTTGGAACCATTTTTGAGTGAATTGCCAAAAGTCAGATTTTTGCTGAAATTGTGACCCCGGGGCTTAGGGATTTTTTCAAAAAATCTTTTTCTGCCGGTTATGTTGTCGAGGGCTGATTTCTTGTCCTGTGATAAAAAGCCATCTGTTTCGACCGCCAAACCTTTCAGGGGAGCATTTGCAACCGTTTGGCACCATTTTTGAGTGAATTGCCAAAAGTCAGATTTTTGCTGAAATTGTGACCCCGGGGCTTAGGGATTTTTTCAAAAAAATCTTTTTCTGCCGGTTAAGTTGTCGAGGGCTTAATTCTTTCCCTGTGATAAAAAGCCTTCTGTTTTTTTGGCCAAACCTCTCAGGGGAGCATTTGCAACCGTTTGGCAACATTTTTGAGTGAATTGCCAAAAGTCAGATTTTTGCTGAAATTGTGACCCCGGGGCTTAGGGATTTTTTCAAAAAAATCTTTTTCTGCCTGTTAAGTTGTCGAGAGCTGATTTCTTGTCCTGTGATAAAAAGCATTCTGTTTCGACCGCCAAACCTTTCAGGGGTGCATTTGCAACAGCTAGGCATCATTTTTGAGTGAATTGCCAAAAGTCAGATTTTTGCTGAAATTGTGACCCCGGGGCTTAGGGATTTTTTCAAAAAAAACTTTTTCTGCCGGTTAAGTTGTCAAGGGCTGATTTCTTGTCCTGTGATAAAAAGCCATCTGTTACGACCGCCAAACATTTCAGGGGAGCAATTGCAACCGTTTGGCACCATTTTTGAGTGAATTGCCAAAAGTCAGATTTTTGCTGAAATTGTGACCCCGGGGCTTAGGGATTTTTTCAAAAAATCTTTTTCTGCCGGTTAAGTTGTCAAGGGCTGATTTCTTGTCCTGTCATAAAAAAGCCTTCTGTTTCGACCGCCAAATCTTTCAGGGGAGCATTTGCAACCGTTTGGCACAATTTTTGAGTGAATTGCCAAAAGTCAGATTTTTGCTGAAATTGTGACCCCGGGGCTTAGGGATTTTTTCAAAAAAATCTTTTTCTGACGGTTAAGTTGTCGAGGGCTGATTTCTTGTTCTGTGATAAAAAGCCTTCTGTTTTTTTCGCCAAACCTCTCAGGGGAGCATTTGCAACCGTTTGGCACCATTTTTGAGTGAATTGCCAAAAGTCAGATTTTTGCTGAAATTGTGACCCCGGGGCTTAGGGATTTTTTCAAAAAATCTTTTTCTGCCGGTTATGTTGTCGAGGGCTGATTTCTTGTCCTGTGATAAAAAGCCATCTGTTTCGACTGCCAAATCTTTCAGGGGAGCATTTGCAACCGTTTGGCATCATTTTTGAGTGAATTGCCAAAAGTCAGATTTTTGCTGAAATTGTGACCCCGGGGCTTAGGGATTTTTTCAAAAAATCTTTTTCTGCCGGTTATGTTGTCGAGGGCTGATTTCTTGTCCTGTGAAAAAAACCATCTGTTTCGACCGCCAAACCTTTCAGGGGAGCATTTGCAACCGTTTGGCACCATTTTTGAGTGAATTGCCAAAAGTCAGATTTTTGCTGAAATTGTGACCCCGGGGCTTAGGGATTTTTTCAAAAAAATCTTTTCCTGCCGGTTAAGTTGTCGAGGGCTGAATTCTTTCCCTGTGATAAAAAGCCTTCTGTTTTTTTGGCCAAACCTCTCAGGGGAGCATTTGCAACCGTTTGGCACCATTTTTGAGTGAATTGCCAAAAGTCAGATTTTTGCTGAAATTGTGACCCCGGGGCTTAGGGATTTTTTCAAAAAAATCTTTTTCTGCCGGTTATGTTGTCGAGGGCTGATTTCTTGTCCTGTGATAAAAAGCCATCTGTTTCGACCGCCAAACCTTTCAGGGGAGCATTTGCAACCGTTTGGCACCATTTTTGAGTGAATTGCCAAAAGTCAGATTTTTGCTGAAATTGTGACCCCGGGGCTTGGGGATTTTTTCAAAAAATCTTTTTCTGCCGGTTATGTTGTCGAGGCTGATTTCTTTTCCTGTGATTAAAAGCCGTCTGTTTTTTTGGCCAAACCTTTCAGCGGAGCATTTGCAACCGTTTGGCACCATTTTTGAGTGAATTGCCAAAAGTCAGATTTTTGCTGAAATTGTGACCCCGGGGCTTAGGGATTTTTACAAAAAAATCTTTTTCTGCCCGTTATGTTGTCGAGGGCTGATTTCTTTCCCTGTGATTAAAAGCCTTCTGTTTTTTTCGCCAAACCTCTCAGGGGAGCATTTGCAACCGTTTGGCACCATTTTTGAGCGAATTGCCAAAAGTCAGATTTTTGCTGAAATTGTGACCCCGGGGCTTAGGGATTTTTTCAAAAAAATCTTTTTCTGCCGGTTATGTTGTCGAGGGCTGATTTCTTTTCCTGTGATTAAAAGCCTTCTGTTTTTTTGGCCAAACCTCTCATGGGAGCATTTGCAACCGTTTGGCACCATTTTTGAGTGAATTGCCAAAAGTCAGATTTTTGCTGAAATTGTGACCCCGGGGCTTGGGGATTTTTTCAAAAAATCTTTTTCTGCCGGTTATGTTGTCGAGGCTGATTTCTTTTCCTGTGATTAAAAGCCTTCTGTTTTTTTGGCCAAACCTTTCAGCGGAGCATTTGCAACCGTTTGGCACCATTTTTGACTGAATTGCCAAAAGTCAGATTTTTGCTGAAATTGTGACCCCGGGGCTTAGGGATTTTTTCAAAAAAAATCTTTTTCTGCCGGTTAAGTTGTCGAGGGCTGATTTCTTTCCCTGTCATAAAAAGCCTTCTGTTTCGACCGCCAAATCTTTCAGGGGAGCATTTGCAACCGTTTGGCACCATTTTTGAGTGAATTGCCAAAAGTCAGATTTTTGCTGAAATTGTGACCCCGGGGCTTAGGGATTTTTTCAAAAAAAATCTTTTTCTGCCGGTTAAGTTGTCGAGGGCTGATTTCTTTCCCTGTCATAAAAAGCCTTCTGTTTCGACCGCCAAACATTTCAGGGGAGCAATTGCAACCGTTTGGCACCATTTTTGAGTGAATTGCCAAAAGTCAGATTTTTGCTGAAATTGTGACCCCGGGGCTTAGAGATTTTTTTCAAAACATCTTTTTCTGCCGGTTAAGTTGTCAAGGGCTGATTTCTTGTCCTGTGATAAAAAGACATCTGTTTCGACCGCCAAACCTTTCAGGGGAGCAATTGCAACCGTTTGGCACCATTTTTGAGTGAATTGCCAAAAGTCATATTTTTGCTGAAATTGTGAACCCCGGGCTTAGGGATTTTTACAAAAAATCTTTTTCTGCCGGTTATGTTGTCAAGGGCTGATTTCTTGCCCTGTGATTAAAAGCCTTCTGTTTTTTTCGCCAAACCTCTCAGGGGAGCATTTGCAACCGTTTGGCACCATTTTTGAGTGAATTGCCAAAAGTCAGATTTTTGCTGACATTGTGAACCCCGGGCTTAGGGATTTTTTCAAAAAAATCTTTTTCTGCCGGTTAAGTTGTCGAGGGCTGATTTCTTGTTCTGTGATAAAAAGCCTTCTGTTTCGAACGCCAAAGCTTTCAGGGGTGCATTTGCAACAACTAGGCATCATTTTTGAGTGAATTGCCAAAAGTCAGAATTTTGCTGAAATTGCGAACCCGGGGCTTAGGGATTTTTTCAAAAAATCTTTTTCTGCCGGTTATGTTGTCGAGGGCTGATTTCTTTGCCTGTGATTAAAAGCCTTCTGTTTTTTTCGCCAAACCTTTCAGGGGAGCATTTGCAACCGTTTGGCACCATTTTTGAGTGAATTGCCAAAAGTCAGATTTTTGCTGAAATTGTGACCCCGGGGCTTAGGGATTTTTTTTAAAAAAAAAAATTTCTGCCGGTTATGTTGTCGAGGGCTGATTTCTTTCCCTGTGATTAAAAGCCTTCTGTTTTTTTCGCCAAACCTTTCAGGGGAGCATTTGCAACCGTTTGGCATCATTTTTGAGTGAATTGCCAAAAGTCAGATTTTTGCTGAAATTGTGACCCCGGGGCTTAGGGATTTTTTCAAAAAATCTTTTTCTGCCGGTTAAGTTGTCGAGGGCTGATTTCTTGTCCTGTGATAAAAAGCCATCTGTTTCGACCGCCAAACCTTTCAGGGGAGCATTTGCCACCGTTTGGCACCATTTTTGAGTGAATTGCCAAAAGTCAGATTTTTGCTGAAATTGTGACCCCGGGGCTTAGGGATTTTTACAAAAAAATCATTTTCTGCCGGTTATGTTGTCGAGGGCTGATTTCTTTCCCTGTGATTAAAAGCCTTCTGTTTTTTTCGCCAAACCTCTCAGGGGAGCATTTGCAACCGTTTGGCACCATTTTTGAGTGAATTGCCAAAAGTCAGATTTTTGCTGAAATTGTGACCCCGGGGCTTAGGGATTTTTTCAAAAAAATCTTTTTCTGCCCGTTATGTTGTCGAGGGCTGATTTCTTTCCCTGTGATTAAAAGCCTTCTGTTTTTTTCGCCAAACCTCTCAGGGGAGCATTTGCAACCGTTTGGCACCATTTTTGAGTGAATTGCCAAAAGTCAGATTTTTGCTGAAATTGTGACCCCGGGGCTTAGGGATTTTTTCAAAAAAATCTTTTTCTGCCGGTTAAGTTGTCGAGGGCTGATTTCTTGTTCTGTGATAAAAAGCCTTCTGTTTCGAACGCCAAAGCTTTCAGGGGTGCATTTGCAACAACTAGGCATCATTTTTGAGTGAATTGCCAAAAGTCAGAATTTTGCTGAAATTGCGAACCCGGGGCTTAGGGATTTTTTCAAAAAATCTTTTTCTGCCGGTTATGTTGTCGAGGGCAGATTTCTTTGCCTGTGATTAAAAGCCTTCTGTTTTTTTCGCCAAACCTCTCAGGGGAGCATTTGCAACCGTTTGGCATCATTTTTGAGTGAATTGCCAAAAGTCAGATTTTTGCTGAAATTGTGACCCCGGGGCTTAGGGATTTTTTCAAAAAATCTTTTTCTGCCGGTTATGTTGTCAAGGGCTGATTTCTTGTCCTGTGATTAAAAGCCTTCTGTTTTTTTCGCCAAACCTCTCAGGGGAGCATTTGCAACCGTTTGGCACCATTTTTGAGTGAATTGCCAAAAGTCAGATTTTTGCTGAAATTGTGACCCCGGGGCTTAGGGATTTTTTCAAAAAAATCTTTTTCTGCCGGTTAAGTTGTCGAGGGCTGATTTCTTGTTCTGTGATAAAAAGCCTTCTGTTTCGAACGCCAAAGCTTTCAGGGGTGCATTTGCAACAACTAGGCATCATTTTTGAGTGAATTGCCAAAAGTCAGAATTTTGCTGAAATTGCGAACCCGGGGCTTAGGGATTTTTTCAAAAAATCTTTTTCTGCCGGTTATGTTGTCGAGGGCTGATTTCTTTGCCTGTGATTAAAAGCCTTCTGTTTTTTTCGCCAAACCTTTCAGGGGAGCATTTGCAACCGTTTGGCACCATTTTTGAGTGAATTGCCAAAAGTCAGATTTTTGCTGAAATTGTGACCCCGGGGCTTAGGGATTTTTAAAAAAAAAAAAATTTTCTGCCGGTTATGTTGTCGAGGGCTGATTTCTTTCCCTGTGATTAAAAGCCTTCTGTTTTTTTCGCCAAACCTCTCAGGGGAGCATTTGCAACCGTTTGGCATCATTTTTGAGTGAATTGCCAAAAGTCAGATTTTTGCTGAAATTGTGACCCCGGGGCTTAGGGATTTTTTCAAAAAATCTTTTTCTGCCGGTTATGTTGTCAAGGGCTGATTTCTTGTCCTGTGATTAAAAGCCTTCGGTTTTTTTCGCCAAACCTAACAGGGGAGCATTTGCAACCGTTTGGCAACATTTTTGAGTGAATTGCCAAAAGTCAGATTTTTGCTGAAATTGTGACCCCGGGGCTTAGAGATTTTTTTCAAAACATCTTTTTCTGCCGGTTAAGTTGTCAAGGGCTGATTTCTTGTCCTGTGATAAAAAGACATCTGTTTCGACCGCCAAACCTTTCAGGGGAGCAATTGCAACCGTTTGGCACCATTTTTGAGTGAATTGCCAAAAGTCATATTTTTGCTGAAATTGTGACCCCGGGGCTTAGGGATTTTTTCAAAAAAATCATTTTCTGACGGTTAAGTTGTCGAGGGCTGATTTCTTTACCTGTGATAAAAAGCCTTCTGTTTCGACCGCCAAATCTTTCAGGGGAGCATTTGCAACCGTTTGGCATCATTTTTGAGTCAATTGCCAAAAGTCAGATTTTTGCTGAAATTGTGACCCCGGGGCTTAGGGATTTTTTCAAAAAAATCTTTTTCTGCCGGTTAAGTTGTCGAGGGCTGATTTCTTGTCCTGTGATAAAAAGCATTCTGTTTCGACCGCCAAACCTTTCAGGGGTGCATTTGCAACAGGAGGGCATCAATTTTGAGTGAATTGCCAAAAGTCAGATTTTTGCTGAAATTGTGACCCCGGGGCTTAGGGATTTTTTCAAAAAAATCTTTTTCTGACGGTTAAGTTTTCGAGGGCTGATTTCTTGTTCTGTGATAAAAAGCCTTCTGTTTTTTTGGACAAACCTCTGAGGGGAGCATTTGCAACCGTTTGGCACCATTTTTGAGTGAATTGCCAAAAGTCAGATTTTTGCTGAAATTGTGACCCCGGGGCTTAGGGAGTTTTTTAAAAAAATCTTTTTCTGCCAGTTATGTTGTCGAGGGCTGATTTCTTTCCCTGTGATTAAAAGCCTTCTGTTTTTTTCGCCAAACCTCTCAGGGGAGCATTTGCAACCGTTTGGCACCATTTTTGAGTGAATTGCCAAAAGTCAGATTTTTGCTGAAATTGTGACCCCGGGGCTTAGGAATTTTTTCAAAAAAATTTTTTTCTGCCGGTTAAGTTGTCGAGGGCTGATTTCTTGTACTGTGATAAAAAGCCTTCTGTTTCGACCGCCAAACCTTTCAGGGGTGCATTTGCAACAGGAGGGCATCATTTTTGAGTGAATTGCCAAAAGTCAGATTTTTGCTGAAATTGTGACCCCGGGGCTTAGGGATTTTTTCAAAAAAATCTTTTTCTGCCGGTTAAGTTGTCGAGGGCTGATTTCTTGTCCTGTGATAAAAAGCATTTTGTTTCGACCGCCAAACCTTTCAGGGTTGCATTTGCAACAGGAGGGCATCATTTTTGAGTGAAGTGCCAAAAGTCAGATTTTTGCTGAAATTGTGACCCAGGGGCTTACGGATTTTTTCAAAAAAATCTTTTTCTGACGGTTAAGTTTTCGAGGGCTGATTTCTTGTTCTGTGATAAAAAGCCTTCTGTTTTTTTGGCCAAACCTCTCAGGGGAGCATTTGCAACCGTTTGGCACCATTTTTGAGTGAATTGCCAAAAGTCAGATTTTTGCTGAAATTGTGACCCCGGGGCTTAGGGATTTTTTCAAAAAAATCATTTTCTGACGGTTAAGTTGTCGAGGGCTGATTTCTTGTTCTGTGATAAAAAGCCTTCTGTTTTTTTCGCCAAACCTCTCAGGGGAGCATTTGCAACCGTTTGGCACCATTTTTGAGTGAATTGCCAAAAGTCAGATTTTTGCTGAAATTGTCACCCTGGGGCTTAGGGATTTTTTCAAAAAAATCTTTTTCTGCCGGTTAAGTTGTCGAGGGCTGATTTCTTGTCCTGTGATAAAAAGCCATCTGTTTCGACCGCCAAACCTTTCAGGGGAGCATTTGCATCCATTTGGCACCATTTTTGAGTGAATTGCCAAAAGTCAGATTTTTGCTGAAATTGTGACCCCGGGGCTTAGGGATTTTTTCAAAAAAATCTTTTTCTGACGGTTAAGTTGTCGAGGGCTGAATTCTTTCCCTGTGATAAAAAACCTTCTGTTTTTTTGGCCAAACCTCTCAGGGGAGCATTTGCAACCGTTTGGCACCATTTTTTAGTGAATTGCCAAAAGTCAGATTTTTGCTGAAATTGTGACCCCGGGGCTTAGGGATTTTTTCAAAAAAATCTTTTTCTGCCGGTTAAGTTGTCAAGGGCTGATTTCTTGTTCTGTGATAAAAAGCCTTCTGTTTCGACCGCCAAACCTTTCAGGGGAGCATTTGCAACCGTTTGGCACCATTTTTAAGTGAATTGCCAAAAGTCAGATTTTTGCTGAAATTGTGACCCCGGGGCTTAGGGATTTTTTCAAAAAATCTTTTTCTGCCGGTTATGTTGTCGAGGGCTGATTTCTTATCCTGTGATAAAAAGCCATCTGTTTCGACTGCCAAATCTTTCAGGGGAGCATTTGCAACCGTTTGGCACCATTTTTGAGTGAATTGCCATAAGTCAGATTTTTGCTGAAATTGTGACCCCGGGGCTTAGGGATTTTTTCAAAAAATCTTTTTCTGCCGGTTATGTTGTCGAGGGCTGATTTCTTGTCCTGTGATAAAAAGCCATCTGTTTCGACCGCCAAACCTTTCAGGGGAGCATTTGCAACCGTTTGGCACCATTTTTGAGTGAATTGCCAAAAGTCAGATTTTTGCTGAAATTGTGACCCCGGGGCTTAGGGATTTTTTCAAAAAAATCTTTTTCTGACGGTTAAGTTGTCGAGGGCTGATTTCTTGTTCTGTGATAAAAAGCCTTCTGTTTTTTTGGCCAAACCTCTCAGCGGAGCATTTGCAACCGTTTGGCACCATTTTTGAGTGAATTGCCAAAAGTCAGATTTTTGCTGAAATTGTGACCCCGGGGCTTAGGGATTTTTTCAAAAAAAATCTTTTTCTGCCGGTTAAGTTGTCGAGGGCTGATTTCTTTCCCTTTCATAAAAAGCCTTCTGTTTTTTTGGCCAAAGCTCTCAGCGGAGCATTTGCAACCGTTTGGCACCATTTTTGAGTGAATTGCCAAAAGTCAGATTTTTGCTGAAATTGTGACCCCGGGGCTTAGGGATTTTTTCAAAAAAAATCTTTTTCTGCCGGTTAAGTTGTCGAGGGCTGATTTCTTTCCCTGTCATAAAAAGCCTTCTGTTTCGACCGCCAAACATTTCAGGGGAGCAATTGCAACCGTTTGGCACCATTTTTGAGTGAATTGCCAAAAGTCAGATTTTTGCTGAAATTGTGACCCCGGGGCTTAGGGATTTTTTCAAAAAATCTTTTTCTGCCGGTTATGTTGTCAAGGGCTGATTTCTTGCCCTGTGATTAAAAGCCTTCTGTTTTTTTCGCCAAACCTCTCAGGGGAGCATTTGCAACCGTTTGGCACCATTTTTGAGTGAATTGCCAAAAGTCAGATTTTTGCTGACATTGTGAACCCGGGGCTTAGGGATTTTTTCAAAAAATCTTTTTCTGCCGGTTATGTTGTCAAGGGCTGATTTCTTGTCCTGTGATTAAAAGCCTTCTGTTTTTTTCGCCAAACCTAACAGGGGAGCATTTGCAACCGTTTGGCACCATTTTTGAGTGAATTGCCAAAAGTCAGATTTTTGCAGAAATTGTGACCCCGGGGCTTAGAGATTTTTTTCAAAAAATCTTTTTCTGCCGGTTAAGTTGTCGAGGGCTGATTTCTTGTTCTGTGATAAAAAGCCATCTGTTTCGACCGCCAAACATTTCAGGGGAGCATTTGCCACCGTTTGGCACCATTTTTGAGTGAATTGCCAAAAGTCAGATTTTTGCTGAAATTGTGACCCCGGGGCTTAGGGATTTTTTCAAAAAAATCTTTTTCTGCCGGTTAAGTTGTCGAGGGCTGATTTCTTGTTCTGTGATAAAAAGCCATCTGTTTTTTTCGCCAAACCTCTCAGGGGAGCATTTGCAACCGTTTGGCACCATTTTTGAGTGAATTGCCAAAAGTCAGATTTTTGCTGAAATTGTGACCCCGGGGCTTAGGAATTTTTTCAAAAAAAAAAAATTCTGCCGGTTAAGTTGTCGAGGGCTGATTTCTTGTCCTGTGATAAAAAGCCTTCTGTTTCGAACGCCAAAGCTTTCAGGGGTGCATTTGCAACAACTAGGCATCATTTTTGAGTGAATTGCCAAAAGTCAGAATTTTGCTGAAATTGCGAACCCGGGGCTTAGGGATTTTTTCAAAAAATCTTTTTCTGCCGGTTATGTTGTCGAGGGCTGATTTCTTTCCCTGTGATAAAAAGCCTTCTGTTTTTTTGGCCAAACCTCTCAGGGGAGCATTTGCAACCGTTTGGCACCATTTTTGAGTGAATTGCCAAAAGTCAGATTTTTGCTGAAATTGTGACCCCGGGGCTTAGGGATTTTTTTAAAAAAATCTTTTTCTGCCGGTTATGTTGTCAAGGGCTGATTTCTTTCCCTGTGATTAAAAGTCTTCTGTTTTTTTCGCCAAACCTCTCAGGGGAGCATTTGCAACCGTTTGGCATCATTTTTGAGTGAATTGCCAAAAGTCAGATTTTTGCTGAAATTGTGACCCCGGGGCTTAGGGATTTTTTCAAAAAATCTTTTTCTGCCGGTTATGTTGTCAAGGGCTGATTTCTTGTCCTGTGATTAAAAGCCTTCTGTTTTTTTCGCCAAACCTAACAGGGGAGCATTTGCAACCGTTTGGCAACATTTTTGAGTGAATTGCCAAAAGTCAGATTTTTGCAGAAATTGTGACCCCGGGGCTTAGAGATTTTTTTCAAAAAATCTTTTTCTGCCGGTTAAGTTGTCGAGGGCTGATTTCTTGTCCTGTGATAAAAAGCCATCTGTTTCGACCGCCAAACATTTCAGGGGAGCATTTGCCACCGTTTGGCACCATTTTTGAGTGAATTGCCAAAAGTCAGATTTTTGCTGAAATTGTGACCCCGGGGCTTAGGGATTTTTTCAAAAAAATCTTTTTCTGCCGGTTAAGTTGTCGAGGGCTGATTTCTTGTTCTGTGATAAAAAGCCATCTGTTTTTTTCGCCAAACCTCTCAGGGGAGCATTTGCAACCGTTTGGCACCATTTTTGAGTGAATTGCCAAAAGTCAGATTTTTGCTGAAATTGTGACCCCGGGGCTTAGGAATTTTTTCAAAAAAAAAAAATTCTGCCGGTTAAGTTGTCGAGGGCTGATTTCTTGTCCTGTGATAAAAAGCCTTCTGTTTCGAACGCCAAAGCTTTCAGGGGTGCATTTGCAACAACTAGGCATCATTTTTGAGTGAATTGCCAAAAGTCAGAATTTTGCTGAAATTGCGAACCCGGGGCTTAGGGATTTTTTCAAAAAATCTTTTTCTGCCGGTTATGTTGTCGAGGGCTGATTTCTTTCCCTGTGATAAAAAGCCTTCTGTTTTTTTGGCCAAACCTCTCAGGGGAGCATTTGCAACCGTTTGGCACCATTTTTGAGTGAATTGCCAAAAGTCAGATTTTTGCTGAAATTGTGACCCCGCGGCTTAGGGATTTTTTTAAAAAAATCTTTTTCTGCCGGTTATGTTGTCAAGGGCTGATTTCTTTCCCTGTGATTAAAAGTCTTCTGTTTTTTTCGCCAAACCTCTCAGGGGAGCATTTGCAACCGTTTGGCATCATTTTTGAGTGAATTGCCAAAAGTCAGATTTTTGCTGAAATTGTGACCCCGGGGCTTAGGGATTTTTTCAAAAAATCTTTTTCTGCCGGTTATGTTGTCAAGGGCTGATTTCTTGTCCTGTGATTAAAAGCCTTCTGTTTTTTTCGCCAAACCTAACAGGGGAGCATTTGCAACCGTTTGGCAACATTTTTGAGTGAATTGCCAAAAGTCAGATTTTTGCTGAAATTGTGACCCCGGGGCTTAGGGATTTTTTCAAAAAAATCTTTTTCTGCCGGTTAAGTTGTCGAGGGCTGATTTCTTTCCCTGTGATTAAAAGCCTTCTGTTTTTTTGGCCAAACCTCTCAGGGGAGCATTTGCAACCGTTTGGCACCATTTTTGAGTGAATTGCCAAAAGTCAGATTTTTGCTGAAATTGTGACCCCGGGGCTTAGGGATTTTTTCAAAAAAAATTTTTTCTGCCGGTTAAGTTGTCGAGGGCTGATTTCTTGTACTGTGATAAAAAGCATTCTGTTTCGACCGCCAAACCTTTCAGGGGTGCATTTGCAACAGGAGGGCATCATTTTTGAGTGAATTGCCAAAAGTCAGATTTTTGCTGAAATTGTGACCCCGGGGCTTAGGGATTTTTTCAAAAAAATCTTTTTCTGACGGTTAAGTTGTCGAGGGCTGATTTCTTGTTCTGTGATAAAAAGCCTTCTGTTTTTTAGGCCAAACCTCTCAGGGGAGCATTTACAACCGTTTGGCACCATTTTTGAGTGAATTGCCAAAAGTCAGATTTTTGCTGAAATTGTGACCCCGGGGCTTAGGGATTTTTTCAAAAAAATCTTTTTCTGACGGTTAAGTTGTCGAGGGCTGATTTCTTGTTCTGTGATAAAAAGCCTTCTGTTTTTTTGGCCAAACCTCTCAGGGGAGCATTTGCAACAGTTTGGCATCATTTTTGAGTGAATTGCCAAAAGTCAGATTTTTGCTGAAATTGTGACCCCGGGGCTTAGGAATTTTTTCAAAAAAAAAATTTTCTGCCGTTTAATTTTTCGAGGGCTGATTTCTTGTCCTGTGATAAAAAGCCTTCTGTTTCGAACGCCAAACCTTTCAGGGGTGCATTTGCAACAGCTAGGCATCATTTTTGAGTGAATTGCCAAAAGTCAGATTTTTGCTGAAATTGTGAACCCGGGGCTTAGGGATTTTTTCAAAAAAATCTTTTTCTGCCGGTTAAGTTGTCAAGGGCTGATTTCTTGTTCTGTGATAAAAAGCCTTCTGTTTCGACCGCCAAACCTTTCAGGGGAGCATTTGCAACCGTTTGGCACCATTTTTAAGTGAATTGCCAAAAGTCAGATTTTTGCTGAAATTGTGACCCCGGGGCTTAGGGATTTTTTCAAAAAAATCTTTTTCTGCCGGTTAAGTTGTCGAGGGCTGATTTCTTGTACTGTGATAAAAAGCATTCTGATTCGACCGCCAAACCTTTCAGGGGTGCATTTGCAACAGGAGGGCATCATTTTTGAGTGAATTGCCAAAAGTCAGATTTTTGCTGAAATTGTGACCCCGGGGCTTAGGGATTTTTTCAAAAAAATCTTTTTCTGCCGGTTAAGTTGTCGAGGGCTGATTTCTTTACCTGTGATAAAAAGCCTTCTGTTTCGACCGCCAAATCTTTCAGGGGAGCATTTGCAACAGTTTGGCATCATTTTTGAGTGAATTGCCAAAAGTCAGATTTTTGCTGAAATTGTGACCCCGGGGCTTAGGGATTTTTTCAAAACATCTTTTTCTGCCGGTTAAGTTGTCGAGGGCTGATTTCTTGTCCTGTGATAAAAAGACATCTGTTTCGACCGCCAAACCTTTCAGGGGAGCAATTGCAACCGTTTGGCACCATTTTTGAGTGAATTGCCAAAAGTCAGATTTTTGCTGAAATTGTGACCCCGGGGCTTAGGGATTTTTTCAAAAAAATCTTTTTCTGCCGGTTAAGTTGTCGAGGGCTGATTTCTTTCCCTGTGATTAAAAGCCTTCTGTTTTTTTGGCCAAACCTCTCAGGGGAGCATTTGCAACCGTTTGGCACCATTTTTGAGTGAATTGCCAAAAGTCAGATTTTTGCTGAAATTGTGACCCCGGGGCTTAGGGATTTTTTCAAAAAAAATTTTTTCTGCCGGTTAAGTTGTCGAGGGCTGATTTCTTGTACTGTGATAAAAAGCATTCTGTTTCGACCGCCAAACCTTTCAGGGGTGCATTTGCAACAGGAGGGCATCATTTTTGAGTGAATTGCCAAAAGTCAGATTTTTGCTGAAATTGTGACCCCGGGGCTTAGGGATTTTTTCAAAAAAATCTTTTTCTGACGGTTAAGTTGTCGAGGGCTGATTTCTTGTTCTGTGATAAAAAGCCTTCTGTTTTTTAGGCCAAACCTCTCAGGGGAGCATTTACAACCGTTTGGCACCATTTTTGAGTGAATTGCCAAAAGTCAGATTTTTGCTGAAATTGTGACCCCGGGGCTTAGGGATTTTTTCAAAAAAATCTTTTTCTGACGGTTAAGTTGTCGAGGGCTGATTTCTTGTTCTGTGATAAAAAGCCTTCTGTTTTTTTGGCCAAACCTCTCAGGGGAGCATTTGCAACAGTTTGGCATCATTTTTGAGTGAATTGCCAAAAGTCAGATTTTTGCTGAAATTGTGACCCCGGGGCTTAGGAATTTTTTCAAAAAAAAAATTTTCTGCCGTTTAATTTTTCGAGGGCTGATTTCTTGTCCTGTGATAAAAAGCCTTCTGTTTCGAACGCCAAACCTTTCAGGGGTGCATTTGCAACAGCTAGGCATCATTTTTGAGTGAATTGCCAAAAGTCAGATTTTTGCTGAAATTGTGAACCCGGGGCTTAGGGATTTTTTCAAAAAAATCTTTTTCTGCCGGTTAAGTTGTCAAGGGCTGATTTCTTGTTCTGTGATAAAAAGCCTTCTGTTTTGACCGTCAAACCTTTCAGGGGAGCATTTGCAACCGTTTGGCACCATTTTTAAGTGAATTGCCAAAAGTCAGATTTTTGCTGAAATTGTGACCCCGGGGCTTAGGGATTTTTTCAAAAAAATCTTTTTCTGCCGGTTAAGTTGTCGAGGGCTGATTTCTTGTACTGTGATAAAAAGCATTCTGTTTCGACCGCCAAACCTTTCAGGGGTGCATTTGCAACAGGAGGGCATCATTTTTGAGTGAATTGCCAAAAGTCAGATTTTTGCTGAAATTGTGACCCCGGGGCTTAGGGATTTTTTCAAAAAAATCTTTTTCTGACGGTTAAGTTGTCGAGGGCTGATTTCTTGTTCTGTGATAAAAAGCCTTCTGTTTTTTAGGCCAAACCTCTCAGGGGAGCATTTACAACCATTTGGCACCATTTTTGAGTGAATTGCCAAAAGTCAGATTTTTGCTGAAATTGTGACCCCGGGGCTTAGGGATTTTTTCAAAAAAATCTTTTTCTGACGGTTAAGTTGTCGAGGGCTGATTTCTTGTTCTGTGATAAAAAGCCTTCTGTTTTTTTGGCCAAACCTCTCAGGGGAGCATTTGCAACAGTTTGGCATCATTTTTGAGTGAATTGCCAAAAGTCAGATTTTTGCTGAAATTGTGACCCCGGGGCTTAGGAATTTTTTCAAAAAAAAAATTTTCTGCCGTTTAATTTTTCGAGGGCTGATTTCTTGTCCTGTGATAAAAAGCCTTCTGTTTCGAACGCCAAACCTTTCAGGGGTGCATTTGCAACAGCTAGGCATCATTTTTGAGTGAATTGCCAAAAGTCAGATTTTTGCTGAAATTGTGAACCCGGGGCTTAGGGATTTTTTCAAAAAAATCTTTTTCTGCCGGTTAAGTTGTCAAGGGCTGATTTCTTGTTCTGTGATAAAAAGCCTTCTGTTTCGACCGCCAAACCTTTCAGGGGAGCATTTGCAACCGTTTGGCACCATTTATAAGTGAATTGCCAAAAGTCAGATTTTTGCTGAAATTGTGACCCCGGGGCTTAGGGATTTTTTCAAAAAAATCTTTTTCTGCCGGTTAAGTTGTCGAGGGCTGAATTCTTTCCCTGTGATAAAAAGCCTTCTGTTTTTTTGGCCAAACCTCTCAGGGGAGCATTTGCAACCGTTTGGCACCATTTTTGAGTGAATTGCCAAAAGTCAGATTTTTGCTGAAATTGTGACCCCGGGGCTTAGGGATTTTTTCAAAAAAATCTTTTTCTGCCGGTTAAGTTGTCAAGGGCTGATTTCTTGTTCTGTGATAAAAAGCCTTCTGTTTCGACCGCCAAACCTTTCAGGGGAGCATTTGCAACCGTTTGGCACCATTTTTAAGTGAATTGCCAAAAGTCAGATTTTTGCTGAAATTGTGACCCCGGGGCTTAGGTATTTTTTCAAAAAATCTTTTTCTGCCGGTTATGTTGTCGAGGGCTGATTTCTTGTCCTGTGATAAAAAGCCATCTGTTTCGACTGCCAAATCTTTCAGGGGAGCATTTGCAACAGTTTGGCATCATTTTTGAGTGAATTGCCAAAAGTCAGATTTTTGCTGAAATTGTGACCCCGGGGCTTGGGGATTTTTTCAAAAAAATCTTTTTCTGCCGGTTATGTTGTCGAGGCTGATTTCTTTTCCTGTGATTAAAAGCCTTCTGTTTTTTTGGCCAAACCTCTCAGGGGAGCATTTGCAACCGTTTGGCACCATTTTTGAGTGAATTGCCAAAAGTCAGATTTTTGCTGAAATTGTGACCCCGGGGCTTGGGGATTTTTTCAAAAAATCTTTTTCTGCCGGTTATGTTGTCGAGGCTGATTTCTTTTCCTGTGATTAAAAGCCTTCTGTTTTTTTGGCCAAACCTTTCAGCGGAGCATTTGCAACCGTTTGGCACCATTTTTAAGTGAATTGCCAAAAGTCAGATTTTTGCTGAAATTGTGACCCCGGGGCTTAGGGATTTTTTCAAAAAATCTTTTTCTGCCGGTTATGTTGTCGAGGGCTGATTTCTTGTCCTGTGATAAAAAGCCATCTGTTTCGACTGCCAAATCTTTCAGGGGAGCATTTGCAACAGTTTGGCATCATTTTTGAGTGAATTGCCAAAAGTCAGATTCTTCCTGAAATTGTGACCCCGGGGCTTAGGGATTTTTTCAAAAAAATCTTTTTCTGCCGGTTAAGTTGTCAAGGGCTGATTTCTTGTTCTGTGATAAAAAGCCTTCTGTTTCGACCGCCAAACCTTTCAGGGGAGCATTTGCAACCGTTTGGCACCATTTTTAAGTGAATTGCCAAAAGTCAGATTTTTGCTGAAATTGTGACCCCGGGGCTTAGGGATTTTTTCAAAAAATCTTTTTCTGCCGGTTAAGTTGTCGAGGGCTGATTTCTTGTCCTGTGATAAAAAGCCATCTGTTTCGACCGCCAAACCTTTCAGGGGAGCATTTGCAACCGTTTGGCATCATTTTTGAGTGAATTGCCAAAAGTCAGATTTTTGCTGAAATTGTGACCCCGGGGCTTAGGGATTTTTTCAAAAAAATCTTTTTCTGCCGGTTAAGTTGTCGAGGGCTGAATTCTTTCCCTGTGATAAAAAGCCTTCTGTTTTTTTGGCCAAACCTCTCAGGGGAGCATTTGCAACCGTTTGGCACCATTTTTGAGTGAATTGCCAAAAGTCAGATTTTTGCTGAAATTGTGACCCCGGGGCTTGGGGATTTTTTCAAAAAATCTTTTTCTGCCGGTTATGTTGTCGAGGCTGATTTCTTTTCCTGTGATTAAAAGCCTTCTGTTTTTTTGGCCAAACCTTTCAGCGGAGCATTTGCAACCGTTTGGCACCATTTTTAAGTGAATTGCCAAAAGTCAGATTTTTGCTGAAATTGTGACCCCGGGGCTTAGGGATTTTTTCAAAAAATCTTTTTCTGCCGGTTATGTTGTCGAGGGCTGATTTCTTGTCCTGTGATAAAAAGCCATCTGTTTCGACTGCCAAATCTTTCAGGGGAGCATTTGCAACAGTTTGGCATCATTTTTGAGTGAATTGCCAAAAGTCAGATTCTTCCTGAAATTGTGACCCCGGGGCTTAGGGATTTTTTCAAAAAAATCTTTTTCTGCCGGTTAAGTTGTCAAGGGCTGATTTCTTGTTCTGTGATAAAAAGCCTTCTGTTTCGACCGCCAAACCTTTCAGGGGAGCATTTGCAACCGTTTGGCACCATTTTTAAGTGAATTGCCAAAAGTCAGATTTTTGCTGAAATTGTGACCCCGGGGCTTAGGGATTTTTTCAAAAAATCTTTTTCTGCCGGTTAAGTTGTCGAGGGCTGATTTCTTGTCCTGTGATAAAAAGCCATCTGTTTCGACCGCCAAACCTTTCAGGGGAGCATTTGCAACCGTTTGGCATCATTTTTGAGTGAATTGCCAAAAGTCAGATTTTTGCTGAAATTGTGACCCCGGGGCTTAGGGATTTTTTCAAAAAAATCTTTTTCTGCCGGTTAAGTTGTCGAGGGCTGAATTCTTTCCCTGTGATAAAAAGCCTTCTGTTTTTTTGGCCAAACCTCTCAGGGGAGCATTTGCAACCGTTTGGCACCATTTTTGAGTGAATTGCCAAAAGTCAGATTTTTGCTGAAATTGTGACCCCGGGGCTTAGGGATTTTTTCAAAAAAAATCTTTTTCTGCCGGTTAAGTTGTCGAGGGCTGATTTCTTTCCCTGTCATAAAAAGCCTTCTGTTTCGACCGCCAAATCTTTCAGGGGAGCATTTGCAACCGTTTGGCACCATTTTTGAGTGAATTGCCAAAAGTCAGATTTTTGCTGAAATTGTGACCCCGGGGCTTAGGGATTTTTTCAAAAAAAATCTTTTTCTGCCGGTTAAGTTGTCGAGGGCTGATTTCTTTCCCTGTCATAAAAAGCCTTCTGTTTCGACCGCCAAACATTTCAGGGGAGCAATTGCAACCGTTTGGCACCATTTTTGAGTGAATTGCCAAAAGTCAGATTTTTGCTGAAATTGTGACCCCGGGGCTTAGGGATTTTTACAAAAAAATCTTTTTCAGCCGGTTATGTTGTCAAGGGCTGATTTCTTGTCCTGTGATTAAAAGCCTTCTGTTTTTTTCGCCAAACCTAACAGGGGAGCATTTGCAACCGTTTGGCAACATTTTTGAGTGAATTGCCAAAAGTCAGATTTTTGCTGAAATTGTGACCCCGGGGCTCAGAGATTTTTTTCAAAAAATCTTTTTCTGCCGGTTAAGTTTTCAAGGGCTGATTTCTTGTTGTGTGATAAAAAGCCATCTGTTTCGACCGCCAAACATTTCAGGGGAGCAATTGCAACCGTTTGGCACCATTTTTGAGTGAATTGCCAAAAGTCAGATTTTTGCTGAAATTGTGACCCCGGGGCTTGGGGATTTTTTCAAAAAATCTTTTTCTGCCGGTTATGTTGTCGAGGCTGATTTCTTTTCCTGTGATTAAAAGCCTTCTGTTTTTTTGGCCAAACCTCTCAGGGGAGCATTTGCAACCGTTTGGCACCATTTTTGAGTGAATTGCCAAAAGTCAGATTTTTGCTGAAATTGTGACCCCGGGGCTTGGGGATTTTTTCAAAAAATCTTTTTCTGCCGGTTATGTTGTCGAGGCTGATTTCTTTTCCTGTGATTAAAAGCCTTCTGTTTTTTTGGCCAAACCTTTCAGCGGAGCATTTGCAACCGTTTGGCACCATTTTTGTGTGAATTGCCAAAAGTCAGATTTTTGCTGAAATTGTGACCCCGGGGCTTGGGGATTTTTTCAA
Organism: Podarcis erhardii; assembly: GCF_964252035.2. Taxonomy (NCBI): domain Eukaryota; kingdom Metazoa; phylum Chordata; class Lepidosauria; order Squamata; family Lacertidae; genus Podarcis; species Podarcis erhardii. The sequence continues at coordinate 12,403,349 of NC_138507.1, read as the reverse complement.
AAAATCTTTTTCTGCCGGTTATGTTGTCGAGGCTGATTTCTTTTCCTGTGATTAAAAGCCTTCTGTTTTTTTGGCCAAACCTCTCAGGGGAGCATTTGCAACCGTTTGGCACCATTTTTGAGTGAATTGCCAAAAGTCAGATTTTTGCTGAAATTGTGACCCCGGAGCTTGGGGTTTTTTTCAAAAAATCTTTTTCTGCCGGTTATGTTGTCAAGGGCTGATTTCTTGTTCTGTGATAAAAAGCCTTCTGTTTCGACCGCCAAACCTTTCAGGGGAGCATTTGCAACCGTTTGGCACCATTTTTGAGTGAATTGCCAAAAGTCAGATTTTTGCTGAAATTGTGACCCCGGGGCTTAGGGATTTTTTCAAAAAAATCTTTTTCTGCCGGTTAAGTTGTCGAGGGCTGAATTCTTTCCCTGTGATAAAAAGCCTTCTGTTTTTTTGGCCAAACCTCTCAGGGGAGCATTTGCAACCGTTTGGCATCATTTTTGAGTGAATTGCCAAAAGTCAGATTTTTGCTGAAATTGTGACCCCGGGGCTTAGGGATTTTTTCAAAAAAATCTTTTTCTGCCGGTTATGTTGTCGAGGCTGATTTCTTTTCCTGTGATTAAAAGCCTTCTGTTTTTTTGGCCAAACCTCTCAGGGGAGCATTTGCAACCGTTTGGCACCATTTTTGAGTGAATTGCCAAAAGTCAGATTTTTGCTGAAATTGTGACCCCAGGGCTTGGGGATTTTTTCAAAAAATCTTTTTCTGCCGGTTATGTTGTCGAGGCTGATTTCTTTTCCTGTGATTAAAAGCCTTCTGTTTTTTTGGCCAAACCTTTCAGCGGAGCATTTGCAACCGTTTGGCACCATTTTTGACTGAATTGCCAAAAGTCAGATTTTTGCTGAAATTGTGACCCCGGGGCTTAGGGATTTTTTCAAAAAAAATCTTTTTCTGCCGGTTAAGTTGTCGAGGGCTGATTTCTTTCCCTGTCATAAAAAGCCTTCTGTTTCGACCGCCAAATCTTTCAGGGGAGCATTTGCAACCGTTTGGCACCATTTTTGAGTGAATTGCCAAAAGTCAGATTTTTGCTGAAATTGTGACCCCGGGGCTTAGGGTTTTTTTCAAAAAAAATCTTTTTCTGCCGGTTAAGTTGTCGAGGGCTGATTTCTTTCCCTGTCATAAAAAGCCTTCTGTTTCGACCCCCAAACATTTCAGGGGAGCAATTGCAACCGTTTGGCACCATTTTTGAGTGAATTGCCAAAAGTCAGATTTTTGCTGAAATTGTGAACCTGGGGCTTAGGGATTTTTTAAAAAAATCTTTTTCTGCCGGTTATGTTGTCGAGGGCTGATTTCTTGTCCTGTGATAAAAAGCCTTCTGTTTTTTTCGCCAAACCTCTCAGGGGAGCATTTGCAACCCTTTGGCGCCATTTTTGAGTGAATTGCCAAAAGTCAGATTTTTGCTGAAATTGTGACCCCGGGGCTTAGGGATTTTATCAAAAAAATCTTTTTCTGCCGGTTAAGTTGTCGAGGGCTGATTTCTTTCCCTGTGATAAAAAGCCTTCTGTTTCGACCGCCAAATCTTTCAGGGGAGCATTTGCAACCGTTTGGCATCATTTTTGAGTGAATTGCCAAAAGTCAGATTTTTGCTGAAATTGTGACCCCGGGGCTTAGGGATTTTTTCAAAAAAATCTTTTTCTGACGGTTAAGTTGTCGAGGGCTGATTTCTTGTTCTGTGATAAAAAGCCTTCTGTTTTTTTCGCCAAACCTCTCAGGGGAGCATTTGCAACCGTTTGGCACCATTTTTGAGTGAATTGCCAAAAGTCAGATTTTTGCTGAAATTGTGACCCCGGGGCTTAGGAATTTTTTCAAAAAAATTTTTTTCTGCCGGTTAAGTTTTCGAGGGCTGATTTCTTGTCCTGTGATAAAAAGCCTTCTGTTTCGAACGCCAAACCTTTCAGGGGTGCATTTGCAACAGCTGGGCATCATTTTTGAGTGAATTTCCAAAAGTCAGATTTTTGCTGACATTGTGAACCTGGGGCTTAGGGATTTTTTAAAAAAATCTTTTTCTGCCGGTTATGTTGTCGAGGGCTGATTTCTTGCCCTGTGATTAAAAGCCTTCTGTTTTTTTCGCCAAACCTCTCAGGGGAGCATTTGCAACCGTTTGGCACCATTTTTGAGTGAATTGCCAAAAGTCAGATTTTTGCTGACATTGTGAACCCGGGGCTTAGGGATTTTTTCAAAAAATCTTTTTCTGCCGGTTATGTTGTCAAGGGCTGATTTCTTTCCCTGTGATTAAAAGCCTTCTGTTTTTTTCGCCAAACCTCTCAGGGGAGCATTTGCAACCGTTTGGCACCATTTTTGAGTGAATTGCCAAAAGTCAGATTTTTGCTGAAATTGTGACCCCGGGGCTTGGGGATTTTTTCAAAAAATCTTTTTCTGCCGGTTATGTTGTCGAGGCTGATTTCTTTTCCTGTGATTAAAAGCCTTCTGTTTTTTTTGCCAAACCTTTCAGCGGAGCATTTGCAACCGTTTGGCACCATTTTTGACTGAATTGCCAAAAGTCAGATTTTTGCTGAAATTGTGACCCCGGGGCTTAGGGATTTTTTCAAAAAAAATCTTTTTCTGCCGGTTAAGTTGTCGAGGGCTGATTTCTTTCCCTGTCATAAAAAGCCTTCTGTTTCGACCCCCAAACATTTCAGGGGAGCAATTACAACCGTTTGGCACCATTTTTGAGTGAATTGCCAAAAGTCAGATTTTTGCTGAAATTGTGAACCTGGGGCTTAGGGATTTTTTAAAAAAATCTTTTTCTGCCGGTTATGTTGTCGAGGGCTGATTTCTTGTCCTGTGATAAAAAGCCTTCTGTTTTTTTCGCCAAACCTCTCAGGGGAGCATTTGCAACCCTTTGGCGCCATTTTGAGTGAATTGCCAAAAGTCAGATTTTTGCTGAAATTGTGACCCCGGGGCTTAGGGATTTTTTCAAAAAAATCTTTTTCTGCCGGTTAAGTTGTCGAGGGCTGATTTCTTTCCCTGTGATAAAAAGCCTTCTGTTTCGACCGCCAAATCTTTCAGGGGAGCATTTGCAACCGTTTGGCATCATTTTTGAGTGAATTGCCAAAAGTCAGATTTTTGCTGAAATTGTGACCCCGGGGCTTAGGGATTTTTTCAAAAAAATCTTTTTCTGACGGTTAAGTTGTCGAGGGCTGATTTCTTGTTCTGTGATAAAAAGCCTTCTGTTTTTTTCGCCAAACCTCTCAGGGGAGCATTTGCAACCGTTTGGCACCATTTTTGAGTGAATTGCCAAAAGTCAGATTTTTGCTGAAATTGTGACCCCGCGGCTTAGGAATTTTTTCAAAAAAATTTTTTTCTGCCGGTTAAGTTTTCGAGGGCTGATTTCTTGTCCTGTGATAAAAAGCCTTCTGTTTCGAACGCCAAACCTTTCAGGGGTGCATTTGCAACAGCTGGGCATCATTTTTGAGTGAATTTCCAAAAGTCAGATTTTTGCTGACATTGTGAACCTGGGGCTTAGGGATTTTTTAAAAAAATCTTTTTCTGCCGGTTATGTTGTCGAGGGCTGATTTCTTGCCCTGTGATTAAAAGCCTTCTGTTTTTTTCGCCAAACCTCTCAGGGGAGCATTTGCAACCGTTTGGCACCATTTTTGAGTGAATTGCCAAAAGTCAGATTTTTGATGACATTGTGACCCCGGGGCTTAGGGATTTTTTCAAAAAATCTTTTTCTGCCGGTTATGTTGTCAAGGGCTGATTTCTTGTCCTGTGATTAAAAGCCTTCTGTTTTTTTCGCCAAACCTAACAGGGGAGCATTTGCAACCGTTTGGCACCATTTTTGAGTGAATTGCCAAAAGTCAGATTTTTGCTGAAATTGTGACCCCGGGGCTTAGAGATTTTTTTCAAAAAATCTTTTTCTGCCGGTTAAGTTGTCGAGGGCTGATTTCTTGTCCTGTGATAAAAAGCCATCTGTTTCGACCGCCAAACATTTCAGGGGAGCATTTGCCACCGTTTGGCACCATTTTTGAGTGAATTGCCAAAAGTCAGATTTTTGCTGAAATTGTGACCCCGGGGCTTAGGGATTTTTACAAAAAAATCTTTTTCTGCCGGTTATGTTGTCGAGGGCTGATTTCTTTCCCTGTGATTAAAAGCCTTCTGTTTTTTTCGCCAAACCTCTCAGGGGAGCATTTGCAACCGTTTGGCACCATTTTTGAGTGAATTGCCAAAAGTCAGATTTTTGCTGAAATTGTGACCCCGGGGCTTAGAGATTTTTTTCAAAACATCTTTTTCTGCCGGTTAAGTTGTCGAGGGCTGATTTCTTGTCCTGTGATAAAAAGACATCTGTTTCGACCGCCAAACCTTTCAGGGGAGCAATTGCAACCGTTTGGCACCATTTTTGAGTGAATTGCCAAAAGTCAGATTTTTGCTGAAATTGTGACCCCGGGGCTTAGGGATTTTTTCAAAAAAATCTTTTTCTGCCGGTTAAGTTGTCGAGGGCTGATTTCTTTACCTGTGATAAAAAGCCTTCTGTTTCGACCGCCAAATCTTTCAGGGGAGCATTTGCAACAGTTTGGCATCATTTTTGAGTGAATTGCCAAAAGTCAGATTTTTGCTGAAATTGTGACCCCGGGGCTTAGGGATTTTTTCAAAAAAATCTTTTTCTGCCGGTTAAGTTGTCGAGGGCTGATTTCTTGTCCTGTGATAAAAAAGCATTCTGTTTCGACCGCCAAACCTTTCAGGGGTGCATTTGCAACAGGAGGGCATCATTTTTGAGTGAATTGCCAAAAGTCAGATTTTTGCTGAAATTGTGACCCCGGGGCTTAGGGATTTTTTAAAAAAAATCTTTTTCTGCCAGTTATGTTGTCGAGGGCTGATTTCTTTCCCTGTGATTAAAAGCCTTCTGTTTTTTTCGCCAAACCTCTCTGGGGAGCATTTGCAACCGTTTGGCACCATTTTTGAGTGAATTGCCAAGAGTCAGATTTTTGCTGAAATTGTGACCCCGGGGCTTAGGAATTTTTTCAAAAAAAATCTTTTTCTGCCGGTTAAGTTGTCGAGGGCTGATTTCTTGTACTGTGATAAAAAGCATTCTGTTTCGACCGCCAAACCTTTCAGGGGTGCATTTGCAACAGGAGGGCACCATTTTTGAGTGAATTGCCAAAAGTCAGATTTTTGCTGAAATTGTGACCCCGGGGCTTAGGGATTTTTTCAAAAAAATCTTTTTCTGACGGTTAAGTTGTCGAGGGCTGATTTCTTGTTCTGTGATAAAAAGCTTTCTGTTTTTTAGGCCAAACCTCTCAGGGGAGCATTTGCAACCGTTTGGCACCATTTTTGAGTGAATTGCCAAAAGTCAGATTTTTGCTGAAATTGTGACCCCGGGGCTTAGGGATTTTTTCAAAAAAATCTTTTTCTGATGGTTAAGTTGTCGAGGGCTGATTTCTTGTTCTGTGATAAAAACCCTCTCTTTTTTTGGCCAAACCTCTCAGGGGAGCATTTGCAACAGTTTGGCATCATTTTTGAGTGAATTGCCAAAAGTCAGATTTTTGCTGAAATTGTGACCCCGGGGCTTAGGGATTTTTTCAAAAAAATCTTTTTCTGACGGTTAAGTTGTCGAGGGCTGATTTCTTGTTCTGTGATAAAAAGCCTTCTGTTTCGACCGCCAAATCTTTCAGGGGTGCATTTGCAACAGCTAGGCATCATTTTTGAGTGAATTGCCAAAAGTCAGATTTTTGCTGAAATTGTGACCCCGGGGCTTAGGGATTTTTTCAAAAAATCTTTTTCTGCCGGTTATGTTGTCGAGGGCTGATTTCTTGTCCTGTGATAAAAAGCCATCTGTTTCGACCGCCAAACCTTTCAGGGGAGCATTTGCAACCGTTTGGCACCATTTTTGAGTGAATTGCCAAAAGTCAGATTTTTGCTGAAATTGTGACCCCGGGGCTTAGGAATTTTTTCAAAAAATTTTTTTTCTGCCGGTTAAGTTTTCGAGGGCTGATTTCTTGTCCTGTGATTAAAAGCCTTCTGTTTTTTTCGCCAAACCTAACAGGGGAGCATTTGCAACCGTTTGGCACCATTTTTGAGTGAATTGCCAAAAGTCAGATTTTTGCTGAAATTGTGACCCCGAGGCTTAGGGTTTTTTTCAAAAAATCTTTTTCTGCCGGTTATGTTGTCAAGGGCTGATTTCTTGTCCTGTGATTAAAAGCCTTCTGTTTTTTTCGCCAAACCTAACAGGGGAGCATTTGCAACCGTTTGGCAACATTTTTGATTGAATTGCCAAAAGTCAGATTTTTGCTGAAATTGTGACCCCGGGGCTTAGAGATTTTTTTCAAAAAATCTTTTTCTGCCGGTTAAGTTGTCAAGGGATGATTTCTTGTACTGTGATAAAAAGCCATCTGTTTCGACTGCCAAACATTTCAGGGGAGCAATTGCAACCGTTTGGCACCATTTTTGAGTGAATTGCCAAAAGTCAGATTTTTGCTGAAATTGTGATCCCGGGGCTTAGGGATTTTTACAAAAAAATCTTCTTCTGCCGGTTAAGTTGTCGAGGGCTGATTTCTTTCCCTGTGATAAACAGCCTTCTGTTTCGACCGCCAAATGTTTCAGGGGAGCATTTGCAACAGCTAGGCATCATTTTTGAGTGAATTGCCAAAAGTCAGATTTTTGCTGAATTTGTGACCCTTAGGGATTTTTTCAAAATATGTTTTTCTGCCGGTTATGTTGTCAAGGGCTGATTTCTTGTCCTGTGATTAAAAGCCTTCTGTTTTTTTCGCCAAACCTCTCAGGGGAGCATTTGCAACCCTTTGGCACCATTTTTGAGTGAATTGCCAAAAGTCAGATTTTTGCTGAAATTGTGACCCCGGGGCTTAGAGATTTTTTTCAAAACATCTTTTTCTGCCGGTTAAGTTGTCGAGGGCTGATTTCTTGTCCTGTGATAAAAAGACATCTGTTTCGACCGCCAAACCTTTCAGGGGAGCAATTGCAACCGTTTGGCACCATTTTTGAGTGAATTGCCAAAAGTCAGATTTTTGCTGAAATTGTGACCCCGGGGCTTAGGGATTTTTTCAAAAAAATCTTTTTCTGCCGGTTAAGTTGTCGAGGGCTGATTTCTTTACCTGTGATAAAAAGCCTTCTGTTTCGACCGCCAAATCTTTCAGGGGAGCATTTGCAACAGTTTGGCATCATTTTTGAGTGAATTGCCAAAAGTCAGATTTTTGCTGAAATTGTGACCCCGGGGCTTAGGGATTTTTTAAAAAAAATCTTTTTCTGCCAGTTATGTTGTCGAGGGCTGATTTCTTTCCCTATGATTAAAAGCCTTCTGTTTTTTTCGCCAAACCTCTCTGGGGAGCATTTGCAACCGTTTGGCACCATTTTTGAGTGAATTGCCAAGAGTCAGATTTTTGCTGAAATTGTGACCCCGGGGCTTAGGAATTTTTTCAAAAAAAATCTTTTTCTGCCGGTTAAGTTGTCGAGGGCTGATTTCTTGTACTGTGATAAAAAGCATTCTGTTTCGACCGCCAAACCTTTCAGGGGTGCATTTGCAACAGGAGGGCACCATTTTTGAGTGAATTGCCAAAAGTCAGATTTTTGCTGAAATTGTGACCCCGGGGCTTAGGGATTTTTTCAAAAAAATCTTTTTCTGACGGTTAAGTTGTCGAGGGCTGATTTCTTGTTCTGTGATAAAAAGCTTTCTGTTTTTTAGGCCAAACCTCTCAGGGGAGCATTTGCAACCGTTTGGCACCATTTTTGAGTGAATTGCCAAAAGTCAGATTTTTGCTGAAATTGTGACCCCGGGGCTTAGGGATTTTTTCAAAAAAATCTTTTTCTGATGGTTAAGTTGTCGAGGGCTGATTTCTTGTTCTGTGATAAAAACCCTCTCTTTTTTTGGCCAAACCTCTCAGGGGAGCATTTGCAACAGTTTGGCATCAATTTTGAGTGAATTGCCAAAAGTCAGATTTTTGCTGAAATTGTGACCCCGGGGCTTAGGGATTTTTTCAAAAAAATCTTTTTCTGACGGTTAAGTTGTCGAGGGCTGATTTCTTGTTCTGTGATAAAAAGCCTTCTGTTTCGACCGCCAAATCTTTCAGGGGTGCATTTGCAACAGCTAGGCATCATTTTTGAGTGAATTGCCAAAAGTCAGATTTTTGCTGAAATTGTGACCCCGGGGCTTAGGGATTTTTTCAAAAAATCTTTTTCTGCCGGTTATGTTGTCGAGGGCTGATTTCTTGTCCTGTGATAAAAAGCCATCTGTTTCGACCGCCAAACCTTTCAGGGGAGCATTTGCAACCGTTTGGCACCATTTTTGAGTGAATTGCCAAAAGTCAGATTTTTGCTGAAATTGTGACCCCGGGGCTTAGGAATTTTTTCAAAAAAATTTTTTTCTGCCGGTTAAGTTTTCGAGGGCTGATTTCTTGTCCTGTGATTAAAAGCCTTCTGTTTTTTTCGCCAAACCTAACAGGGGAGCATTTGCAACCGTTTGGCACCATTTTTGAGTGAATTGCCAAAAGTCAGATTTTTGCTGAAATTGTGACCCCGAGGCTTAGGGTTTTTTTCAAAAAATCTTTTTCTGCCGGTTATGTTGTCAAGGGCTGATTTCTTGTCCTGTGATTAAAAGCCTTCTGTTTTTTTCGCCAAACCTAACAGGGGAGCATTTGCAACCGTTTGGCAACATTTTTGATTGAATTGCCAAAAGTCAGATTTTTGCTGAAATTGTGACCCCGGGGCTTAGAGATTTTTTTCAAAAAATCTTTTTCTGCCGGTTAAGTTGTCAAGGGATGATTTCTTGTACTGTGATAAAAAGCCATCTGTTTCGACTGCCAAATGTTTCAGGGGAGCATTTGCAACAGCTAGGCATCATTTTTGAGTGAATTGCCAAAAGTCAGATATTTGCTGAATTTGTGACCCTTAGGGATTTTTTCAAAATATGTTTTTCTGCCGGTTATGTTGTCAAGGGCTGATTTCTTGTCCTGTGATTAAAAGCCTTCTGTTTTTTTCGCCAAACCTCTCAGGGGAGCATTTGCAACCCTTTGGCACCATTTTTGAGTGAATTGCCAAAAGTCAGATTTTTGCTGAAATTGTGACCCCGGGGCTTAGAGATTTTTTTCAAAACATCTTTTTCTGCCGGTTAAGTTGTCGAGGGCTGATTTCTTGTCCTGTGATAAAAAGACATCTGTTTCGACCGCCAAACCTTTCAGGGGAGCAATTGCAACCGTTTGGCACCATTTTTGAGTGAATTGCCAAAAGTCAGATTTTTGCTGAAATTGTGACCCCGGGGCTTAGGGATTTTTTCAAAAAAATCTTTTTCTGCCGGTTAAGTTGTCGAGGGCTGATTTCTTTACCTGTGATAAAAAGCCTTCTGTTTCGACCGCCAAATCTTTCAGGGGAGCATTTGCAACAGTTTGGCATCATTTTTGAGTGAATTGCCAAAAGTCAGATTTTTGCTGAAATTGTGACCCCGGGGCTTAGGGATTTTTTCAAAAAAATCTTTTTCTGCCGGTTAAGTTGTCGAGGGCTGATTTCTTGTCCTGTGATAAAAAGCATTCTGTTTCGACCGCCAAACCTTTCAGGGGTGCATTTGCAACAGGAGGGCATCATTTTTGAGTGAATTGCCAAAAGTCAGATTTTTGCTGAAATTGTGACCCCGGGGCTTAGGGATTTTTTAAAAAAAATCTTTTTCTGCCAGTTATGTTGTCGAGGGCTGATTTCTTTCCCTGTGATTAAAAGCCTTCTGTTTTTTTCGCCAAACCTCTCTGGGGAGCATTTGCAACCGTTTGGCACCATTTTTGAGTGAATTGCCAAGAGTCAGATTTTTGCTGAAATTGTGACCCCGGGGCTTAGGAATTTTTTCAAAAAAAATCTTTTTCTGCCGGTTAAGTTGTCGAGGGCTGATTTCTTGTACTGTGATAAAAAGCATTCTGTTTCGACCGCCAAACCTTTCAGGGGTGCATTTGCAACAGGAGGGCACCATTTTTGAGTGAATTGCCAAAAGTCAGATTTTTGCTGAAATTGTGACCCCGGGGCTTAGGGATTTTTTCAAAAAAATCTTTTTCTGACGGTTAAGTTGTCGAGGGCTGATTTCTTGTTCTGTGATAAAAAGCTTTCTGTTTTTTAGGCCAAACCTCTCAGGGGAGCATTTGCAACCGTTTGGCACCATTTTTGAGTGAATTGCCAAAAGTCAGATTTTTGCTGAAATTGTGACCCCGGGGCTTAGGGATTTTTTCAAAAAAATCTTTTTCTGATGGTTAAGTTGTCGAGGGCTGATTTCTTGTTCTGTGATAAAAACCCTCTCTTTTTTTGGCCAAACCTCTCAGGGGAGCATTTGCAACAGTTTGGCATCATTTTTGAGTGAATTGCCAAAAGTCAGATTTTTGCTGAAATTGTGACCCCGGGGCTTAGGGATTTTTTCAAAAAAATCTTTTTCTGACGGTTAAGTTGTCGAGGGCTGATTTCTTGTTCTGTGATAAAAAGCCTTCTGTTTCGACCGCCAAATCTTTCAGGGGTGCATTTGCAACAGCTAGGCATCATTTTTGAGTGAATTGCCAAAAGTCAGATTTTTGCTGAAATTGTGACCCCGGGGCTTAGGGATTTTTTCAAAAAATCTTTTTCTGCCGGTTATGTTGTCGAGGGCTGATTTCTTGTCCTGTGATAAAAAGCCATCTGTTTCGACCGCCAAACCTTTCAGGGGAGCATTTGCAACCGTTTGGCACCATTTTTGAGTGAATTGCCAAAAGTCAGATTTTTGCTGAAATTGTGACCCCGGGGCTTAGGGATTTTTTCAAAAAAATCTTTTTCTGCCGGTTAAGTTGTCGAGGGCTGATTTCTTTACCTGTGATAAAAAGCCTTCTGTTTCGACCGCCAAATCTTTCAGGGGAGCATTTGCAACAGTTTGGCATCATTTTTGAGTGAATTGCCAAAAGTCAGATTTTTGCTGAAATTGTGACCCCGGGGCTTAGGGATTTTTTCAAAACATCTTTTTCTGCCGGTTAAGTTGTCAAGGGCTGATTTCTTGTCCTGTGATAAAAAGACATCTGTTTCGACCGCCAAACCTTTCAGGGGAGCAATTGCAACCGTTTGGCACCATTTTTGAGTGAATTGCCAAAAGTCAGATTTTTGCTGAAATTGTGACCCCGGGGCTTAGGGATTTTTTCAAAAAAATCTTTTTCTGCCGGTTAAGTTGTCGAGGGCTGATTTCTTGTTCTGTGATAAAAAGCATTCTGTTTTTTGGCCAAACCTCTCAGGGGAGCATTTGCAACCGTTTGGCACCATTTTTGAGTGAATTGCCAAAAGTCAGATTTTTGCTGAAATTGTGACCCCGGGGCTTAGGGATTTTTTCAAAAAAATCTTCTTCTGCCGGTTAAGTTGTCGAGGGCTGATTTCTTTGCCTGTGATTAAAAGCCTTCTGTTTTTTTCGCCAAACCTTTCAGGGGAGCATTTGCAACCGTTTGGCACCATTTTTGAGTGAATTGCCAAAAGTCAGATTTTTGCTGAAATTGTGACCCCGGGGCTTAGGGATTTTTACAAAAAAATCCTCTTCTGTCGCTTAAGTTGTCGAGGGCTGATTTCTTTCCCTGTGATAAACAGCCTTCTGTTTCGACCGCCAAATCTTTCAGGGGAGCATTTGCAAAAGCTAGGCATCATTTTTGAGTGAATTGCCAAAAGTCAGATTTTTGCTGAAATTGTGACCCCGGGGCTTAGGGTTTTTTTCAAAAAATCTTTTTCTGCCGGTTATGTTTTCAAGGGCTGATTTCTTGTCCTGTGATAAAAAGCCATCTGTTTCGACCGCCAAACATTTCAGGGGAGCAATTGCAACCGTTTGGCACCATTTTTGAGTGAATTGCCAAAAGTCAGATTTTTGCTGAAATTGTGACCCCGGGGCTTAGGGATTTTTACAAAAAAATCTTTTTCTGCCGGTTATGTTGTCGAGGGCTGATTTCTTTCCCTGTGATTAAAAGCCTTCTGTTTTTTTCGCCAAACCTCTCAGGGGAGCATTTGCAACCGTTTGGCACCATTTTTGAGTGAATTGCCAAAAGTCAGACTTTGCTGAAATTGTGACCCCGGGGCTTAGGGATTTTTTCAAAAAAATCTTTTTCTGCCGGTTAAGTTTTCGAGGGCTGATTTCTTGTCCTGTGATAAAAAGCCTTCTGTTTCGAACGCCAAACATTTCAGGGGTGCATTTCCAACAGCTAGGCATCATTTTTGAGTGAATTGCCAAAAGTCAGATTTTTGCTGAAATTGTGAACCCGGGGCTTAGGGATTTTTTCAAAAAATCATTTTCGGCCGGTTATGTTGTCGAGGGCTGATTTCTTTGCCTGTGATTAAAAGCCTTCTGTTTTTTTCGCCAAACCTTTCAGGGGAGCATTTGCAACCGTTTGGCATCATTTTTGAGTGAATTGCCAAAAGTCAGATTTTTGCTGAAATTGTGACCCCGGGGCTTAGGGATTTTTTCAAAAAAATCTTCTTCTGCCGGTTAAGTTGTCGGCTGATTTCTTTCCCTGTGATAAACAGCCTTCTGTTTTTTTCGCCAAACCTAACAGGGGAGCATTTGCAACCGTTTGGCACCATTTTTGAGTGAATTGCCAAAAGTCAGATTTTTGCTGAAATTGTGACCCCGGGGCTTAGAGATTTTTTTCAAAAAATCTTTTTCTGCCGGTTAAGTTGTCAAGGGATGATTTCTTGTCCTGTGATAAAAAGCCATCTGTTTCGACTGCCAAACATTTCAGGGGAGCATTTGCAACCGTTTGGCACCATTTTTGAGTGAATTGCCAAAAGCCAGATTTTTGCTGAAATTGTGACCCCGGGGCTTAGGGATTTTTTCAAAAAAATCTTTTTCTGCCGGTTATGTTGTCGAGGGCTGATTTCTTTCCCTGTGATAAACAGCCTTCTGTTTCGACCGCCAAATCTTTCAGGGGAGCATTTGCAACAGCTAGGCACCATTTTTGAGTGAATTGCCAAAAGTCAGATTTTTGCTGAAATTGTGACCCCGGGGCTTAGGGATTTTTACAAAAAATCTTCTTCTGCCGGTTAAGTTGTCGAGGGCTGATTTCTTTCCCTGTGATAAACAGCCTTCTGTTTCGACCGCCAAATCTTTCAGGGGAGCATTTGCAACAGCTAGGCATCATTTTTGAGTGAATTGCCAAAAGTCAGATTTTTGCTGAAATTGTGACCCCGGGGCTTAGGGTTTTTTTCAAAAAATCTTTTTCTGCCGGTTATGTTGTCAAGGGCTGATTTCTTGTCCTGTGATTAAAAGCCTTCTGTTTTTTTCGCCAAACCTAACAGGGGAGCATTTGCAACCGTTTGGCAACATTTTTGAGTGAATTGCCAAAAGTCAGATTTTTGCTGAAATTGTGACCCCGGGGCTTCGAGATTTTTTTCAAAAAATCTTTTTCTGCCGGTTAAGTTGTCAAGGGCTGATTTCTTGTTCTGTGATTAAAAGCCTTCTGTTTTTTTCGCCAAACCTCTCTGGGGAGCATTTGCAACCGTTTGGCACCATTTTTGAGTGAATTGCCAAGAGTCAGATTTTTGCTGAAATTGTGACCCCGGGGCTTAGGAATTTTTTCAAAAAAAATCTTTTTCTGCCGGTTAAGTTGTCGAGGGCTGATTTCTTGTACTGTGATAAAAAGCATTCTGTTTCGACCGCCAAACCTTTCAGGGGTGCATTTGCAACAGGAGGGCACCATTTTTGAGTGAATTGCCAAAAGTCAGATTTTTGCTGAAATTGTGACCCCGGGGCTTAGGGATTTTTTCAAAAAAATCTTTTTCTGACGGTTAAGTTGTCGAGGGCTGATTTCTTGTTCTGTGATAAAAAGCTTTCTGTTTTTTAGGCCAAACCTCTCAGGGGAGCATTTGCAACCGTTTGGCACCATTTTTGAGTGAATTGCCAAAAGTCAGATTTTTGCTGAAATTGTGACCCCGGGGCTTAGGGATTTTTTCAAAAAAATCTTTTTCTGATGGTTAAGTTGTCGAGGGCTGATTTCTTGTTCTGTGATAAAAACCCTCTCTTTTTTTGGCCAAACCTCTCAGGGGAGCATTTGCAACAGTTTGGCATCATTTTTGAGTGAATTGCCAAAAGTCAGATTTTTGCTGAAATTGTGACCCCGGGGCTTAGGGATTTTTTCAAAAAAATCTTTTTCTGACGGTTAAGTTGTCGAGGGCTGATTTCTTGTTCTGTGATAAAAAGCCTTCTGTTTCGACCGCCAAATCTTTCAGGGGTGCATTTGCAACAGCTAGGCATCATTTTTGAGTGAATTGCCAAAAGTCAGATTTTTGCTGAAATTGTGACCCCGGGGCTTAGGGATTTTTTCAAAAAATCTTTTTCTGCCGGTTATGTTGTCGAGGGCTGATTTCTTGTCCTGTGATAAAAAGCCATCTGTTTCGACCGCCAAACCTTTCAGGGGAGCATTTGCAACCGTTTGGCACCATTTTTGAGTGAATTGCCAAAAGTCAGATTTTTGCTGAAATTGTGACCCCGGGGCTTAGGGATTTTTTCAAAAAAATCTTTTTCTGCCGGTTAAGTTGTCGAGGGCTGATTTCTTTACCTGTGATAAAAAGCCTTCTGTTTCGACCGCCAAATCTTTCAGGGGAGCATTTGCAACAGTTTGGCATCATTTTTGAGTGAATTGCCAAAAGTCAGATTTTTGCTGAAATTGTGACCCCGGGGCTTAGGGATTTTTTCAAAACATCTTTTTCTGCCGGTTAAGTTGTCAAGGGCTGATTTCTTGTCCTGTGATAAAAAGACATCTGTTTCGACCGCCAAACCTTTCAGGGGAGCAATTGCAACCGTTTGGCACCATTTTTGAGTGAATTGCCAAAAGTCAGATTTTTGCTGAAATTGTGACCCCGGGGCTTAGGGATTTTTTCAAAAAAATCTTTTTCTGCCGGTTAAGTTGTCGAGGGCTGATTTCTTGTTCTGTGATAAAAAGCATTCTGTTTTTTGGCCAAACCTCTCAGGGGAGCATTTGCAACCGTTTGGCACCATTTTTGAGTGAATTGCCAAAAGTCAGATTTTTGCTGAAATTGTGACCCCGGGGCTTAGGGATTTTTTCAAAAAAATCTTCTTCTGCCGGTTAAGTTGTCGAGGGCTGATTTCTTTGCCTGTGATTAAAAGCCTTCTGTTTTTTTCGCCAAACCTTTCAGGGGAGCATTTGCAACCGTTTGGCACCATTTTTGAGTGAATTGCCAAAAGTCAGATTTTTGCTGAAATTGTGACCCCGGGGCTTAGGGATTTTTACAAAAAAATCCTCTTCTGTCGCTTAAGTTGTCGAGGGCTGATTTCTTTCCCTGTGATAAACAGCCTTCTGTTTCGACCGCCAAATCTTTCAGGGGAGCATTTGCAAAAGCTAGGCATCATTTTTGAGTGAATTGCCAAAAGTCAGATTTTTGCTGAAATTGTGACCCCGGGGCTTAGGGTTTTTTTCAAAAAATCTTTTTCTGCCGGTTATGTTTTCAAGGGCTGATTTCTTGTCCTGTGATAAAAAGCCATCTGTTTCGACCGCCAAACATTTCAGGGGAGCAATTGCAACCGTTTGGCACCATTTTTGAGTGAATTGCCAAAAGTCAGATTTTTGCTGAAATTGTGACCCCGGGGCTTAGGGATTTTTACAAAAAAATCTTTTTCTGCCGGTTATGTTGTCGAGGGCTGATTTCTTTCCCTGTGATTAAAAGCCTTCTGTTTTTTTCGCCAAACCTCTCAGGGGAGCATTTGCAACCGTTTGGCACCATTTTTGAGTGAATTGCCAAAAGTCAGACTTTGCTGAAATTGTGACCCCGGGGCTTAGGGATTTTTTCAAAAAAATCTTTTTCTGCCGGTTAAGTTTTCGAGGGCTGATTTCTTGTCCTGTGATAAAAAGCCTTCTGTTTCGAACGCCAAACATTTCAGGGGTGCATTTCCAACAGCTAGGCATCATTTTTGAGTGAATTGCCAAAAGTCAGATTTTTGCTGAAATTGTGAACCCGGGGCTTAGGGATTTTTTCAAAAAATCATTTTCGGCCGGTTATGTTGTCGAGGGCTGATTTCTTTGCCTGTGATTAAAAGCCTTCTGTTTTTTTCGCCAAACCTTTCAGGGGAGCATTTGCAACCGTTTGGCATCATTTTTGAGTGAATTGCCAAAAGTCAGATTTTTGCTGAAATTGTGACCCCGGGGCTTAGGGATTTTTTCAAAAAAATCTTCTTCTGCCGGTTAAGTTGTCGGCTGATTTCTTTCCCTGTGATAAACAGCCTTCTGTTTTTTTCGCCAAACCTAACAGGGGAGCATTTGCAACCGTTTGGCAACATTTTTGAGTGAATTGCCAAAAGTCAGATTTTTGCTGAAATTGTGACCCCGGGGCTTAGAGATTTTTTTCAAAAAATCTTTTTCTGCCGGTTAAGTTGTCAAGGGATGATTTCTTGTCCTGTGATAAAAAGCCATCTGTTTCGACTGCCAAACATTTCAGGGGAGCATTTGCAACCGTTTGGCACCATTTTTGAGTGAATTGCCAAAAGCCAGATTTTTGCTGAAATTGTGACCCCGGGGCTTAGGGATTTTTTCAAAAAAATCTTTTTCTGCCGGTTATGTTGTCGAGGGCTGATTTCTTTCCCTGTGATAAACAGCCTTCTGTTTCGACCGCCAAATCTTTCAGGGGAGCATTTGCAACAGCTAGGCACCATTTTTGAGTGAATTGCCAAAAGTCAGATTTTTGCTGAAATTGTGACCCCGGGGCTTAGGGATTTTTACAAAAAATCTTCTTCTGCCGGTTAAGTTGTCGAGGGCTGATTTCTTTCCCTGTGATAAACAGCCTTCTGTTTCGACCGCCAAATCTTTCAGGGGAGCATTTGCAACAGCTAGGCATCATTTTTGAGTGAATTGCCAAAAGTCAGATTTTTGCTGAAATTGTGACCCCGGGGCTTAGGGTTTTTTTCAAAAAATCTTTTTCTGCCGGTTATGTTGTCAAGGGCTGATTTCTTGTCCTGTGATTAAAAGCCTTCTGTTTTTTTCGCCAAACCTAACAGGGGAGCATTTGCAACCGTTTGGCAACATTTTTGAGTGAATTGCCAAAAGTCAGATTTTTGCTGAAATTGTGACCCCGGGGCTTCGAGATTTTTTTCAAAAAATCTTTTTCTGCCGGTTAAGTTGTCAAGGGCTGATTTCTTGTTCTGTGATAAAAAGCCTTCTGTTTCGACCGCCAAACCTTTCAGGGGAGCATTTGCATCCATTTGGCACCATTTTTGAGTGAATTGCCAAAAGTCAGATTTTTGCTGAAATTGTGACCCCGGGGCTTAGGGATTTTTTCAAAAAAATCTTTTTCTGACGGTTAAGTTGTCGAGGGCTGATTTCTTTGCCTGTGATTAAAAGCCTTCTGTTTTTTTCGCCAAACCTTTCAGGGGAGCATTTGCAACCGTTTGGCATCATTTTTGAGTGAATTGCCAAAAGTCAGATTTTTGCTGAAATTGTGACCCCGGGGCTTAGGGATTTTTACAAAAAAATCTTCTTCTGCCGGTTAAGTTGTCGAGGGCTGATTTCTTTCCCTGTGATAAACAGCCTTCTGTTTCGACCGCCAAACCTTTCAGGGGAGCATTTGCATCCGTTTGGCACCATTTTTGAGTGAATTGCCAAAAGTCAGATTTTTGCTGAAATTGTGACCCCGGGGCTTAGGGTTTTTTTCAAAAAATCTTTTTCTGCCGGTTATGTTGTCAAGGGCTGATTTCTTGTCCTGTGATTAAAAGCCTTCTGTTTTTTTCGCCAAACCTAACAGGGGAGCATTTGCAACCGTTTGGCAACATTTTTGAGTGAATTGCCAAAAGTCAGATTTTTGCTGAAATTGTGACCCCGGGGCTTCGAGATTTTTTTCAAAAAATCTTTTTCTGCCGGTTAAGTTGTCAAGGGCTGATTTCTTGTTCTGTGATAAAAAGCCTTCTGTTTCGACCGCCAAACCTTTCAGGGGAGCATTTGCATCCATTTGGCACCATTTTTGAGTGAATTGCCAAAAGTCAGATTTTTGCTGAAATTGTGACCCCGGGGCTTAGGGATTTTTTCAAAAAAATCTTTTTCTGACAGTTAAGTTGTCGAGGGCTGATTTCTTGTTCTGTGATAAAAAGCCTTCTGTTTTTTTCGCCAAACCTCTCAGGGGAGCATTTGCAACCCTTTGGCACCATTTTTGAGTGAATTGCCAAAAGTCAGATTTTTGCTGAAAGTGTGACCCCGGGGCTTAGGGATTTTTTCAAAAAATCCTTTTCTGCCGGTTATGTTGTCGAGGGCTGATTTCTTGTCCTGTGATAAAAAGCCATCTGTTTCGACCGCCAAATCTTTCAGGGTAGCATTTGCAACCGTTTGGCACCATTTTTGAGTGAATTGCCAAAAGTCAGATTTTTGCTGAAATTGTGACCCCGGGGCTTAGGGATTTTTTCAAAAAATCTTTTTCTGCCGGTTATGTTGTCGAGGGCTGATTTCTTGTACTGTGATAAAAAGCCATCTGTTTCGACCGCCAAACCTTTCAGGGGAGCATTTGCAACCGTTTGGCACCATTTTTGAGTGAATTGCCAAAAGTCAGATTTTTGCTGAAATTGTGACCCCGGGGCTTAGGGATTTTTTCAAAAAATCTTTTTCTGCCGGTTATGTTGTCGAGGGCTGATTTCTTTTCCTGTGATTAAAAGCCTTCTGTTTTTTTGGCCAAACCTCTCATGGGATCATTTTCAACCGTTTGGCACCATTTTTGAGTGAATTGCCAAAAGTCAGATTTTTGCTGAAATTGTGACCCCGGGGCTTAGGGATTTTTTCAAAAAATCTTTTTCTGCCGGTTATGTTGTCGAGGCTGATTTCTTTTCCTGTGATTAAAAGCCTTCTGTTTTTTTGGCCAAACCTCTCATGGGAGCATTTTCAACCGTTTGGCACCATTTTTGAGTGAATTGCCAAAAGTCAGATTTTTGCTGAAATTGTGACCCCGGGGCTTAGGGATTTTTTCAAAAAATCTTTTTCTGCCGGTTAAGATGTCAAGGGCTGATTTCTTGTCCTGTGATAAAAAGCCTTCTGTTTCGATCGACAAACCTTTCAGCGGAGCATTTTCAACCGTTTGGCACCATTTTTGAGTGAATTGCCAAAAGTCAGATTTTTGCTGAAATTGTGACCCCGGGGCTTAGGGATTTTTTCAAAAAATCTTTTTCTGACGGTTAAGTTGACGAGGGCTGATTTCTTGTTCGGTGATAAAAAGCCTTTTTTTTTTCCGGCCAAACCTTTCAGGGGAGCATTTGCAACCGTTTGGCAACATTTTTGAGTGAACTGCCAAAAGTCAGATTTTTGCTGAAATTGGGACCCCGGGGCTTAGGGATTTTTTCAAAAAATCTTTTTCTGCCGGTTATGTTGTCAAGGGCTGATTTCTTGTCCTGTGATAAAAAGCCATCTGTTTTGACCGCCAAATCTTTCAGGGGAGCATTTGCAACCGTTTGGCACAATTTTTGAGTGAATTGCCAAAAGTCAGATTTTTGCTGAAATTGTGACCCCGGGGCTTAGGGATTTTTTCAAAAAAATCTTTTTCTGCCAGTTAAGTTGTCAAGGGATGATTTCTTGTTCTGTGATAAAAAGCCTTCTGTTTCGACCGCCAAATCTTTCAGGGGAGCATTTGCAACCGTTTACCACCATTTTTGAGTGAATTGCCAAAAGTCAGATTTTTGCTGAAATTGTGACCCCGGGGGCTTAGGGATTTTTTCAAAAAAATCTTTTTCTGACGGTTAAGTTGTCGAGGGCTGATTTCTTGTTCTGTGATAAAAAGCCTTCTGTTTTTTTCGCCAAACCTTTCAGGGGAGCATTTGCAACCCTTTGGCACCATTTTTGAGTGAATTGCCAAAAGTCAGATTTTTGCTGAAATTGTGACCCCGGGGCTTAGGGATTTTTTCAAAAAAATCTTTTTCTGCCAGTTAAGTTGTCGAGGGCTGATTTCTTTCCCTGTCATAAAAAGCCTTCTGTTTCGACCGCCAAATCTTTCAGGGGAGCATTTGCAACCGTTTGGCACCATTTTTGAGTGAATTGCCAAAAGTCAGATTTTTGCTGAAATTGTGACCCCGGGGCTTAGGGATTTTTTCAAAAAAATCTTTTTCTGCCGGTTAAGTTGTCGAGGGCTGATTTCTTGTTCTGTAATAAAAAGACTTCTGTTTTTTTGGCCAAACCTCTCAGGGGAGCATTTGCAACCGTTTGGCACCATTTTTGAGTGAATTGCCAAAAGTCAGATTTTTGGTGAAATTGTGACCCCGGGGCTTAGGGATTTTTTCAAAAAAATCATTTTCTGCCGGTTAAGTTGTCGAGGGCTGATTTCTTGTTCTGTGATAAAAAGCCTTCTGTTTCGACCGCCAAATCTTTCAGGGGGGCATTTGCAACAGCTAGGCATCATTTTTGAGTGAATTGCCAAAAGTCAGATTTTTGCTGAAATTGTGACCCCGGGGCTTAGGGATTTTTTCAAAAAAATCTTTTTCTGCCGGTTAAGTTGTCAAGGGCTGATTTCTTGTCCTGTGATAAAAAGCCTTCTGTTTCGACCGCCAAACCTTTCAGGAGAGCATTTGCAACCGTTTGGCAACATTTTTGAGTGAATTGCCAAAAGTCAGATTTTTGCTGAAATTGTGACCCCGGGGCTTAGGGATTTTTTCAAAAAATCTTTTTCTGCCGGTTATGTTGTCGAGGGTTGATTTCTTGTCCTGTGATTAAAAGCCTTCTGTTTTTTTCGCCAAACCTTTCAGGGGAGCATTTGCAACCGTTTGGCACCATTTTTGAGTGAATTGCCAAAAGTCAGATTTTTGCTGAAATTGTGACCCCGGGGCTTAGGGATTTTTTCAAAAAATCTTTTTCTGCCGGTTATGTTGTTGAGGGCTGATTTCTTGTCCTGTGATTAAAAGCCTTCTGTTTTTTTGGCCAAAACTCTCAGGGGAGCATTTGCAACCGTTTGGCACCATTTTTGAGTGAATTGCCAAAAGTCAGATTTTTGCTGAAATTGTGACCCCGGGGCTTAGGGATTTTTTCAAAAAAATCTTTTTCTGCCAGTTAAGTTGTCAAGGGCTGATTTCTTGTTCTGTGATAAAAAGCCTTCTTTTTCGACCGCCAAACCTTTCAGGGGAGCATTTGCAACCGTTTGGCACCATTTTTGAGTGAATTGCCAAAAGTCAGATTTTTGCTGAAATTGTGACCCCGGGGCTTAGGGATTTTTTCAAAAAAATCTTTTTCTGCCGGTTAAGTTGTCGAGGGCTGATTTCTTTACCTGTGATAAAAAGCCTTCTGTTTCGACCGCCAAATCTTTCAGGGGAGCATTTGCAACGGCTAGGCATCATTTTTGAGTGAATTGCCAAAAGTCAGATTCTTGCTGAAATTGTGACCCCGGGGCTTAGGGATTTTTTCAAAAAATCTTTTTCTGCCGGTTATGTTGTCGAGGGATGATTTCTTCCCTGTGATTAAAAGCCTTCTGTTTTTTTCGCCAAACCTTTCAGGGGAGCATTTGCAACCGTTTGGCAACATTTTTGAGTGAATTGCCAAAAGTCAGATTTTTGCTGAAATTGTGACCCCGGGGCTTAGAGATTTTTTTCAAAAAATCTTTTTCTGCCGGTTAAGTTGTCAAGGGCTGATTTCTTGTTCTGTGATAAAAAGCCTTCTGTTTCGACCGCCAAACCTTTCAGGGGAGCATTTGCATCCATTTGGCACCATTTTTGAGTGAATTGCCAAAAGTCAGATTTTTGCTGAAATTGTGACCCCGGGGCTTAGGGATTTTTTCAAAAAAATCTTTTTCTGACGGTTAAGTTGTCGAGGGCTGATTTCTTGTTCTGTGATAAAAAGCCTGCTGTTTTTTTCGCCAAACCTCTCAGGGGAGCATTTGCAACCCTTTGGCACCATTTTTGAGTGAATTGCCAAAAGTCAGATTTTTGCTGAAATTGTGACCCCGGGGCTTAGGGATTTTTACAAAAAAATCTTTTTCTGCCGGTTATGTTGTCGAGGGCTGATTTCTTCCCCTGTGATTAAAAGCCTTCTGTTTTTTTCGCCAAACATTTCAGGGGAGCATTTGCAACCGTTTGGCACCATTTTTGAGTGAATTGCCAAAAGTCAGATTTTTGCTGAAATTGTGACCCCGGGGCTTAGAGATTTTTTTCAAAAAATCTTTTTCTGCCGGTTAAGTTGTCAAGGGCTGATTTCTTGTTCTGTGATAAAAAGCCATCTGTTTCGACCGCCAAACATTTCAGGGGAGCAATTGCAACCGTTTGGCACCATTTTTGAGTGAATTGCCAAAAGTCAGATTTTTGCTGAAATTGTGACCCCGGGGCTTAGGGATTTTTTCAAAAAAATCTTTTTCTGCCGGTTATGTTGTCGAGGGCTGATTTCTTGTCCTGTGATTAAAAGCCTTCTGTTTTTTTCGCCAAACCTTTCAGGGGAGCATTTGCAACCGTTTGGCACCATTTTTGAGTGAATTGCCAAAAGTCAGATTTTTGCTGAAATTGTGACCCCGGGGCTTAGGGATTTTTTCAAAAAATCTTTTTCTGCCGGTTATGTTGTTGAGGGCTGATTTCTTGTCCTGTGATTAAAAGCCTTCTGTTTTTTTGGCCAAAACTCTCAGGGGAGCATTTGCAACCGTTTGGCACCATTTTTGAGTGAATTGCCAAAAGTCAGATTTTTGCTGAAATTGTGACCCCGGGGCTTAGGGATTTTTTCAAAAAAATCGTTTTCTGCCAGTTAAGTTGTCAAGGGCTGATTTCTTGTCCTGTGATAAAAAGCCATCTGTTTCGACTGCCAAACCTTTCAGGGGAGCATTTGCAACCGTTTGGCACCATTTTTGAGTGAATTGCCAAAAGTCAGATTTTTGCTGAAATTGTGACCCCGGGGCTTAGGGATTTTTTCAAAAAAATCTTTTTCTGCCGGTTAAGTTGTCGAGGGCTGATTTCTTTACCTGTGATAAAAAGCCTTCTGTTTCGACCGCCAAATCTTTCAGGGGAGCATTTGCAACGGCTAGGCATCATTTTTGAGTGAATTGCCAAAAGTCAGATTCTTGCTGAAATTGTGACCCCGGGGCTTAGGGATTTTTTCAAAAAATCTTTTTCTGCCGGTTATGTTGTCGAGGTCTGATTTCTTCCCTGTGATTAAAAGCCTTCTGTTTTTTTCGCCAAACCTTTCAGGGGAGCATTTGCAACCGTTTGGCAACATTTTTGAGTGAATTGCCAAAAGTCAGATTTTTGCTGAAATTGTGACCCCGGGGCTTAGGGATTTGTTAAAAAAAAAAAATTTCTGCCGGTTAAGTTTTCGAGGGCTGATTTCTTGTTCTGTGATAAAAAGCCATCTGTTTCGACCGCCAAACATTTCAGGGGAGCAATTGCAACCGTTTGGCACCATTTTTGAGTGAATTGCCAAAAGTCAGATTTTTGCTGAAATTGTGACCCCGGGGCTTAGGGATTTTTACAAAAAAATCTTTTTCTGCCCGTTATGTTGTCGAGGGCTGATTTCTTTCCCTGTGATTAAAAGCATTCTGTTTTTTTCGCCAAACCTCTCAGGGGAGCATTTGCAACCGTTTGGCACCATTTTTGAGTGAATTGCCAAAAGTCAGATTTTTGCTGAAATTGTGACCCCGGGGTAAAGGGAAGTTTTCCCTCTGCACATAACTGTTGCATTATAGGGAAGCATTGCATCTTTCTCTTTCTACACATAACTGTGGCCTTATGGGAAGCATTGCTTCTTTTCTCTTGCATTCTGGGAAGTCTTGCTTATAATCTTTTCTCTGTTTCTGCACACACTGTACGAACCTGTTCCAAACACCAAGACATTCTCTCATCGTTCAGTTCACCTTAAGTTCATGGTGACTTGTTCTCCATGCATAGCTGACCACATCTATAGAACTTGATTATTGTATTCTTTCATGTTATGATCAATCATTAGTAATTGTTTTATGCCATATTAATCTTTAGTTATTATTAATTAGGACGTTTCATGCTTGTCTAGTCCCAACCTCGTTTCCCAGCCTTTAATCTACCGGTGATTAATGTTCACATGTAATTCCCACCCCTCACATGTAATTCCCGCCTTGTATGTATGATAACCAATCAGCGTTAAGTTTCTTTGTGTTTGTATCAACCAATCAGCCACAAGTACACCTGTGGCAATGTTTGTAATATTCAATAAAAGAGAGTTCCCGGGACTTTCCCGGCAGACGCCTCATGACACCCACTACTCGTCTGTCGTGATTTTCATTCCTACATCTGGTGACCCCGACGTGCCAGATCCCTTACGCAGCCTAGCCCCTGTACTTCACTCGACTGGAAAAGTCTCAGCGCGCTATTTCGTGAGTATGGGGGGCGATTTGACTAAATTGCAGAAAGAACATGCTAGGGAATTGTTTTCTTTAGTTAGACAACGGGTTGTGGGTGCTCATGTTTCCTTAAAAGAAATTGAACAACTACTTGGTGAAATTAATTGCCAATGTCCTTCCTATCCTGAGACTGGCTCTCTCGACGTGGAGACTTGGCAAAAGATCGGGAAGACCCTCTTTACTGAACCGAGGGCTCCAATTCATTGTCTGCTTACCTGGCAGAAATGTGCGGAGGCCGTTGCAAAATTTGGACCCCAGGTCCCCCAGGCGTCTCCTTCGGCCCCTGCTCTCCTGCCTGCAGCAGACAATCCCCCCCCCTTACCCCACTTCTCCACAGCTTCTGCCTCCTTCTCCTTCGCAGCCCGGCAAACCCCCCCCTGCTTCTCATCCATCTCAACCTGCTTCCACCCCCCCATCCCCCTTTCCCCCCCTCCTTCTTTGCCTGCTCCTACTGGAGCCGTGCGTGCTGCACTTTCTCAGGCAAGACAGAAGGGGCTTTTGTCCTTGCAGGAAGAATCTGAGTGGGCGGGGGAAATGCCATCTGCCTTCCCTATCACCTATGCAAACGCAGGAAATGCTCAACAACAGGTGTTTTATGAAACCCTTCCTTATTCTGTACTGAGAGAATTGAGGAGGGCCATCGCTGATTCTGGCTTAAAATCCTCCTATGCTGCCCCAAGATTGGAAAGATTTAATGCGCATGTTGCTCTCACCAGCCCAGTATGTTGTCTTTGATAGTGAATTTCGGCTTAGTGCTTCAGCCCTGTCTGATGCCCAGCATACAGCTAATGAACTTTATGGTGCCGGTCCTTTTGACGATATAACAGCCCAGGCGACGCTGACGCCTGCACATTTTAGCCGCACCGCGACTTGTGTACAGCGCGCCTTTCGGAAAGTCCCTGTCTCAGGGCAGCCGCTGAGCTCTTTTGTTAATATTAAACAACAGCATTCGGAACCCTACCACCAATTTATAGATAGATTGAAAGAAACAGTGACCAGGCAGGTTGATAACACTACAGCCCAGAATGAGCTGATGAAAAAATTGGCTTTTGAACATGCGAACACCGACTGTAAGAAGGCTTTGCAGTCGATCATTAATCGTCCTAAATATGATCTGGCACAGATGATTCAAGCCTGTGCGGACATTGGAAGCCAGAGCCATGCCATGTCCTTGCTTGCCGGTGCCATCCAGGCTGGCAATAAGCCAACTGGCAACTGTTTTAATTGCAAGCGCCCAGGTCATTTTGCAAAAGAATGCAGGGCACCTGGCGGTGGGGCGCACAGGGATGGTACTGCCAATAAGGCTAAACCCTCCAAGAAATGCCCAAAGTGCGGTAAAGGCTATCATTGGGCTAATCAGTGCAGGAGTTCGGGAAACTCCATGCTGGCCCCGCCCTCGGGCCACGAGAATTAGAGGGCCCATTGCCATCAGCTACCACCATTGATGCTTTTCCTAAGGAGACACCTTCAGATTTCACCATTGATTTAATTAATCAGGAATCCAAAGATTCTGTTTTACCTGGTGAAATCGTGCTTATGCCCACCCAATTGGCAGGCCCACTACCTCCCAAGGTCGCGGGCTTGATTTTGCCGAAATCTTCTGCAGCCAAAGAAGGAATCATGGTTATTCCTGCAGCCTTGGATCCTGACTATGTGGGCACAATAATGCTTCGACTTTGGAGCCATATGCCCATGCAGTTAAAAAAGGGTGACTCCTGGGCACACTTGGTAGTGCTTCCTACCTCTCCTACTGCTTCTATTATGGATAGTAATTTGCACCAGCTCTCTTCTCTCTCTCCACAGTTATTAGCTGTAATCCAGAGGATCGGTGACCAAAAAATTCTTCGTAAGTATAAAATTAATGGCAGAGTTCTGGAAGGCTTGATTGACACTGGCGCGGACGTTTCTGTAATTTCCAGTAATTGTTGGGACCCCACGTGGCCCCTTGAGTCTGCCTCTGCTGTCTGGGGTGTGGGTGGCCCACAAAATTCTTCCAAAAGCGTACAATGGCTGCCTGTTTCTCTGCCTGATAGCTCTGATACCATTGCATTTATTCAGCCCTGTGTGCTAAAAATCCACCTCAATCTGTGGGGAAGAGATTTATTGCAACAATTACAAGCTTCCATTCAATTTAATGAGTAAGCTTGCGCTTCCCCTTACTTGGAAATCTACCAGTCCGGTATGGGTGGAACAATGGCCCATCACGGGCGAGAAACTCATTGCTTTAAAAAATCTGGTGAATCAACAATTATTGGCTGACCACTTAGAGCCTTCTGTAAGCCCCTTTAATACCCCTGTCTTTGTCATACGAAAGAAAAGCGGAAATTGGAGATTTCTCCAAGACCTCCGGAAAATAAACCAGATCCTTGAACCTATGGGGCCTTTGCAGTGTGGTCTGCCTAATCCAAATGCGATTCCACATTCCTATCAATTGGCTATAATAGATTTGCAAGATTGCTTCTTCTCCATTCCCCTACAGGAGAAGGATCGTAAATTTTTTGCCTTCACTGTTCCTGTATTAAATAATAGCCAGCCAACAGAAAGATTCCAATGGAAGGTTTTGCCGCAAGGAATGTTGAACTCCCCTACCATGTGCCAATATTATGTGAATCAAGCCCTCCAGCCCTTTCGCCTTCGGTATCCACATCTCCTGATTTACCATTATACTGATGACCTGCTCATCAGCGGGCCAAGCCTCCCCCCTCAATGGAAACAGGATTTGATAACTTGTTTGTCACTTTATGGTTTGAATATCGCCCCAGAGAAAGTCCAGGAATCCTCTCCCTTTCATTATTTGGGGCACAAAATGATAGCTAGCTATTCCATTCCTATAGTCCCCGAATTACATATCCCAAAAACAATGAAATATGTCCAGCTGCAGCAATTGCTGGGCAACATCAATTGGATAAGACCCTATTTTAAAATCCCTCTTGAAGTTTTACGGCCACTTTTTTCAGCCTTAAAAGGCCACCATTCTCCTGGTGCTAAAATTATCTTGACCTCTTCTCAACAGCAGACTGTTGCCCAGTTAAAGGAACTTATGCGTCTCCACTGGGTTGATCGAGCAATCCTTAATGTTTTGCCCGGTGTGGTCATAATGACAGACTCTGTCCAACCCTTTGCAGCCATTATTCAGTTAGGCCCATCAAAAGTTCATATAATCGAATGGCTGTATTTACATCATACACCAAAGAACACGGTAACTCCTTTAGTGGATCTCCTTGCTCAGCTCATCAGCAAGGGACGCCGTCGCTGCAAAAGCCTCTTTGGCGTTGATTGCAACCAAATAATTGTGCCCATGCCCCTGGAACAATGGGAAACTGCTCTCTCCAATAGTATGGATTTGCAGTGTGCTTTAGCTGAGTTTGTCGGCCAAGTGGGTTGCCATATCCCAGCCGACCCTCGCCTGCAAATGAGCAAACAAATTTCCCTATCTTTTTCTTCCATATTATCTCCTGTCCCTTTGGATGCCCCTACTGTATTCACTGACGGAGCCCCCTCCAGGGGAGTAGTTGCGTGGCAACAGAATGGGGAATGGCAAAGCCTTTACACTCTTCCACAAAAGTCTGCCCAGCGTTCTGAGTTGGCAGCCGCTGTCAAGGCCTTGCACCATTTCTCCAAACAGCCATTTAATTTGATTGTGGACAGTCTTTATGTCGCGAATGTCATAACCCGCCTACAAGGCAGTTATGTAAGTCCTTTATTGGATGACAACTTATTGAGCCTTTTTTTGTCTTTACAATTGCTTATTTCCAATCGCTCCCATCCACTTTTTGTGGTGCACATTCGCTCCCACCAACCTTTCCCAGGTTTCCTCAATGACGGTAATGCAAAAGCAGACTCTTTGCTCAGGGTTTTGCCTGTCTCCCCCATTGAAAGTCATGCTTTCCACCATCAAAATGCGAAAGCTCTAAGCCGCCAATTCCAAATTCCGTTGGAAGCGGCTCGTGCAATTATCCAACAATGTCCTCAATGTTCTAATCAGATTGGCCACCCTAGCCCTGGTGTCAATCCCCGTGGGCTGGAAGCCAACCAGTTGTGGCAAATGGATGTAACTCACTTTGCCCCCTTTTCACCTTGGAAGTTTATACATGTCTGCATTGATACCTTCTCAGGTTATATTTGGGCCACCCCTCAAAGGGGTGAGCAAGTTAAGCATGTTTGCAATCACCTTGTTCGTACTATGTCAGTCATGGGCAAGCCCCATTCTTTAAAAACTGACAATGCCCCAGCGTATTGTGCAAAAAGCTTTGCTCAGTTTTGTGAGACTTGGAATATTCACCATTTATTTGGCATCCCTTATAATTCTCAAGGCCAAGCCATTGTTGAACGTGCTAACCGCACTTTAAAAACTGCTTTAATCCGGCAGGAAAAGAAGGCCGGAATCCCAGCCTCGCTTTCTGAAAAAGAAGCCTGGTTGGCCAGTGTTCTCTTTACTCTCAACCATTTGAATATTTCCATACAGGATCATCAATCTTACACTCGCCTCCAGAAGCATTTTCAGCAGACAGAGATACTCCCAGCCCCACTGGTCCGCTATAAAATATTACCCTCCAATGAATGGAGTGAACCAGTGAAATTGATTACGTGGGGAAAGGGTTATGCTGCAGTTTCTACTCCACAGGGTGCTCGCTGGGTTCCCGCACGCTGCGTCCGCCTCCATCATGGCTTGGCAACAGGCTCTGCAGAATCCAATACCGCAGTTCGACGGTCAGCTGCAGATCACCCAGGATGCGACGCCCGCTCCCCCCAGGACCCGCAAGCGGGGAAACCGTAATGGACCAGTGACGTGGGGCCAAATAAAATCACTCTCATTTCAAGCTGAACAGCTTAGAAAGGAACAGCAGCTTGAAGCAACCCCTAATAACTTGCTTTTGTGTCTCATCTCCTGCCTTAATATGAATTCCATGATACTGCTCATTCTCAGTGTTTTGTTTTTGCCCCTCTCAGCCTCCGCTCCTAACAGCGGTGATTCCACACCAATAAATGTGTGGGAATCTTTTGCAAAAACCCTTAATGTTTCTTCTTTCTGCCTCACCCAGCAAGTATCCATCGGCGAAATCCTTGGTTCTTGCCTTATCCCTGTTTGTCACGATCCCTTTGATATACAAAATGACACCTGGTGGTTCTCGTCCCTACCCCAAAATGACTCTCTCCGCACCCTTGGTTATGACGGTTACCAACTTTGGGGTAACCAAATGCGCCGACGCCCACCTTTGGCCATTGATCTGTCAACCCCGTACGTGGCTTCTTTTAATGTTACTTGTGCCCGTATGGTCAATTGCACAAAAACCAACTGTGTGGAGATGGGTAAGGATAATTTTAATTGCTCTAATTATGTAAATATTTCATATATATATAAATATACAGAGCTGCCTGAAGGCTGGTTCTGGTCGTGTCCTGGCTATACGTTTAATTATATTCCAGCAAACATTAGCCACGGTACACCCTGCTGTTTAAGCCGTTTGTCCATCATTTTACCCAAAAAGCATCATTTATCCCGATCTCGATATCGACGCGCTATAGAATTGAATAACGATTGCGATGATTCCGTCTCTCTCCCTAGCAGATCTGAATATATTTCTTTAGCTGTCTCTCTCTTAGGAGTCCCTGGATTGGCTGTCCGGAATAGCAGAAATATTAACTCTTTAGCTTGCTCCGCAGCAAAAGCTTTGAATTTTACTTCACAAGCCCTTCATCTTTTGAATAAGGAGCAGAGTGAACTCCGGCATGGCCTCCTGCAGAATCGCGCTGCTGTCGATTATCTGTTGATGCTCCATCATTACGGATGCGAACAAGTGGAAAACATGTGCTGCTTTAATATCACAGACAATTCTAAGGCCATCCAGAAACAAATCTCCCATTTGCAAAATCTTACACACCACATTAAACAAGATGTTGAATTCTCCGGCCTCTGGGATTCTTTCACCCAGTGGCTTACCGCTTGGCTGCCAAACTTTACTTGGCTTCGTAGTCTTTTTCAATATGCCATTGTTATTATATGTATATTAATTTTGTTTTGCTGCTTCCTCCAATGCATTCCTGGCCTCATAAGTCTTTTCTCTCGGCTTCTCTCTACCCCTCAGCCACCCAATAAAATCCTTGCTGCTTATCTTGCGAAATGGCAACACCAACAGTAAACCAAAGGGGAGAAATGGGCAGATTTATTTCGAGCATGCGCTGGCAAACCACGTATCTCGTAGTATCTTCTGTCCCATCCTCCCTGGCGAACTTATTTTGGGCATTTGCTGGCACACCACTAATCCCGAAATATTTTTTGCCTTACCCAGTATGCCTCGCAAAAAAAGAAAAGAAAGGGGGAGATAAAGGGAAGTTTTCCCTCTGCACATAACTGTTGCATTATAGGGAAGCATTGCATCTTTCTCTTTCTACACATAACTGTGGCCTTATGGGAAGCATTGCTTCTTTTCTCTTGCATTCTGGGAAGTCTTGCTTATAATCTTTTCTCTGTTTCTGCACACACTGTACGAACCTGTTCCAAACACCAAGACATTCTCTCATCGTTCAGTTCACCTTAAGTTCATGGTGACTTGTTCTCCATGCATAGCTGACCACATCTATAGAACTTGATTATTGTATTCTTTCATGTTATGATCAATCATTAGTAATTGTTTTATGCCATATTAATCTTTAGTTATTATTAATTAGGAGGTTTCATGTTTGTCTAGTCCCAACCTCGTTTCCCAGCCTTTAATCTACCGGTGATTAATGTTCACATGTAATTCCCACCCCTCACATGTAATTCCCGCCTTGTATGTATGTTAACCAATCAGCGTTAAGTTTCTTTGTGTTTGTATCAACCAATCAGCCACAAGTACACCTGTGGCAATGTTTGTAATATTCAATAAAAGAGAGTTCCCGGGACTTTCCCGGCAGACGCCTCTCGTGACACCCACTGCTCGTCTCCCGTGATTTTCATTCCTACATCTGGTGACCCCGACGTGCCAGATCCCTTACGCAGCCTAGCCCCTGTACTTCACTCGACTGGAAAAGTCTCAGCGCGCTATTTCGTGAGTATGGGGGGCGATTTGACTAAATTGCAGAAAGAACATGCTAGGGAATTGTTTTCTTTAGTTAGACAACGGGTTGTGGGTGCTCATGTTTCCTTAAAAGAAATTGAACAACTACTTGGTGAAATTAATTGCCAATGTCCTTCCTATCCTGAGACTGGCTCTCTCGACGTGGAGACTTGGCAAAAGATCGGGAAGACCCTCTTTACTGAACCGAGGGCTCCAATTCATTGTCTGCTTACCTGGCAGAAATGTGCGGAGGCCGTTGCGGAGGCTTAGGGATTTTTTCAAAAAAAAATCTTTTTCTGCCGGTTATGTTGTCAAGGGCTGATTTCTTGTCCTGTGATAAAAAGCCATCTGTTTCGACCGCCAAACATTTCAGGGGAGCATTTGCAACCGTTTGGCACCATTTTTGAGTGAATTGCCAAAAGTCAGATTTTTGCTGAAATTGTGACCCCGGGGCTTAGGGATTTTTTCAAAAAAATCTTTTTCTGCCGGTTAAGTTGTCGAGGGCTGATTTCTTTCCCTGTGATAAAAAGCCTTCTGTTTCGACCGCCAAATCTTTCAGGGGAGCATTTGCAACGGCTGGGCATCATTTTTGACTGAATTGCCAAAAGTCAGATTCTTGCTGAAATTGTGACCCCGGGGCTTAGGGATTTTTTCAAAAAATCTTTTTCTGCCGCTTATGTTGTCGAGGGCTGATTTCTTGTCCTGTGATAAAAAGCCTTCTGTTTTTTCGCCAAACCTCTCAGGGGAGCATTTGCAACCCTTTGGCACCATTTTTGAGTGAATTGCCAAAAGTCAGATTTTTGCTGAAATTGTGACCCCGGGGCTTAGGGATTTTTTCAAAAAAATCTTTTTCTGCCGGTTAAGTTGTCGAGGGCTGATTTCTTTCCCTGTGATAAAAAGCCTTCTGTTTCGACCGCCAAATCTTTCAGGGGAGCATTTGCAACAGTTTGGCATCATTTTTGAGTGAATTGCCAATAGTCAGATTTTTGCTGAAATTGTGACCCCGGGGCTTAGGGATTTTTTCAAAAAAATCTTTTTCTGACGGTTAAGTTGTCGAGGGCTGATTTCTTGTTCTGTGATAAAAAGCCTTCTGTTTTTTTCGCCAAACCTCTCAGGGGAGCATTTGCAACCGTTTGGCACCATTTTTGAGTGAATTGCCAAAAGTCAGATTTTTGCTGAAATTGTGACCCCGGGGCTTAGGAATTTTTTCAAAAATTTTTTTTTCTGCCGGTTAAGTTTTCGAGGGCTGATTTCTTGTCCTGTGATAAAAAGCCTTCTGTTTCGAACGCCAAACCTTTCAGGGGTGCATTTGCAACAGCTAGGCATCATTTTTGAGTGAATTTCCAAAAGTCAGATTTTTGCTGACATTGTGACCCCGGGGCTTAGGGATTTTTTCAATAAATCTTTTTCTGCCGGTTATGTTGTCAAGGGCTGATTTCTTGTCCTGTGATTAAAAGCCTTCTGTTTTTTTCGCCAAACCTAACAGGGGAGCATTTGCAACCGTTTGGCAACATTTTTGAGTGAATTGCCAAAAGTCAGATTTTGGCTGAAATTGTGACCCTGGGGCTTAGAGATTTTTTTCAAAAAATCTTTTTCTGCCGGTTAAGTTGTCAAGGGCTGATTTCTTGTCCTGTGATAAAAAGCCATCTGTTTCGACCGCCAAACATTTCAGGGGAGCATTTGCAACCGTTTGGCACCATTTTTGAGTGAATTGCCAAAAGTCAGATTTTTGCTGAAATTGTGACCCCGGGGCTTAGGGATTTTTTCAAAAAAATCTTTTTCTGCCGGTTAAGTTGTCGAGGGCTGATTTATTTCCCTGTGATAAAAAGCCTTCTGTTTCGACCGCCAAATCTTTCAGGGGAGCATTTGCAACGGCTAGGCATCATTTTTGACTGAATTGCCAAAAGTCAGATTTTTGCTGAAATTGTGACCCCGGGGCTTAGGGATTTTTTCAATAAATCTTTTTCTGCCGGTTATGTTGTCGAGGGCTGATTTCTTGTCCTGTGATAAAAAGCCTTCTGTTTTTTTCGCCAAACCTCTCAGGGGAGCATTTGCAACCCTTTGGCACCATTTTTGAGTGAATTGCCAAAAGTCAGATTTTTGCTGAAATTGTGACCCCGGGGCTTAGGGATTTTTTCAAAAAAATCTTTTTCTGCCGGTTAAGTTGTCGAGGGCTGATTTCTTTCCCTGTGATAAAAAGCCTTCTGTTTCGACCGCCAAATCTTTCAGGGGAGCATTTGCAACCGTTTGGCACCATTTTTGAGTGAATTGCCAAAAGTCAGATTTTTGCTGAAATTGTGACCTCGGGGCTTAGGGATTTTTTCAAAAAAATCTTTTTCTGCCGGTTATGTTGTCGAGGGCTGATTTCTTGTTCTGTGATAAAAAGCCTTCTGTTTTTTTGGCCAAACCTCTCAGGGGAGCATTTGCAACCGTTTGGCACCATTTTTGAGTGAATTGCCAAAAGTCAGATTTTTGCTGAAATTGTGACCCCGGGGCTTAGGGATTTTTTCAAAAAAATCTTTTTCTGCCGGTTAAGTTGTCGAGGGCTGATTTCTTCTTCTGTGATAAAAAGCCTTCTGTTTTTTGGCCAAACCTCTCAGGGGAGCATTTGCAACCGTTTGGCACCATTTTTGAGTGAATTGCCAAAAGTCAGATTTTTGCTGAAATTGTGACCCCGGGGCTTAGGGATTTTTTCAAAAAAATCTTTTTCTGCCGGTTAAGTTGTCGAGGGCTGATTTCTTGTTCTGTGATAAAAAGCCTTCTGTTTTTTTGGCCAAACCTCTCAGGGGAGCATTTGCAACAGTTTGGCATCATTTTTGAGTGAATTGCCAAAAGTCAGTTTTTTGCTGAAATTGTGACCCCGGGGCTTAGGAATTTTTTCAAAAAAAAATTTTTCTGCCGGTTAAGTTTTCGAGGGCTGATTTCTTGTCCTGTGATAAAAAGCCTTCTGTTTCGAACGCCAAACCTTTCAGGGGTGCATTTGCAACAGCTAGGCATCATTTTTGAGTGAATTGCCAAAAGTCAGATTTTTGCTGAAATTGTGACCCCGGGGCTTAGGGTTTTTTTCAAAAAATCTTTTTCTGCCGGTTATGTTGTCAAGGGCTGATTTCTTGTCCTGTGATTAAAAGCCTTCTGTTTTTTTCGCCAAACCTAACAGGGGAGCATTTGCAACCGTTTGGCACCATTTTTGAGTGAATTGCCAAAAGTCAGATTTTTGCTGAAATTGTGACCCCGGGGCTTAGGGATTTTTACAAAAAAATCTTTTTCTGCCGGTTATGTTGTCGAGGGCTGATTTCTTTCCCTGTGATTAAAAGCCTTCTGTTTTTTTCGGCAAACCTCTCAGGGGAGCATTTGCAACCGTTTGGCACCATTTTTGAGTGAATTGCCAAAAGTCAGATTTTTGCTGAAATTGTGACCCCGGGGCTTAGGGATTTTTTCAAAAAATCTTTTTCTGCCGGTTAAGTTGTCGAGGGCTGATTTCGTTACCTGTGATAAAAAGCCTTCTGTTTCGACCGCCAAATCTTTCAGGGGAGCATTTGCAACAGTTTGGCATCATTTTTGAGTGAATTGCCAAAAGTCAGATTTTTGCTGAAATTGTGACCCCGGGGCTTAGGGATTTTTTCAAAAAATCTTTTTCTGCCGGTTAAGTTGTCGAGGGCTGATTTCTTGTCCTGTGATAAAAAGCATTCTGTTTCGACCGCCAAACCTTTCAGGGGTGCATTCGCAACAGCTAGGCATCATTTTTGAGTGAATTGCCAAAAGTCAGATTTTTGCTGAAATTGTGACCCCGGGGCTTAGGGATTTTTTCAAAAAAATCTTTTTCTGCCGGTTAAGTTGTCGAGGGCTGAATTCTTTCCCTGTGATAAAAAGCCTTCTGTTTTTTAGGCCAAACCTCTCAGGAGAGCATTTGCAACCGTTTGGCAACATTTTTGAGTGAATTGCCAAAAGTCAGATTTTGGCTGAAATTGTGACCCCGGGGCTTAGGGTTTTTTTCAAAAAATCTTTTTCTGCCGGTTATGTTGTCAAGGGCTGATTTCTTGTCCTGTGATAAAAAGCCTTCTGTTTTTTTCGCCAAACCTAACAGGGGAGCATTTGCAACCGTTTGGCAACATGTTTGAGTGAATTGCCAAAAGTCAGATTTTTGCTGAAATTGTGACCCCGGGGCTTAGAGATTTTTTTCAAAAAATCTTTTTCTGCCGGTTAAGTTGTCAAGGGCTGATTTCTTGTCCTGTGATAAAAAGCCATCTGTTTCGACCGCCAAACCTTTCAGCGGAGCATTTGCAACCGTTTGGCACCATTTTTGAGTGAATTGCCAAAAGTCAGATTTTTGCAGAAATTCTGAACCCGGGGCTTAGGGATTTTTTCAAAAAAATCTTTTTCTGCCGGTTAAGTTGTCGAGGGCTGATTACTTTCCCTGTCATAAAAAGCCTTCTGTTTCGACCGCCAAATCTTTCATGGGAGCATTTGCAACCGTTTGGCACCATTTTTGAGCGAATTGCCAAAAGTCAGATTTTTGCTGAAATTGTGACCCCGGGGCTTAGGGATTTTTTCAAAAAATCTTTTTCTGACGGTTAAGTTGACGAGGGCTGATTTCTTGTTCTGTGATAAAAAGCCTTCTGTTTTTTTCGCCAAACCTTTCAGGGGAGCATTTGCAACCGTTTGGCACCATTTTTGAGTGAATTGCCAAAAGTCAGATTTTTGCTGAAATTGTGACCCCGGGGCTTAGGAATTTTTTCAAAAAAAAAATTTTCTGCCGGTTAAGTTTTCGAGGGCTGATTTCTTGTCCTGTGATAAAAAGCCTTCTGTTTCGAACGCCAAACCTTTCAGGGGTGCATTTGCAACAGCTAGGCATCATTTTTGAGTGAATTTCCAAAAGTCAGATTTTTGCTGACATTGTGACCCCGGGGCTTAGGGATTTTTTCAATATATCTTTTTCTGCCGGTTATGTTGTCAAGGGCTGATTTCTTGTCCTGTGATTAAAAGCCTTCTGTTTTTTTCGCCAAACCTAACAGGGGAGCATTTGCAACCGTTTGGCAACATTTTTGAGTGAATTGCCAAAAGTCAGATTTTGGCTGAAATTGTGACCCTGGGTCTTAGAGATTTTTTTCAAAAAATCTTTTTCTGCCGGTTAAGTTGTCAAGGGCTGATTTCTTGTCCTGTGATAAAAAGCCATCTGTTTCGACCGCCAAACATTTCAGGGGAGCATTTGCAACCGTTTGGCACCATTTTTGAGTGAATTGCCAAAAGTCAGATTTTTGCTGAAATTGTGACCCCGGGGCTTAGGGATTTTTTCAAAAAAATCTTTTTCTGCCGGTTAAGTTGTCGAGGGCTGATTTCTTGTCCTGTGATAAAAAGCATTCTGTTTCGACCGCCAAACCTTTCAGGGGTGCATTCGCAACAGCTAGGCATCATTTTTGAGTGAATTGCCAAAAGTCAGATTTTTGCTGAAATTGTGACCCCGGGGCTTAGGGATTTTTTCAAAAAAATCTTTTTCTGCCGGTTAAGTTGTCGAGGGCTGAATTCTTTCCCTGTGATAAAAAGCCTTCTGTTTTTTTGGCCAAACCTCTCAGGGGAGCATTTGCAACCGTTTGGCAACATTTTTGAGTGAATTGCCAAAAGTCAGATTTTTGCTGAAATTGTGACCCCGGGGCTTAGCGATTTTTTTCAAAAAATCTTTTTCTGCCGGTTAAGTTGTCGAGGGCTGATTTCTTGTCCTGTGATAAAAAGCCTTCTGTTTCGACCGCCAAACATTTCAGGGGAGCAATTGCAACCGTTTGGCACCACTTTTGAGTGAATTGCCAAAAGTCAGATTTTTGCTGAAATTGTGACCCCGGGGCTTAGGGATTTTTTCAAAAAAATCTTTTTCTGCCGGTTAAGTTGTCGAGGGCTGATTTCTTTACCTGTGATAAAAAGCCTTCTTTTTCGACCGCCAAATCTTCCTGGGGAGCATTTTCAACAGTTTGGCATCATTTTTGAGTGAATTGCCAAAAGTCAGATTTTTGCTGAAATTGTGACCCCGGGGCTTGGGGATTTTTTCAAAAAAATCTTTTTCTGCCGGTTAAGTTGTCGAGGGCTGATTTCTTGTCCTGTGATAAAAAGCATTCTGTTTCGACCGCCAAACCTTTCAGGGGTGCATTCGCAACAGCTAGGCATCATTTTTGAGTGAATTGCCAAAAGTCAGATTTTTGCTGAAATTGTGACCCTGGGGCTTAGGGATTTTTTCAAAAAAATCTTTTTCTGCCGGTTAAGTTGTCGAGGGCTGAATTCTTTCCCTGTGATAAAAAGCCTTCTGTTTTTTTGGCCAAACCTCTCAGGGGAGCATTTGCAACCGTTTGGAAACATTTTTGAGTGAATTGCCAAGAGTCAGAATTTTGCTGAAATTGTGACCCCGGGGCTTAGAGATTTTTTCAAAAAATCTTTTTCTGCCGGTTAAGTTGTCAAGGGCTGATTTCTTGTCCTGTGATAAAAAGCCATCTGTTTCGACCGCCAAACCTTTCAGGGGAGCATTTACAACCGTTTGGCACCATTTTTGAGTGAATTGCCAAAAGTCAGATTTTTGCTGAAATTGTGACCCCGGGGCTTAGGGATTTTTTCAAAAAATCTTTTTCTGACGGTTAAGTTGACGAGGGCTGATTTCTTGTTCTGTGATAAAAAGCCTTCTGTTTTTTTCGCCAAACCTTTCAGGGGAGCATTTGCAACCGTTTGGCAACATTATTGAGTGAATTGCCAAAAGTCAGATTTTTGCTGAAATTGTGACCCCGGGGCTTAGGGATTTTTTCAAAAAATCTTTTTCTGCCGGTTATGTTGTCGAGGGCTGATTTCTTGTCCTGTGATAAAAAGCATTCTGTTTCGACCGCCAAACCTCTCAGGGGAGCATTTGCAACCGTTTGGCATCATTTTTGAGTGAATTGCCAAAAGTCAGATTTTTGCTGAAATTGTGACCCCGGGGCTTAGGGATTTTTTCAAAAAAATCTTTTTCTGCCGGTTAAGTTGTCGAGGGCTGATTTCTTGTTCTGTGATAAAAAGCCTTCTGTTTTTTTGGCCAAACCTCTCAGGGGAGCATTTGCAACAGTTTGGCATCACTTTTGAGTGAATTGCCAAAAGTCAGATTTTTGCTGAAATTGTGACCCCGGGGCTTAGGAATTTTTTCAAAAAAATTTTTTTCTGCCGGTTAAGTTGTCGAGGGCTGAATTCTTTCCCTGTGATTAAAAGCCTTCTGTTTTTTTGGCCAAACCTCTCAGGGGAGCATTTGCAACCGTTTGGCAACATTTTTGAGTGAATTGCCAAAAGTCAGATTTTTGCTGAAATTGTGACCCCGGGGCTTAGGGATTTTTTCAAAAAATCTTTTTCTGCCGGTTAAGTTGTCAAGGGCTGATTTCTTGTCCTGTGATAAAAAGCCATCTGTTTCGACCGCCAAACCTTTCAGCGGAGCATTTGCAACCGTTTGGCACCATTTTTGAGTGAATTGCCAAAAGTCAGATTTTTGCTGAAATTGTGACCCCGGGGCTTAGGGTTTTTTCAAAAAATCTTTTTCTGCCGGTTATGTTGTCGAGGGCTGATTTCTTTCCCTGTGATTAAAAGCCTTCTGTTTTTTTCGCCAAACCTCTCAGGGGAGCATTTTCAACCGTTTGGCACCATTTTTGAGTGAATTGCCAAAAGTCAGATTTTTGCTGAAATTGTGACCCCGGGGCTTAGGGATTTTTTCAAAAAATCTTTTTCTGCCGGTTAAGTTGTCAAGGGCTGATTTCTTGTCCTGTGATAAAAAGCCATCTGTTTCGACCGCCAAACCTTTCAGCGGAGCATTTGCAACCGTTTGGCACCATTTTTGAGTGAATTGCCAAAAGTCAGATTTTTGCTGAAATTGTGACCCCGGGGCTTAGGGTTTTTTCAAAAAATCTTTTTCTGCCGGTTATGTTGTCGAGGGCTGATTTCTTTCCCTGTGATTAAAAGCCTTCTGTTTTTTTCGCCAAACCTCTCAGGGGAGCATTTTCAACCGTTTGGCACCATTTTTGAGTGAATTGCCAAAAGTCAGATTTTTGCTGAAATTGTGACCCCGGGGCTTAGGGATTTTTTCAAAAAAATCTTTTTCTGTCGGTTAAGTTGTCGAGGGCTGATTTCTTGTCCTGTGATAAAAAGCATTCTGTTTCGACCGCCAAACCTTTCAGGGGTGCTTTTGCAACAGCTAGGCATCATTTTTGAGTGAATTGCCAAAAGTCAGATTTTTGCTGAAATTGTGACCCCGGGGCTTAGGGATTTTTTCAAAAAATCTTTTTCTGCCGGTTAAGTTGTCAAGGGCTGATTTCTTGTCCTGTGATAAAAAGCCATCTGTTTCGACCGCCAAACCTTTCAGCGGAGCATTTGCAACCGTTTGGCACCATTTTTGAGTGAATTGCCAAAAGTCAGATTTTTGCAGAAATTGTGACCCCGGGGCTTAGGGATTTTTTCAAAAAATCTTTTTCTGACGGTTAAGTTGACGAGGGCTGATTTCTTGTTCTGTGATAAAAAGCCTTCTGTTTTTTTCGCCAAACCTTTCAGGGGAGCATTTGCAACCGTTTGGCAACATTTTTGAGTGAATTGCCAAAAGTCAGATTTTTGCTGAAATTGTGACCCCGGGGCTTAGGGATTTTTTCAAAAAATCTTTTTCTGCCGGTTAAGTTGTCGAGGGCTGATTTCTTGTCCTGTGATAAAAAGCCTTCTGTTTCGACCGCCAAACATTTCAGGGGAGCAATTGCAACCGTTTGGCACCACTTTTGAGTGAATTGCCAAAAGTCAGATTTTTGCTGAAATTGTGACCCCGGGGCTTAGGGATTTTTTCAAAAAAATCTTTTTCTGCCGGTTAAGTTGTCGAGGGCTGATTTCTTTACCTGTGATAAAAAGCCTTCTTTTTCGACCGCCAAATCTTCCTGGGGAGCATTTTCAACAGTTTGGCATCATTTTTGAGTGAATTGCCAAAAGTCAGATTTTTGCTGAAATTGTGACCCCGGGGCTTGGGGATTTTTTCAAAAAAATCTTTTTCTGCCGGTTAAGTTGTCGAGGGCTGATTTCTTGTCCTGTGATAAAAAGCATTCTGTTTCGACCGCCAAACCTTTCAGGGGTGCATTCGCAACAGCTAGGCATCATTTTTGAGTGAATTGCCAAAAGTCAGATTTTTGCTGAAATTGTGACCCCGGGGCTTAGGGATTTTTTCAAAAAAATCTTTTTCTGCCGGTTAAGTTGTCGAGGGCTGAATTCTTTCCCTGTGATAAAAAGCCTTCTGTTTTTTTGGCCAAACCTCTCAGGGGAGCATTTGCAACCGTTTGGAAACATTTTTGAGTGAATTGCCAAGAGTCAGAATTTTGCTGAAATTGTGACCCCGGGGCTTAGAGATTTTTTCAAAAAATCTTTTTCTGCCGGTTAAGTTGTCAAGGGCTGATTTCTTGTCCTGTGATAAAAAGCCATCTGTTTCGACCGCCAAACCTTTCAGGGGAGCATTTACAACCGTTTGGCACCATTTTTGAGTGAATTGCCAAAAGTCAGATTTTTGCTGAAATTGTGACCCCGGGGCTTAGGGATTTTTTCAAAAAAATCTTTTTCTGCTGGTTAAGTTGTCGAGGGCTGATTTCTTTCCCTGTCATAAAAAGCCTTCTGTTTCGACCGCCAAATCTTTCAGGGGAGCATTTGCAACCGTTTGGCACCATTTTTGAGTGAATTGCCAAAAGTCAGATTTTTGCTGAAATTGTGACCCCGGGGCTTAGGGATTTTTTCAAAAAATCTTTTTCTGACGGTTAAGTTGACGAGGGCTGATTTCTTGTTCTGTGATAAAAAGCCTTCTGTTTTTTTCGCCAAACCTTTCAGGGGAGCATTTGCAACCGTTTGGCAACATTATTGAGTGAATTGCCAAAAGTCAGATTTTTGCTGAAATTGTGACCCCGGGGCTTAGGGATTTTTTCAAAAAATCTTTTTCTGCCCGTTATGTTGTCGAGGGCTGATTTCTTTGCCTGTGATTAAAAGCCTTCTGTTTTTTTCGCCAAACCTTTCAGGGGAGCATTTGCAACCGTTTGGCACCATTTTTGAGTGAATTGCCAAAAGTCAGATTTTTGCTGAAATTGTGACCCCGGGGCTTAGGGATTTTTTTAAAAAAATCTTTTTCTGCCGGTTATGTTGTCGAGGGCTGATTTCTTGTCCTGTGATAAAAAGCATTCTGTTTCGACCGCCAAACCTCTCAGGGGAGCATTTGCAACCGTTTGGCATCATTTTTGAGTGAATTGCCAAAAGTCAGATTTTTGCTGAAATTGTGACCCCGGGGCTTAGGGATTTTTTCAAAAAAATCTTTTTCTGCCGGTTAAGTTGTCGAGGGCTGATTTCTTGTTCTGTGATAAAAAGCCTTCTGTTTTTTTGGCCAAACCTCTCAGGGGAGCATTTGCAACAGTTTGGCATCACTTTTGAGTGAATTGCCAAAAGTCAGATTTTTGCTGAAATTGTGACCCCGGGGCTTAGGAATTTTTTCAAAAAAATTTTTTTCTGCCGGTTAAGTTGTCGAGGGCTGAATTCTTTCCCTGTGATTAAAAGCCTTCTGTTTTTTTGGCCAAACCTCTCAGGGGAGCATTTGCAACCGTTTGGCAACATTTTTGAGTGAATTGCCAAAAGTCAGATTTTTGCTGAAATTGTGACCCCGGGGCTTAGGGATTTTTTCAAAAAATCTTTTTCTGCCGGTTAAGTTGTCAAGGGCTGATTTCTTGTCCTGTGATAAAAAGCCATCTGTTTCGACCGCCAAACCTTTCAGCGGAGCATTTGCAACCGTTTGGCACCATTTTTGAGTGAATTGCCAAAAGTCAGATTTTTGCTGAAATTGTGACCCCGGGGCTTAGGGTTTTTTCAAAAAATCTTTTTCTGCCGGTTATGTTGTCGAGGGCTGATTTCTTTCCCTGTGATTAAAAGCCTTCTGTTTTTTTCGCCAAACCTCTCAGGGGAGCATTTTCAACCGTTTGGCACCATTTTTGAGTGAATTGCCAAAAGTCAGATTTTTGCTGAAATTGTGACCCCGGGGCTTAGGGATTTTTTCAAAAAATCTTTTTCTGCCGGTTAAGTTGTCAAGGGCTGATTTCTTGTCCTGTGATAAAAAGCCATCTGTTTCGACCGCCAAACCTTTCAGCGGAGCATTTGCAACCGTTTGGCACCATTTTTGAGTGAATTGCCAAAAGTCAGATTTTTGCTGAAATTGTGACCCCGGGGCTTAGGGTTTTTTCAAAAAATCTTTTTCTGCCGGTTATGTTGTCGAGGGCTGATTTCTTTCCCTGTGATTAAAAGCCTTCTGTTTTTTTCGCCAAACCTCTCAGGGGAGCATTTTCAACCGTTTGGCACCATTTTTGAGTGAATTGCCAAAAGTCAGATTTTTGCTGAAATTGTGACCCCGGGGCTTAGGGATTTTTTCAAAAAATCTTTTTCTGCCGGTTAAGTTGTCAAGGGCTGATTTCTTGTCCTGTGATAAAAAGCCATCTGTTTCGACCGCCAAACCTTTCAGCGGAGCATTTGCAACCGTTTGGCACCATTTTTGAGTGAATTGCCAAAAGTCAGATTTTTGCTGAAATTGTGACCCCGGGGCTTAGGGTTTTTTCAAAAAATCTTTTTCTGCCGGTTATGTTGTCGAGGGCTGATTTCTTTCCCTGTGATTAAAAGCCTTCTGTTTTTTTCGCCAAACCTCTCAGGGGAGCATTTTCAACCGTTTGGCACCATTTTTGAGTGAATTGCCAAAAGTCAGATTTTTGCTGAAATTGTGACCCCGGGGCTTAGGGATTTTTTCAAAAAAATCTTTTTCTGCCGGTTAAGTTGTCGAGGGCTGAATTCTTTCCCTGTGATAAAAAGCCTTCTGTTTTTTTGGCCAAACCTCTCAGGGGAGCATTTGCAACCGTTTGGAAACATTTTTGAGTGAATTGCCAAGAGTCAGAATTTTGCTGAAATTGTGACCCCGGGGCTTAGAGATTTTTTCAAAAAATCTTTTTCTGCCGGTTAAGTTGTCAAGGGCTGATTTCTTGTCCTGTGATAAAAAGCCATCTGTTTCGACCGCCAAACCTTTCAGGGGAGCATTTACAACCGTTTGGCACCATTTTTGAGTGAATTGCCAAAAGTCAGATTTTTGCTGAAATTGTGACCCCGGGGCTTAGGGATTTTTTCAAAAAAATCTTTTTCTGCTGGTTAAGTTGTCGAGGGCTGATTTCTTTCCCTGTCATAAAAAGCCTTCTGTTTCGACCGCCAAATCTTTCAGGGGAGCATTTGCAACCGTTTGGCACCATTTTTGAGTGAATTGCCAAAAGTCAGATTTTTGCTGAAATTGTGACCCCGGGGCTTAGGGATTTTTTCAAAAAATCTTTTTCTGACGGTTAAGTTGACGAGGGCTGATTTCTTGTTCTGTGATAAAAAGCCTTCTGTTTTTTTCGCCAAACCTTTCAGGGGAGCATTTGCAACCGTTTGGCAACATTATTGAGTGAATTGCCAAAAGTCAGATTTTTGCTGAAATTGTGACCCCGGGGCTTAGGGATTTTTTCAAAAAATCTTTTTCTGCCCGTTATGTTGTCGAGGGCTGATTTCTTTGCCTGTGATTAAAAGCCTTCTGTTTTTTTCGCCAAACCTTTCAGGGGAGCATTTGCAACCGTTTGGCACCATTTTTGAGTGAATTGCCAAAAGTCAGATTTTTGCTGAAATTGTGACCCCGGGGCTTAGGGATTTTTTTAAAAAAATCTTTTTCTGCCGGTTATGTTGTCGAGGGCTGATTTCTTGTCCTGTGATAAAAAGCATTCTGTTTCGACCGCCAAACCTCTCAGGGGAGCATTTGCAACCGTTTGGCATCATTTTTGAGTGAATTGCCAAAAGTCAGATTTTTGCTGAAATTGTGACCCCGGGGCTTAGGGATTTTTTCAAAAAAATCTTTTTCTGCCGGTTAAGTTGTCGAGGGCTGATTTCTTGTTCTGTGATAAAAAGCCTTCTGTTTTTTTGGCCAAACCTCTCAGGGGAGCATTTGCAACAGTTTGGCATCACTTTTGAGTGAATTGCCAAAAGTCAGATTTTTGCTGAAATTGTGACCCCGGGGCTTAGGAATTTTTTCAAAAAAATTTTTTTCTGCCGGTTAAGTTGTCGAGGGCTGAATTCTTTCCCTGTGATTAAAAGCCTTCTGTTTTTTTGGCCAAACCTCTCAGGGGAGCATTTGCAACCGTTTGGCAACATTTTTGAGTGAATTGCCAAAAGTCAGATTTTTGCTGAAATTGTGACCCCGGGGCTTAGGGATTTTTTCAAAAAATCTTTTTCTGCCGGTTAAGTTGTCAAGGGCTGATTTCTTGTCCTGTGATAAAAAGCCATCTGTTTCGACCGCCAAACCTTTCAGCGGAGCATTTGCAACCGTTTGGCACCATTTTTGAGTGAATTGCCAAAAGTCAGATTTTTGCTGAAATTGTGACCCCGGGGCTTAGGGTTTTTTCAAAAAATCTTTTTCTGCCGGTTATGTTGTCGAGGGCTGATTTCTTTCCCTGTGATTAAAAGCCTTCTGTTTTTTTCGCCAAACCTCTCAGGGGAGCATTTTCAACCGTTTGGCACCATTTTTGAGTGAATTGCCAAAAGTCAGATTTTTGCTGAAATTGTGACCCCGGGGCTTAGGGATTTTTTCAAAAAATCTTTTTCT
This sequence comes from Podarcis erhardii, assembly GCF_964252035.2. Taxonomy (NCBI): domain Eukaryota; kingdom Metazoa; phylum Chordata; class Lepidosauria; order Squamata; family Lacertidae; genus Podarcis; species Podarcis erhardii. Next base: position 12,358,390 of record NC_138507.1, on the reverse strand, counting down.
GCCGGTTAAGTTGTCAAGGGCTGATTTCTTGTCCTGTGATAAAAAGCCATCTGTTTCGACCGCCAAACCTTTCAGCGGAGCATTTGCAACCGTTTGGCACCATTTTTGAGTGAATTGCCAAAAGTCAGATTTTTGCTGAAATTGTGACCCCGGGGCTTAGGGTTTTTTCAAAAAATCTTTTTCTGCCGGTTATGTTGTCGAGGGCTGATTTCTTTCCCTGTGATTAAAAGCCTTCTGTTTTTTTCGCCAAACCTCTCAGGGGAGCATTTTCAACCGTTTGGCACCATTTTTGAGTGAATTGCCAAAAGTCAGATTTTTGCTGAAATTGTGACCCCGGGGCTTAGGGATTTTTTCAAAAAATCTTTTTCTGCCGGTTAAGTTGTCAAGGGCTGATTTCTTGTCCTGTGATAAAAAGCCATCTGTTTCGACCGCCAAACCTTTCAGCGGAGCATTTGCAACCGTTTGGCACCATTTTTGAGTGAATTGCCAAAAGTCAGATTTTTGCTGAAATTGTGACCCCGGGGCTTAGGGTTTTTTCAAAAAATCTTTTTCTGCCGGTTATGTTGTCGAGGGCTGATTTCTTTCCCTGTGATTAAAAGCCTTCTGTTTTTTTCGCCAAACCTCTCAGGGGAGCATTTTCAACCGTTTGGCACCATTTTTGAGTGAATTGCCAAAAGTCAGATTTTCGCTGAAATTGTGACCCCAGGGCTTAGGGATTTTTTCAAAAAAATCTTTTTCTGCCGGTTAAGTTGTCGAGGGCTGAATTCTTTCCCTGTGATAAAAAGCCTTCTGTTTTTTTGGCCAAACCTCTCAGGGGAGCATTTGCAACCGTTTGGAAACATTTTTGAGTGAATTGCCAAGAGTCAGAATTTTGCTGAAATTGTGACCCCGGGGCTTAGAGATTTTTTCAAAAAATCTTTTTCTGCCGGTTAAGTTGTCAAGGGCTGATTTCTTGTCCTGTGATAAAAAGCCATCTGTTTCGACCGCCAAACCTTTCAGGGGAGCATTTACAACCGTTTGGCACCATTTTTGAGTGAATTGCCAAAAGTCAGATTTTTGCTGAAATTGTGACCCCGGGGCTTAGGGATTTTTTCAAAAAAATCTTTTTCTGCTGGTTAAGTTGTCGAGGGCTGATTTCTTTCCCTGTCATAAAAAGCCTTCTGTTTCGACCGCCAAATCTTTCAGGGGAGCATTTGCAACCGTTTGGCACCATTTTTGAGTGAATTGCCAAAAGTCAGATTTTTGCTGAAATTGTGACCCCGGGGCTTAGGGATTTTTTCAAAAAATCTTTTTCTGACGGTTAAGTTGACGAGGGCTGATTTCTTGTTCTGTGATAAAAAGCCTTCTGTTTTTTTCGCCAAACCTTTCAGGGGAGCATTTGCAACCGTTTGGCAACATTATTGAGTGAATTGCCAAAAGTCAGATTTTTGCTGAAATTGTGACCCCGGGGCTTAGGGATTTTTTCAAAAAATCTTTTTCTGCCCGTTATGTTGTCGAGGGCTGATTTCTTTGCCTGTGATTAAAAGCCTTCTGTTTTTTTCGCCAAACCTTTCAGGGGAGCATTTGCAACCGTTTGGCACCATTTTTGAGTGAATTGCCAAAAGTCAGATTTTTGCTGAAATTGTGACCCCGGGGCTTAGGGATTTTTTTAAAAAAATCTTTTTCTGCCGGTTATGTTGTCGAGGGCTGATTTCTTGTCCTGTGATAAAAAGCATTCTGTTTCGACCGCCAAACCTCTCAGGGGAGCATTTGCAACCGTTTGGCATCATTTTTGAGTGAATTGCCAAAAGTCAGATTTTTGCTGAAATTGTGACCCCGGGGCTTAGGGATTTTTTCAAAAAAATCTTTTTCTGCCGGTTAAGTTGTCGAGGGCTGATTTCTTGTTCTGTGATAAAAAGCCTTCTGTTTTTTTGGCCAAACCTCTCAGGGGAGCATTTGCAACAGTTTGGCATCACTTTTGAGTGAATTGCCAAAAGTCAGATTTTTGGTGAAATTGTGACCCCGGGGCTTAGGAATTTTTTCAAAAAAAATTTTTTCTGCCGGTTAAGTTGTCGAGGGCTGAATTCTTTCCCTGTGATTAAAAGCCTTCTGTTTTTTTGGCCAAACCTCTCAGGGGAGCATTTGCAACCGTTTGGCAACATTTTTGAGTGAATTGCCAAAAGTCAGATTTTTGCTGAAATTGTGACCCCGGGGCTTAGGGATTTTTTCAAAAAATCTTTTTCTGCCGGTTAAGTTGTCAAGGGCTGATTTCTTGTCCTGTGATAAAAAGCCATCTGTTTCGACCGCCAAACCTTTCAGCGGAGCATTTGCAACCGTTTGGCACCATTTTTGAGTGAATTGCCAAAAGTCAGATTTTTGCTGAAATTGTGACCCCGGGGCTTAGGGTTTTTTCAAAAAATCTTTTTCTGCCGGTTATGTTGTCGAGGGCTGATTTCTTTCCCTGTGATTAAAAGCCTTCTGTTTTTTTCGCCAAACCTCTCAGGGGAGCATTTTCAACCGTTTGGCACCATTTTTGAGTGAATTGCCAAAAGTCAGATTTTTGCTGAAATTGTGACCCCGGGGCTTAGGGATTTTTTCAAAAAATCTTTTTCTGCCGGTTAAGTTGTCAAGGGCTGATTTCTTGTCCTGTGATAAAAAGCCATCTGTTTCGACCGCCAAACCTTTCAGCGGAGCATTTGCAACCGTTTGGCACCATTTTTGAGTGAATTGCCAAAAGTCAGATTTTTGCTGAAATTGTGACCCCGGGGCTTAGGGTTTTTTCAAAAAATCTTTTTCTGCCGGTTATGTTGTCGAGGGCTGATTTCTTTCCCTGTGATTAAAAGCCTTCTGTTTTTTTCGCCAAACCTCTCAGGGGAGCATTTTCAACCGTTTGGCACCATTTTTGAGTGAATTGCCAAAAGTCAGATTTTTGCTGAAATTGTGACCCCGGGGCTTAGGGATTTTTTCAAAAAATCTTTTTCTGCCGGTTAAGTTGTCAAGGGCTGATTTCTTGTCCTGTGATAAAAAGCCATCTGTTTCGACCGCCAAACCTTTCAGCGGAGCATTTGCAACCGTTTGGCACCATTTTTGAGTGAATTGCCAAAAGTCAGATTTTTGCAGAAATTGTGACCCCGGGGCTTAGGGATTTTTTCAAAAAATCTTTTTCTGACGGTTAAGTTGACGAGGGCTGATTTCTTGTTCTGTGATAAAAAGCCTTCTGTTTTTTTCGCCAAACCTTTCAGGGGAGCATTTGCAACCGTTTGGCAACATTTTTGAGTGAATTGCCAAAAGTCAGATTTTTGCTGAAATTGTGACCCCGGGGCTTAGGGATTTTTTCAAAAAATCTTTTTCTGCCGGTTAAGTTGTCAAGGGCTGATTTCTTGTCCTGTGATAAAAAGCCTTCTGTTTCGACCGCCAAATCTTTCAGGGGAGCATTTGCAACCGTTTGGCACAATTTTTGAGTGAATTGCCAAAAGTCAGATTTTTGCTGAAATTGTGACCCCGGGGCTTAGGGATTTTTTCATAAAATCTTTTTCTGCTGGTTAAGTTGTCGAGGGCTGATTTCTTGTTCTGTGATAAAAAGCCTTCTGTTTCGACCGCCAAACCTTTCAGGGGAGCATTTGCATCCATTTGGCACCATTTTTGAGTGAATTGCCAAAAGTCAGATTTTTGCTGAAATTGTGACCCCGGGGCTTAGGGATTTTTTCAAAAAAATCTTTTTCTGCCGGTTAAGTTGTCGAGGGCTGATTTCTTGTCCTGTGATAAAAAGCATTCTGTTTCGACCGCCAAACCTTTCAGGGGTGCATTTGCAACCGTTTGGCACCATTTTTGAGTGAATTGCCGAAAGTCAGATTTTTGCTGAAATTGTGACCCCGGGGCTTAGGGATTTTTTCAAAAAAATCTTTTTCTGACGGTTAAGTTGTCGAGGGCTGATTTCTTGTTCTGTGATAAAAAGCCTTCTGTTTTTTTGGCCAAACCTCTCAGGGGAGCATTTGCAACCGTTTGGCACCATTTTTGAGTGAATTGCCAAAAGTCAGATTTTTGCAGAAATTCTGACCCCGGGGCTTAGGGATTTTTTCAAAAAAATCTTTTTCTGCCGGTTAAGTTGTCGAGGGCTGATTTCTTTCCCTGTCATAAAAAGCCTTCTGTTTCGACCGCCAAATCTTTCAGGGGAGCATTTGCAACCGTTTGGCACCATTTTTGAGTGAATTGCCAAAAGTCAGATTTTTGCTGAAATTGTGACCCCGGGGCTTAGGGATTTTTTCAAAAAATCTTTTTCTGACGGTTAAGTTGAAGAGGGCTGATTTCTTGTTCTGTGATAAAAAGCCTTCTGTTTTTTTCGCCAAACCTTTCAGGGGAGCATTTGCAACAGTTTGGCATCATTTTTGAGTGAATTGCCAAAATTCAGATTTTTGCTGAAATTGTGACCCCGGGGCTTAGGGATTTTTTCAAAAAAAATCTTTTTCTGCCGGTTAAGTTGTCGAGGGATGATTTCTTTCCCTGTCATAAAAAGCCTTCTGTTTCGACCGCCAAATCTTTCAGGGGAGCATTTGCAACCGTTTGGCACCATTTTTGAGTGAATTGCCAAAAGTCAGATTTTTGCTGAAATTGTGACCCCGGGGCTTAGGGATTTTTTCAAAAAATCTTTTTCTGACGGTTAAGTTGTCGAGGGCTGATTTCTTGTTCTGTGATAAAAAGCCTTCTGTTTTTTTGGCCAAACCTCTCAGCGGAGCATTTGCAACCGTTTGGCACCATTTTTGAGTGAATTGCCAAAAGTCAGATTTTTGCTGAAATTGTGACCCCGGGGCTTAGGGATTTTTTCAAAAAATCTTTTTCTGCCGGTTATGTTGTCGAGGGCTGATTTCTTTTCGTGTGATTAAAAGCCTTCTGTTTTTTTGGCCAAACCTCTCATGGGAGCATTTTCAACCGTTTGGCACCATTTTTGAGTGAATTGCCAAAAGTCAGATTTTTGCTGAAATTGTGACCCCCGGGCTTAGGGATTTTTTCAAAAAAATCTTTTTCTGCCGGTTAAGTTGTCGAGGGCTGATTTCTTTACCTGTGATAAAAAGCCTTCTGTTTCGACCGCCAAACCTTTCAGGGGTGCATTTGCAACAGCTAGGCATCATTTTTGAGTGAATTGCCAAAAGTCAGATTTTGGCTGAAATTGTGACCCCGGGGCTTAGGGATTTTTTCAAAAAAATCTTTTTCTGTCGGTTAAGTTGTCGAGGGCTGATTTCTTGTCCTGTGATAAAAAGCATTCTGTTTCGACCGCCAAACCTTTCAGGGGTGCATTTGCAACAGCTAGGCATCATTTTTGAGTGAATTGCCAAAAGTCAGATTTTGGCTGAAATTGTGACCCCGGGGCTTAGGGATTTTTTCAAAAAAATCTTTTTCTGACGGTTAAGTTGTCGAGGGCTGATTTCTTGTTCTGTGATAAAAAGCCTTCTGTTTTTTTCGCCAAACCTCTCAGGGGAGCATTTGCAACCGTTTGGCACCATTTTTGAGTGAATTGCCAAAAGTCAGATTTTTGCTGAAATTGTGACCCCGGGGCTTAGGGATTTTTTCAAAAAATCTTTTTCTGCCGGTTAAGTTGTCAAGGGCTGATTTCTTGTCCTGTGATAAAAAGCCTTCTGTTTTTTTGGCCAAACCTCTCAGGGGAGCATTTGCAACCGTTTGGCAACATTTTTGAGTGAATTGCCAAAAGTCAGATTTTTGCTGAAATTGTGACCCCGGGGCATAGGGATTTTTTCAAAAAACCTTTTTCTGCCGGTTAAGTTGTCAAGGGCTGATTTCTTGTCCTGTGATAAAAAGCCATCTGTTTCGACCGCCAAACCTTTCAGCGGAGCATTTGCAACCGTTTGGCACCATTTTTGAGTGAATTGCCAAAAGTCAGATTTTTGCAGAAATTGTGACCCTGGGGCTTAGGGATTTTTTCAAAAAATCTTTTTCTGACGGTTAAGTTGACGAGGGCTGATTTCTTGTTCTGTGATAAAAAGCCTTCTGTTTTTTTCGCCAAACCTTTCAGGGGAGCATTTGCAACCGTTTGGCAACATTTTTGAGTGAATTGCCAAAAGTCAGATTTTTGCTGAAATTGTGACCCCGGGGCTTAGGGATTTTTTCAAAAAATCTTTTTCTGCCGGTTATGTTGTCGAGGGCTGATTTCCTTCCCTGTGATTAAAAGCCTTCTGTTTTTTTCGCCAAACCTTTCAGGGGAGCATTTGCAACCGTTTGGCAACATTTTTGAGTGAATTGCCAAAAGTCAGATTTTTGCTGAAATTGTGACCCCGGGGCTTAGGGATTTTTTCAAAAAATCTTTTTCTGCCGGTTAAATTGTCAAGGGCTGATTTCTTGTCCTGTGATAAAAAGCCTTCTGTTTCGACCGCCAAATCTTTCAGGGGAGCATTTGCAACCGTTTGGCACAATTTTTGAGTGAATTGCCAAAAGTCAGATTTTTGCTGAAATTGTGACCCCGGGGCTTAGGGATTTTTTCATAAAATCTTTTTCTGCCGGTTATGTTGTCGAGGGCTGATTTCTTGTCCTGTGATAAAAAGCCATCTGTTTTTTTCGCCAAACCTCTCAGGGGAGCATTTGCAACCCTTTGGCACCATTTTTGAGTGAATTGCCAAAAGTCAGATTTTTGCTGAAATTGTGACCCCGGGGCTTAGGGATTTTTTCAAAAAAATCTTTTTCTGCCGGTTAAGTTGTCGAGGGCTGATTTCTTGTCCTGTGATAAAAAGCATTCTGTTTCGACCGCCAAACCTTTCAGGGGTGCATTTGCAACAGCTAGGCATCATTTTTGAGTAAATTGCCAAAAGTCAGATTTTTGCTGAAATTGTGACCCCGGGGCTTAGGGATTTTTTCAAAAAAATCTTTTTCTGACGGTTAAGTTGTCGAGGGCTGATTTCTTGTTCTGTGATAAAAAGCCTTCTGTTTTTTTGGCCAAACCTCTCAGGGGAGCATTTGCAACCGTTTGGCACCATTTTTGAGTGAATTGCCAAAAGTCAGATTTTTGCAGAAATTCTGACCCCGGGGCTTAGGGATTTTTTCAAAAAAATCTTTTTCTGCCGGTTAAGTTGTCGAGGGCTGATTTCTTTCCCTGTCATAAAAAGCCTTCTGTTTCGACCGCCAAATCTTTCAGGGGAGCATTTGCAACCGTTTGGCACCATTTTTGAGTGAATTGCCAAAAGTCAGATTTTTGCTGAAATTGTGACCCCGGGGCTTAGGGATTTTTTCAAAAAAATCTTTTTCTGCCGGTTAAGTTGTCGAGGGCTGAATTCTTTCCCTGTGATAAAAAGCCTTCTGTTTTTTTGGCCAAACCTCTCAGGGGAGCATTTGCAACCGTTTGGCAACATTTTTGAGTGAATTGCCAAAAGTCAGATTTTTGCAGAAATTCTGAACCCGGGGCTTAGGGATTTTTTCAAAAAAATCTTTTTCTGCCGGTTAAGTTGTCGAGGGCTGATTACTTTCCCTGTCATAAAGAGCCTTCTGTTTCGACCGCCAAATCTTTCATGGGAGCATTTGCAACCGTTTGGCACCATTTTTGAGCGAATTGCCAAAAGTCAGATTTTTGCTGAAATTGTGACCCCGGGGCTTAGGGATTTTTTCAAAAAATCTTTTTCTGACGGTTAAGTTGACGAGGGCTGATTTCTTGTTCTGTGATAAAAAGCCTTCTGTTTTTTTCGCCAAACCTTTCAGGGGAGCATTTGCAACCGTTTGGCACCATTTTTGAGTGAATTGCCAAAAGTCAGATTTTTGCTGAAATTGTGACCCCGGGGCTTAGGAATTTTTTCAAAAAAAAAATTTTCTGCCGGTTAAGTTTTCGAGGGCTGATTTCTTGTCCTGTGATAAAAAGCCTTCTGTTTCGAACGCCAAACCTTTCAGGGGTGCATTTGCAACAGCTAGGCATCATTTTTGAGTGAATTGCCAAAAGTCAGATTTTTGCTGAAATTGTGACCCCGGGGCTTAGGGATTTTTTTAAAAAAATCTTTTTCTGCCGGTTATGTTGTCGAGGGCTGATTTCTTTCCCTGTGATTAAAAGCCTTCTGTTTTTTTCGCCAAACCTCTCAGGGGAGCATTTGCAACCGTTTGGCATCATTTTTGAGTGAATTGCCAAAAGTCAGATTTTTGCTGAAATTGTGACCCCGGGGCTTAGGGATTTTTTCAAAAAAATCTTCTTCTGCCGGTTAAGTTGTCGAGGGCTGATTTCTTTCCCTGTGATAAACAGCCTTCTGTTTCGACCGCCAAATCATTCAGGGGAGCATTTGCAACAGCTAGGCATCATTTTTGAGTGAATTGCCAAAAGTCAGATTTTTGCTGAAATTGTGACCCTGGGGCTTAGGGTTTTTTTCAAAAAATCTTTTTCTGCCGGTTAAGTTGTCAAGGGCTGATTTCTTGTCCTGTGATAAAAAGCCATCTGTTTCGACCGCCAAACATTTCAGGGGAGCAATTGCAACCGTTTGGCACCATTTTTGAGTGAATTGCCAAAAGTCAGATTTTTGCTGAAATTGTGACCCCGGGGCTTAGGGATTTTTACAAAAAAATCTTTTTCTGCCGGTTATGTTGTCGAGGGCTGATTTCTTTCCCTGTGATTAAAAGCCTTCTGTTTTTTTCGCCAAACCTCTCAGGGGAGCATTTGCAACCGTTTGGCACCATTTTTGAGTGAATTGCCAAAAGTCAGATTTTTGCTGAAATTGTGACCCCGGGGCTTAGGGATTTTTTCAAAAAAATCTTTTTCTGCCGGTTAAGTTGTCGAGGGCTGATTTCTTGTCCTGTGATAAAAAGCATTCTGTTTCGACCGCCAAACCTTTCAGGGTTGCATTCGCAACAGCTAGGCATCATTTTTGAGTGAATTGCCAAAAGTCAGATTTTTGCTGAAATTGTGACCCCGGGGCTTAGGGATTTTTTCAAAAAAATCTTTTTCTGCCGGTTAAGTTGTCGAGGGCTGAATTCTTTCCCTGTGATAAAAAGCCTTCTGTTTTTTTGGCCAAACCTTTCAGCGGAGCATTTGCAACCGTTTGGCACCATTTTTGAGTGAATTGCCAAAAGTCAGATTTTTGCAGAAATTCTGAACCCGGGGCTTAGGGATTTTTTCAAAAAAATCTTTTTCTGCCGGTTATGTTGTCGAGGGCTGATTACTTTCCCTGTCCTAAAGAGCCTTCTGTTTCGACCGCCAAATCTTTCATGGGAGCATTTGCAACCGTTTGGCACCATTTTTGAGCGAATTGCCAAAAGTCAGATTTTTGCTGAAATTGTGACCCCGGGGCTTAGGGATTTTTTCAAAAAATCTTTTTCTGACGGTTAAGTTGACGAGGGCTGATTTCTTGTTCTGTGATAAAAAGCCTTCTGTTTTTTTCGCCAAACCTTTCAGGGGAGCATTTGCAACCGTTTGGCACCATTTTTGAGTGAATTGCCAAAAGTCAGATTTTTGCTGAAATTGTGACCCCGGGGCTTAGGAATTTTTTCAAAAAAAAAATTTTCTGCCGGTTAAGTTTTCGAGGGCTGATTTCTTGTCCTGTGATAAAAAGCCTTCTGTTTCGAACGCCAAACCTTTCAGGGGTGCATTTGCAACAGCTAGGCATCATTTTTGAGTGAATTGCCAAAAGTCAGATTTTTGCTGAAATTGTGACCCCGGGGCTTAGGGATTTTTTTAAAAAAATCTTTTTCTGCCGGTTATGTTGTCGAGGGCTGATTTCTTTCCCTGTGATTAAAAGCCTTCTGTTTTTTTCGCCAAACCTCTCAGGGGAGCATTTGCAACCGTTTGGCATCATTTTTGAGTGAATTGCCAAAAGTCAGATTTTTGCTGAAATTGTGACCCCGGGGCTTAGGGATTTTTTCAAAAAAATCTTCTTCTGCCGGTTAAGTTGTCGAGGGCTGATTTCTTTCCCTGTGATAAACAGCCTTCTGTTTCGACCGCCAAATCATTCAGGGGAGCATTTGCAACAGCTAGGCATCATTTTTGAGTGAATTGCCAAAAGTCAGATTTTTGCTGAAATTGTGACCCTGGGGCTTAGGGTTTTTTTCAAAAAATCTTTTTCTGCCGGTTAAGTTGTCAAGGGCTGATTTCTTGTCCTGTGATAAAAAGCCATCTGTTTCGACCGCCAAACATTTCAGGGGAGCAATTGCAACCGTTTGGCACCATTTTTGAGTGAATTGCCAAAAGTCAGATTTTTGCTGAAATTGTGACCCCGGGGCTTAGGGATTTTTACAAAAAAATCTTTTTCTGCCGGTTATGTTGTCGAGGGCTGATTTCTTTCCCTGTGATTAAAAGCCTTCTGTTTTTTTCGCCAAACCTCTCAGGGGAGCATTTGCAACCGTTTGGCACCATTTTTGAGTGAATTGCCAAAAGTCAGATTTTTGCTGAAATTGTGACCCCGGGGCTTAGGGATTTTTTCAAAAAAATCTTTTTCTGCCGGTTAAGTTGTCGAGGGCTGATTTCTTGTCCTGTGATAAAAAGCATTCTGTTTCGACCGCCAAACCTTTCAGGGTTGCATTCGCAACAGCTAGGCATCATTTTTGAGTGAATTGCCAAAAGTCAGATTTTTGCTGAAATTGTGACCCCGGGGCTTAGGGATTTTTTCAAAAAAATCTTTTTCTGCCGGTTAAGTTGTCGAGGGCTGAATTCTTTCCCTGTGATAAAAAGCCTTCTGTTTTTTTGGCCAAACCTTTCAGCGGAGCATTTGCAACCGTTTGGCACCATTTTTGAGTGAATTGCCAAAAGTCAGATTTTTGCAGAAATTCTGAACCCGGGGCTTAGGGATTTTTTCAAAAAAATCTTTTTCTGCCGGTTATGTTGTCGAGGGCTGATTACTTTCCCTGTCCTAAAGAGCCTTCTGTTTCGACCGCCAAATCTTTCATGGGAGCATTTGCAACCGTTTGGCACCATTTTTGAGCGAATTGCCAAAAGTCAGATTTTTGCTGAAATTGTGACCCCGGGGCTTAGGGATTTTTTCAAAAAATCTTTTTCTGACGGTTAAGTTGACGAGGGCTGATTTCTTGTTCTGTGATAAAAAGCCTTCTGTTTTTTTCGCCAAACCTTTCAGGGGAGCATTTGCAACCGTTTGGCACCATTTTTGAGTGAATTGCCAAAAGTCAGATTTTTGCTGAAATTGTGACCCCGGGGCTTAGGAATTTTTTCAAAAAAAAAATTTTCTGCCGGTTAAGTTTTCGAGGGCTGATTTCTTGTCCTGTGATAAAAAGCCTTCTGTTTCGAACGCCAAACCTTTCAGGGGTGCATTTGCAACAGCTAGGCATCATTTTTGAGTGAATTGCCAAAAGTCAGATTTTTGCTGAAATTGTGACCCCGGGGCTTAGGGATTTTTTTAAAAAAATCTTTTTCTGCCGGTTATGTTGTCGAGGGCTGATTTCTTTCCCTGTGATTAAAAGCCTTCTGTTTTTTTCGCCAAACCTCTCAGGGGAGCATTTGCAACCGTTTGGCATCATTTTTGAGTGAATTGCCAAAAGTCAGATTTTTGCTGAAATTGTGACCCCGGGGCTTAGGGATTTTTTCAAAAAAATCTTCTTCTGCCGGTTAAGTTGTCGAGGGCTGATTTCTTTCCCTGTGATAAACAGCCTTCTGTTTCGACCGCCAAATCATTCAGGGGAGCATTTGCAACAGCTAGGCATCATTTTTGAGTGAATTGCCAAAAGTCAGATTTTTGCTGAAATTGTGACCCTGGGGCTTAGGGTTTTTTTCAAAAAATCTTTTTCTGCCGGTTAAGTTGTCAAGGGCTGATTTCTTGTCCTGTGATAAAAAGCCATCTGTTTCGACCGCCAAACATTTCAGGGGAGCAATTGCAACCGTTTGGCACCATTTTTGAGTGAATTGCCAAAAGTCAGATTTTTGCTGAAATTGTGACCCCGGGGCTTAGGGATTTTTACAAAAAAATCTTTTTCTGCCGGTTATGTTGTCGAGGGCTGATTTCTTTCCCTGTGATTAAAAGCCTTCTGTTTTTTTCGCCAAACCTCTCAGGGGAGCATTTGCAACCGTTTGGCACCATTTTTGAGTGAATTGCCAAAAGTCAGATTTTTGCTGAAATTGTGACCCCGGGGCTTAGGGATTTTTTCAAAAAAATCTTTTTCTGCCGGTTAAGTTGTCGAGGGCTGATTTCTTGTCCTGTGATAAAAAGCATTCTGTTTCGACCGCCAAACCTTTCAGGGTTGCATTCGCAACAGCTAGGCATCATTTTTGAGTGAATTGCCAAAAGTCAGATTTTTGCTGAAATTGTGACCCCGGGGCTTAGGGATTTTTTCAAAAAAATCTTTTTCTGCCGGTTAAGTTGTCGAGGGCTGATTTCTTTCCCTGTGATAAAAAGCCTTCTGTTTCGACCGCCAAATCTTTCAGGGGAGCATTTGCAACCGTTTGGCACCATTTTTGAGTGAATTGCCAAAACTCAGATTTTTGCTGAAATTGTGACCCCGGGGCTTAGGGATTTTTTCAAAAAAATCTTTTTCTGCTGGTTAAGTTGTCGAGGGCTGATTTCTTTCCCTGTCATAAAAAGCCTTCTGTTTCGACCGCCAAATCTTTCAGGGGAGCATTTGCAACCGTTTGGCACCATTTTTGAGTGAATTGCCAAAAGTCAGATTTTTGCTGAAATTGTGACCCCGGGGCTTAGGGATTTTTTCAAAAAATCTTTTTCTGACGGTTAAGTTGACGAGGGCTGATTTCTTGTTCTGTGATAAAAAGCCTTCTGTTTTTTTCGCCAAACCTTTCAGGGGAGCATTTGCAACCGTTTGGCAACATTATTGAGTGAATTGCCAAAAGTCAGATTTTTGCTGAAATTGTGACCCCGGGGCTTAGGGATTTTTTCAAAAAATCTTTTTCTGCCCGTTATGTTGTCGAGGGCTGATTTCTTTGCCTGTGATTAAAAGCCTTCTGTTTTTTTGGCCAAACCTCTCAGGGGAGCATTTGCAACCGTTTGGCAACATTTTTGAGTGAATTGCCAAAAGTCAGATTTTTGCTGAAATTGTGACCCCGGGGCTTAGAGATTTTTTTCAAAAAATCTTTTTCTGCCGGTTAAGTTGTCGAGGGCTCATTTCTTGTCCTGTGATAAAAAGCCTTCTGTTTCGACCGCCAAACATTTCAGGGGAGCAATTGCAACCGTTTGGCACCACTTTTGAGTGAATTGCCAAAAGTCAGATTTTTGCTGAAATTGTGACCCCGGGGCTTAGGGATTTTTTCAAAAAAATCTTTTTCTGCCGGTTAAGTTGTCGAGGGCTGATTTCTTTACCTGTGATAAAAAGCCTTCTGTTTCGACCGCCAAATCTTCCTGGGGAGCATTTTCAACAGTTTGGCATCATTTTTGAGTGAATTGCCAAAAGTCAGATTTTTGCTGAAATTGTGACCCCGGGGCTTGGGGATTTTTTCAAAAAAATCTTTTTCTGCCGGTTAAGTTGTCGAGGGCTGATTTCTTGTCCTGTGATAAAAAGCATTCTGTTTCGACCGCCAAACCTTTCAGGGGTGCATTCGCAACAGCTAGGCATCATTTTTGAGTGAATTGCCAAAAGTCAGATTTTTGCTGAAATTGTGACCCCGGGGCTTAGGGATTTTTTCAAAAAAATCTTTTTCTGCCGGTTAAGTTGTCGAGGGCTGAATTCTTTCCCTGTGATAAAAAGCCTTCTGTTTTTTTGGCCAAACCTCTCAGGGGAGCATTTGCAACCGTTTGGAAACATTTTTGAGTGAATTGCCAAGAGTCAGAATTTTGCTGAAATTGTGACCCCGGGGCTTAGAGATTTTTTCAAAAAATCTTTTTCTGCCGGTTAAGTTGTCAAGGGCTGATTTCTTGTCCTGTGATAAAAAGCCATCTGTTTCGACCGCCAAACCTTTCAGGGGAGCATTTACAACCGTTTGGCACCATTTTTGAGTGAATTGCCAAAAGTCAGATTTTTGCTGAAATTGTGACCCCGGGGCTTAGGGATTTTTTCAAAAAAATCTTTTTCTGCTGGTTAAGTTGTCGAGGGCTGATTTCTTTCCCTGTCATAAAAAGCCTTCTGTTTCGACCGCCAAATCTTTCAGGGGAGCATTTGCAACCATTTGGCACCATTTTTGAGTGAATTGCCAAAAGTCAGATTTTTGCTGAAATTGTGACCCCGGGGCTTAGGGATTTTTTCAAAAAATCTTTTTCTGACGGTTAAGTTGACGAGGGCTGATTTCTTGTCCTGTGATAAAAAGCATTCTGTTTCGACCGCCAAACCTCTCAGGGGAGCATTTGCAACCGTTTGGCATCATTTTTGAGTGAATTGCCAAAAGTCAGATTTTTGCTGACATTGTGACCCCGGGGCTTAGGGATTTTTTCAAAAAAATCTTTTTCTGCCGGTTAAGTTGTCGAGGGCTGATTTCTTGTTCTGTGATAAAAAGCCTTCTGTTTTTTTGGCCAAACCTCTCAGGGGAGCATTTGCAACAGTTTGGCATCACTTTTGAGTGAATTGCCAAAAGTCAGATTTTTGCTGAAATTGTGACCCCGGGGCTTAGGAATTTTTTCAAAAAAAATTTTTTCTGCCGGTTAAGTTGTCGAGGGCTGAATTCTTTCCCTGTGATTAAAAGCCTTCTGTTTTTTTGGCCAAACCTCTCAGGGGAGCATTTGCAACCGTTTGGCAACATTTTTGAGTGAATTGCCAAAAGTCAGATTTTTGCTGAAATTGTGACCCCGGGGCTTAGGGATTTTTTCAAAAAATCTTTTTCTGCCGGTTAAGTTTTCAAGGGCTGATTTCTTGTCCTGTGATAAAAAGCCATCTGTTTCGACCGCCAAACCTTTCAGCGGAGCATTTGCAACCGTTTGGCACCATTTTTGAGCGAATTGCCAAAAGTCAGATTTTTGCTGAAATTGTGACCCCGGGGCTTAGGGATTTTTTCAAAAAATCTTTTTCTGACGGTTAAGTTGACGAGGGCTGATTTCTTGTTCTGTGATAAAAAGCCTTCTGTTTTTTTCGCCAAACCTTTCAGGGGAGCATTTGCAACCGTTTGGCACCATTTTTGAGTGAATTGCCAAAAGTCAGATTTTTGCTGAAATTGTGACCCCGGGGCTTAGGAATTTTTTGGAAAAAAAAATTTTCTGCCGGTTAAGTTTTCGAGGGCTGATTTCTTGTCCTGTGATAAAAAGCCTTCTGTTTCGAACGCCAAACCTTTCAGGGGTGCATTTGCAACAGCTAGGCATCATTTTTGAGTGAATTGCCAAAAGTCAGATTTTTGCTGAAATTGTGACCCCGGGGCTTAGGGATTTTTTTAAAAAAATCTTTTTCTGCCGGTTATGTTGTCGAGGGCTGATTTCTTTCCCTGTGATTAAAAGCCTTCTGTTTTTTTTCGCCAAACCTCTCAGGGGAGCATTTGCAACCGTTTGGCATCATTTTTGAGTGAATTGCCAAAAGTCAGATTTTTGCTGAAATTGTGACCCCGGGGCTTAGGGATTTTTTCAAAAAAATCTTCTTCTGCCGGTTAAGTTGTCGAGGGCTGATTTCTTTCCCTGTGATAAACAGCCTTCTGTTTCGACCGCCAAATCATTCAGGGGAGCATTTGCAACAGCTAGGCATCATTTTTGAGTGAATTGCCAAAAGTCAGATTTTTGCTGAAATTGTGACCCTGGGGCTTAGGGTTTTTTTCAAAAAATCTTTTTCTGCCGGTTAAGTTGTCAAGGGCTGATTTCTTTCCCTGTGATTAAAAGCCTTCTGTTTTTTTCGCCAAACCTCTCAGGGGAGCATTTGCAACCGTTTGGCACCATTTTTGAGTGAATTGCCAAAAGTCAGATTTTTGCTGAAATTGTGACCCCGGGGCTTAGGGATTTTTTCAAAAAAAATCTTTTTCTGCCGGTTAAGTTGTCGAGGGCTGATTTCTTGTCCTGTGATAAAAAGCATTCTGTTTCGACCGCCAAACCTTTCAGGGTTGCATTCGCAACAGCTAGGCATCATTTTTGAGTGAATTGCCAAAAGTCAGATTTTTGCTGAAATTGTGACCCCGGGGCTTAGGGATTTTTTCAAAAAAATCTTTTTCTGCCGGTTAAGTTGTCGAGGGCTGAATTCTTTCCCTGTGATAAAAAGCCTTCTGTTTTTTTGGCCAAACCTCTCAGGGGAGCATTTGCAACCGTTTGGCAACATTTTTGAGTGAATTGCCAAAAGTCAGATTTTTGCTGAAATTGTGACCCCGGGGCTTAGAGATTTTTTTCAAAAAATCTTTTTCTGCCGGTTAAGTTGTCGAGGGCTCATTTCTTGTCCTGTGATAAAAAGCCTTCTGTTTCGACCGCCAAACATTTCAGGGGAGCAATTGCAACCGTTTGGCACCACTTTTGAGTGAATTGCCAAAAGTCAGATTTTTGCTGAAATTGTGACCCCGGGGCTTAGGGATTTTTTCAAAAAAATCTTTTTCTGCCGGTTAAGTTGTCGAGGGCTGATTTCTTTACCTGTGATAAAAAGCCTTCTGTTTCGACCGCCAAATCTTCCTGGGGAGCATTTTCAACAGTTTGGCATCATTTTTGAGTGAATTGCCAAAAGTCAGATTTTTGCTGAAATTGTGACCCCGGGGCTTGGGGATTTTTTCAAAAAAATCTTTTTCTGCCGGTTAAGTTGTCGAGGGCTGATTTCTTGTCCTGTGATAAAAAGCATTCTGTTTCGACCGCCAAACCTTTCAGGTTTGCATTCGCAACAGCTAGGCATCATTTTTGAGTGAATTGCCAAAAGTCAGATTTTTGCTGAAATTGTGACCCCGGGGCTTAGGGATTTTTTCAAAAAAATCTTTTTCTGCCGGTTAAGTTGTCGAGGGCTGAATTCTTTCCCTGTGATAAAAAGCCTTCTGTTTTTTTGGCCAAACCTCTCAGGGGAGCATTTGCAACCGTTTGGAAACATTTTTGAGTGAATTGCCAAGAGTCAGAATTTTGCTGAAATTGTGACCCCGGGGCTTAGAGATTTTTTCAAAAAATCTTTTTCTGCCGGTTAAGTTGTCAAGGGCTGATTTCTTGTCCTGTGATAAAAAGCCATCTGTTTCGACCGCCAAACCTTTCAGGGGAGCATTTACAACCGTTTGGCACCATTTTTGATTGAATTGCCAAAAGTCAGATTTTTGCTGAAATTGTGACCCCGGGGCTTAGGGATTTTTTCAAAAAAATCTTTTTCTGCTGGTTAAGTTGTCGAGGGCTGATTTCTTTCCCTGTCATAAAAAGCCTTCTGTTTCGACCGCCAAATCTTTCAGGGGAGCATTTGCAACCGTTTGGCACCATTTTTGAGTGAATTGCCAAAAGTCAGATTTTTGCTGAAATTGTGACCCCGGGGCTTAGGGATTTTTTCAAAAAATCTTTTTCTGACGGTTAAGTTGACGAGGGCTGATTTCTTGTTCTGTGATAAAAAGCCTTCTGTTTTTTTCGCCAAACCTTTCAGGGGAGCATTTGCAACCGTTTGGCAACATTATTGAGTGAATTGCCAAAAGTCAGATTTTTGCTGAAATTGTGACCCCGGGGCTTAGGGATTTTTTCAAAAAATCTTTTTCTGCCCGTTATGTTGTCGAGGGCTGATTTCTTTGCCTGTGATTAAAAGCCTTCTGTTTTTTTGGCCAAACCTCTCAGGGGAGCATTTGCAACCGTTTGGCAACATTTTTGAGTGAATTGCCAAAAGTCAGATTTTTGCTCAAATTGTGACCCCGGGGCTTAGAGATTTTTTTCAAAAAATCTTTTTCTGCCGGTTAAGTTGTCGAGGGCTCATTTCTTGTCCTGTGATAAAAAGCCTTCTGTTTCGACCGCCAAACATTTCAGGGGAGCAATTGCAACCGTTTGGCACCACTTTTGAGTGAATTGCCAAAAGTCAGATTTTTGCTGAAATTGTGACCCCGGGGCTTAGGGATTTTTTCAAAAAAATCTTTTTCTGCCGGTTAAGTTGTCGAGGGCTGATTTCTTTACCTGTGATAAAAAGCCTTCTGTTTCGACCGCCAAATCTTCCTGGGGAGCATTTTCAACAGTTTGGCATCATTTTTGAGTGAATTGCCAAAAGTCAGATTTTTGCTGAAATTGTGACCCCGGGGCTTGGGGATTTTTTCAAAAAAATCTTTTTCTGCCGGTTAAGTTGTCGAGGGCTGATTTCTTGTCCTGTGATAAAAAGCATTCTGTTTCGACCGCCAAACCTTTCAGGGGTGCATTCGCAACAGCTAGGCATCATTTTTGAGTGAATTGCCAAAAGTCAGATTTTTGCTGAAATTGTGACCCCGGGGCTTAGGGATCTTCTCAAAAAAATCTTTTTCTGCCGGTTAAGTTGTCGAGGGCTGAATTCTTTCCCTGTGATAAAAAGCCTTCTGTTTTTTTGGCCAAACCTCTCAGGGGAGCATTTGCAACCGTTTGGAAACATTTTTGAGTGAATTGCCAAGAGTCAGAATTTTGCTGAAATTGTGACCCCGGGGCTTAGAGATTTTTTCAAAAAATCTTTTTCTGCCGGTTAAGTTGTCAAGGGCTGATTTGTTGTCCTGTGATAAAAAGCCATCTGTTTCGACCGCCAAACCTTTCAGGGGAGCATTTACAACCGTTTGGCACCATTTTTGAGTGAATTGCCAAAAGTCAGATTTTTGCTGAAATTGTGACCCCGGGGCTTAGGGATTTTTTCAAAAAAATCTTTTTCTGCTGGTTAAGTTGTCGAGGGCTGATTTCTTTCCCTGTCATAAAAAGCCTTCTGTTTCGACCGCCAAATCTTTCAGGGGAGCATTTGCAACCGTTTGGCACCATTTTTGAGTGAATTGCCAAAAGTCAGATTTTTGCTGAAATTGTGACCCCGGGGCTTAGGGATTTTTTCAAAAAATCTTTTTCTGACGGTTAAGTTGACGAGGGCTGATTTCTTGTTCTGTGATAAAAAGCCTTCTGTTTTTTTCGCCAAACCTTTCAGGGGAGCATTTGCAACCGTTTGGCAACATTATTGAGTGAATTGCCAAAAGTCAGATTTTTGCTGAAATTGTGACCCCGGGGCTTAGGGATTTTTTCAAAAAATCTTTTTCTGCCCGTTATGTTGTCGAGGGCTGATTTCTTTGCCTGTGATTAAAAGCCTTCTGTTTTTTTGGCCAAACCTCTCAGGGGAGCATTTGCAACCGTTTGGCAACATTTTTGAGTGAATTGCCAAAAGTCAGATTTTTGCTGAAATTGTGACCCCGGGGCTTAGGGATTTTTTCAAAAAATCTTTTTCTGCCGGTTAAGTTTTCAAGGGCTGATTTCTTGTCCTGTGATAAAAAGCCATCTGTTTCGACCGCCAAACCTTTCAGCGGAGCATTTGCAACCGTTTGGCACCATTTTTGAGTGAATTGCCAAAAGTCAGATTTTTGCTGAAATTGTGACCCCGGGGCTTAGGGTTTTTTCAAAAAATCTTTTTCTGCCGGTTATGTTGTCGAGGGCTGATTTCTTTCCGTGTGATTAAAAGCCTTCTGTTTTTTTCGCCAAACCTCTCAGGGGAGCATTTTCAACCGTTTGGCACCATTTTTGAGTGCATTGCCAAAAGTCAGATTTTTGCTGAAATTGTGACCCCGGGGCTTAGGGATTTTTTCAAAAAATCTTTTTCTGCCGGTTAAGTTGTCAAGGGCTGATTTCTTGTCCTGTGATAAAAAGCCATCTGTTTCGACCGCCAAACCTTTCAGCGGAGCATTTGCAACCGTTTGGCACCATTTTTGAGTGAATTGCCAAAAGTCAGATTTTTGCTGAAATTGTGACCCCGGGGCTTAGGGTTTTTTCAAAAAATCTTTTTCTGCCGGTTATGTTGTCAAGGGCTGATTTCTTTCCCTGTGATTAAAAGCCTTCTGTTTTTTTCGCCAAACCTCTCAGGGGAGCATTTTCAACCGTTTGGCACCATTTTTGAGTGAATTGCCAAAAGTCAGATTTTTGCTGAAATTGTGACCCCGGGGCTTAGGGATTTTTTCTAAAAATCTTTTTCTGCCGGTTAAGTTGTCAAGGGCTGATTTCTTGTCCTGTGATAAAAAGCCTTCTGTTTCGACCGCCAAATCTTTCAGGGGAGCATTTGCAACCGTTTGGCACAATTTTTGAGTGAATTGCCAAAAGTCAGATTTTTGCTGAAATTGTGACCCCGGGGCTTAGGGATTTTTTCATAAAATCTTTTTCTGCCGGTTATGTTGTCGAGGGCTGATTTCTTGTCCTGTGATAAAAAGCCATCTGTTTTTTTCGCCAAACCTCTCAGGGGAGCATTTGCAACCCTTTGGCACCATTTTTGAGTGAATTGCTAAAAGTCAGATTTTTGCTGAAATTGTGACCCCGGGGCTTAGGGATTTTTTCAAAAAAATCTTTTTCTGCCGGTTAAGTTGTCGAGGGCTGATTTCTTGTCCTGTGATAAAAAGCATTCTGTTTCGACCGCCAAACCTTTCAGGGGTGCATTTGCAACCGTTTGGCACAATTTTTGAGTGAATTGCCAAAAGTCAGATTTTTGCTGAAATTGTGACCCCGGGGCTTAGGGATTTTTTCATAAAATCTTTTTCTGCCGGTTATGTTGTCGAGGGCTGATTTCTTGTCCTGTGATAAAAAGCCATCTGTTTTTTTCGCCAAACCTCTCAGGGGAGCATTTGCAACCCTTTGGCACCATTTTTGAGTGAATTGCTAAAAGTCAGATTTTTGCTGAAATTGTGACCCCGGGGCTTAGGGATTTTTTCAAAAAAATCTTTTTCTGCCGGTTAAGTTGTCGAGGGCTGATTTCTTGTCCTGTGATAAAAAGCATTCTGTTTCGACCGCCAAACCTTTCAGGGGTGCATTTGCAACCGTTTGGCACCATTTTTGAGTGAATTGCCGAAAGTCAGATTTTTGCTGAAATTGTGACCCCAGGGCTTAGGGATTTTTTCAAAAAAATCTTTTTCTGACGGTTAAGTTGTCGAGGGCTGATTTCTTGTTCTGTGATAAAAAGCCTTCTGTTTTTTTGGCCAAACCTTTCAGGGGAGCATTTGCAACCGTTTGGCAACATTATTGAGTGAATTGCCAAAAGTCAGATTTTTGCTGAAATTGTGACCCCGGGGCTTAGGGTTTTTTCAAAAAATCTTTTTCTGCCGGTTATGTTGTCGAGGGCTGATTTCTTTCCGTGTGATTAAAAGCCTTCTGTTTTTTTCGCCAAACCTCTCAGGGGAGCATTTTCAACCGTTTGGCACCATTTTTGAGTGCATTGCCCAAAGTCAGATTTTTGCTGAAATTGTGACCCCGGGGCTTAGGGATTTTTTCAAAAAATCTTTTTCTGCCGGTTAAGTTGTCAAGGGCTGATTTCTTGTCCTGTGATAAAAAGCCATCTGTTTCGACCGCCAAACCTTTCAGCGGAGCATTTGCAACCGTTTGGCACCATTTTTGAGTGAATTGCCAAAAGTCAGATTTTTGCTGAAATTGTGACCCCGGGGCTTAGGGTTTTTTCAAAAAATCTTTTTCTGCCGGTTATGTTGTCAAGGGCTGATTTCTTTCCCTGTGATTAAAAGCCTTCTGTTTTTTTCGCCAAACCTCTCAGGGGAGCATTTTCAACCGTTTGGCACCATTTTTGAGTGAATTGCCAAAAGTCAGATTTTTGCTGAAATTGTGACCCCGGGGCTTAGGGATTTTTTCTAAAAATCTTTTTCTGCCGGTTAAGTTGTCAAGGGCTGATTTCTTGTCCTGTGATAAAAAGCCTTCTGTTTCGACCGCCAAATCTTTCAGGGGAGCATTTGCAACCGTTTGGCACAATTTTTGAGTGAATTGCCAAAAGTCAGATTTTTGCTGAAATTGTGACCCCGGGGCTTAGGGATTTTTTCATAAAATCTTTTTCTGCCGGTTATGTTGTCGAGGGCTGATTTCTTGTCCTGTGATAAAAAGCCATCTGTTTTTTTCGCCAAACCTCTCAGGGGAGCATTTGCAACCCTTTGGCACCATTTTTGAGTGAATTGCTAAAAGTCAGATTTTTGCTGAAATTGTGACCCCGGGGCTTAGGGATTTTTTCAAAAAAATCTTTTTCTGCCGGTTAAGTTGTCGAGGGCTGATTTCTTGTCCTGTGATAAAAAGCATTCTGTTTCGACCGCCAAACCTTTCAGGGGTGCATTTGCAACCGTTTGGCACAATTTTTGAGTGAATTGCCAAAAGTCAGATTTTTGCTGAAATTGTGACCCCGGGGCTTAGGGATTTTTTCAAAAAATCTTTTTCTGCCGGTTATGTTGTCGAGGGCTGATTTCTTGTCCTGTGATAAAAAGCCATCTGTTTTTTTCGCCAAACCTCTCAGGGGAGCATTTGCAACCCTTTGGCACCATTTTTGAGTGAATTGCTAAAAGTCAGATTTTTGCTGAAATTGTGACCCCGGGGCTTAGGGATTTTTTCAAAAAAATCTTTTTCTGCCGGTTAAGTTGTCGAGGGCTGATTTCTTGTCCTGTGATAAAAAGCATTCTGTTTCGACCGCCAAACCTTTCAGGGGTGCATTTGCAACCGTTTGGCACCATTTTTGAGTGAATTGCCGAAAGTCAGATTTTTGCTGAAATTGTGACCCCAGGGCTTAGGGATTTTTTCAAAAAAATCTTTTTCTGACGGTTAAGTTGTCGAGGGCTGATTTCTTGTTCTGTGATAAAAAGCCTTCTGTTTTTTTGGCCAAACCTCTCAGGGGAGCATTTGCAACCGTTTGGCACCATTTTTGAGTGAATTGCCAAAAGTCAGATTTTTGCAGAAATTCTGACCCCGGGGCTTAGGGATTTTTTCAAAAAAATCTTTTTCTGCCGGTTAAGTTGTCGAGGGCTGATTTCTTTCCCTGTCATAAAAAGCCTTCTGTTTCGACCGCCAAATCTTTCAGGGGAGCATTTGCAACCGTTTGGCACCATTTTTGAGTGAATTGCCAAAAGTCAGATTTTTGCTGAAATTGTGACCCCGGGGCTTAGGGATTTTTTCAAAAAATCTTTTTCTGACGGTTAAGTTGAAGAGGGCTGATTTCTTGTTCTGTGATAAAAAGCCTTCTGTTTTTTTCGCCAAACCTTTCAGGGGAGCATTTGCAACAGTTTGGCATCATTTTTGAGTGAATTGCCAAAAGTCAGATTTTTGCTGAAATTGTGACCCCGGGGCTTAGGGATTTTTTCAAAAAAAATCTTTTTCTGCCGGTTAAGTTGTCGAGGGATGATTTCTTTCCCTGTCATAAAAAGCCTTCTGTTTCGACCGCCAAACATTTCAGGGGAGCAATTGCAACCGTTTGGCACCATTTTTGAGTGAATTGCCAAAAGTCAGATTTTTGCAGAAATTCTGACCCCGGGGCTTAGGGATTTTTTCAAAAAAATCTTTTTCTGCCGGTTAAGTTGTCGAGGGCTGATTTCTTTCCCTGTCATAAAAAGCCTTCTGTTTCGACCGCCAAATCTTTCAGGGGAGCATTTGCAACCGTTTGGCACCATTTTTGAGTGAATTGCCAAAAGTCAGATTTTTGCTGAAATTGTGACCCCGGGGCTTAGGGATTTTTTCAAAAAATCTTTTTCTGACGGTTAAGTTGTCGAGGGCTGATTTCTTGTTCTGTGATAAAAAGCCTTCTGTTTTTTTGGCCAAACCTCTCATGGGAGCATTTTCAACCGTTTGGCACCATTTTTGAGTGAATTGCCAAAAGTCAGATTTTTGCTGAAATTGTGACCCCCGGGCTTAGGGATTTTTTCAAAAAAATCTTTTTCTGCCGGTTAAGTTGTCAAGGGCTGATTTCTTTACCTGTCATAAAAAGCCTTCTGTTTCGGCCGCCAAATCTTTCAGGGGAGCATTTGCAACCGTTTGGCACCATTTTTGAGTGAATTGCCAAAAGTCAGATTTTTGCTGAAATTGTGACCCCGGGGCTTAGGGATTTTTTCAAAAAATCTTTTTCTGACGGTTAAGTTGTCGAGGGCTGATTTCTTGTTCTGTGATAAAAAGCCTTCTGTTTTTTTCGCCAAACCTTTCAGGGGAGCATTTGCAACAGTTTGGCATCATTTTTGAGTGAATTGCCAAAAGTCAGATTTTTGCTGAAATTGTGACCCCGGGGCTTAGGGATTTTTTCAAAAAAAATCTTTTTCTGCCGGTTAACTTGTCTTGGGATGATTTCTTTCCCTGTCATAAAAAGCCTTCTGTTTCGACCGCCAAACATTTCAGGGGAGCAATTGCAACCGTTTGGCACCATTTTTGAGTGAATTGCCAAAAGTCAGATTTTTGCAGAAATTCTGACCCCGGGGCTTAGGGATTTTTTCAAAAAAATCTTTTTCTGCCGGTTAAGTTGTCGAGGGCTGATTTCTTTCCCTGTCATAAAAAGCCTTCTGTTTCGACCGCCAAATCTTTCAGGGGAGCATTTGCAACCGTTTGGCACCATTTTTGAGTGAATTGCCAAAAGTCAGATTTTTGCTGAAATTGTGACCCCGGGGCTTAGGGATTTTTTCAAAAAATCTTTTTCTGACGGTTAAGTTGTCGAGGGCTGATTTCTTGTTCTGTGATAAAAAGCCTTCTGTTTTTTTGGCCAAACCTCTCATGGGAGCATTTTCAACCGTTTGGCACCATTTTTGAGTGAATTGCCAAAAGTCAGATTTTTGCTGAAATTGTGACCCCCGGGCTTAGGGATTTTTTCAAAAAAATCTTTTTCTGCCGGTTAAGTTGTCAAGGGCTGATTTCTTTACCTGTGATAAAAAGCCTTCTGTTTCGACCGCCAAATCTTTCAGGGGAGCATTTGCAACAGTTTGGCATCATTTTTGAGTGAATTGCCAAAAGTCAGATTTTTGCTGAAATTGTGACCCCGGGGCTTAGGGATTTTTTCAAAAAAATCTTTTTCTGTCGGTTAAGTTGTCGAGGGCTGATTTCTTGTCCTGTGATAAAAAGCATTCTGTTTCGACCGCCAAACCTTTCAGGGGTGCATTTGCAACAGCTAGGCATCATTTTTGAGTGAATTGCCAAAAGTCAGATTTTGGCTGAAATTGTGACCCCGGGGCTTAGGGATTTTTTCAAAAAAATCTTTTTCTGACGGTTAAGTTGTCGAGGGCTGATTTCTTGTCCTGTGATAAAAAGCCTTCTGTTTTTTTGGCCAAACCTCTCAGGGGAGCATTTGCAACTGTTTGGCAACATTTTTGAGTGAATTGCCAAAAGTCAGATTTTTGCTGAAATTGTGACCCCGGGGCATAGGGATTTTTTCAAAAAACCTTTTTCTGCCGGTTAAGTTGTCAAGGGCTGATTTCTTGTCCTGTGATAAAAAGCCATCTGTTTCGACCGCCAAACCTTTCAGCGGAGCATTTGCAACCGTTTGGCACCATTTTTGAGTGAATTGCCAAAAGTCAGATTTTTGCTGAAATTGTGACCCTGGGGCTTAGGGATTTTTTCAAAAAATCTTTTTCTGACGGTTAAGTTGACGAGGGCTGATTTCTTGTTCTGTGATAAAAAGCCTTCTGTTTTTTTCGCCAAACCTTTCAGGGGAGCATTTGCAACCGTTTGGCAACATTTTTGAGTGAATTGCCAAAAGTCAGATTTTTGCTGAAATTGTGACCCCGGGGCTTAGGGATTTTTTCAAAAAATCTTTTTCTGCCGGTTATGTTGTCGAGGGCTGATTTCCTTCCCTGTGATTAAAAGCCTTCTGTTTTTTTCGCCAAACCTTTCAGGGGAGCATTTGCAACCGTTTGGCAACATTTTTGAGTGAATTGCCAAAAGTCAGATTTTTGCTGAAATTGTGACCCCGGGGCTTAGGGATTTTTTCATAAAATCTTTTTCTGCCGGTTATGTTGTCGAGGGCTGATTTCTTGTCCTGTGATAAAAAGCCATCTGTTTTTTTCGCCAAACCTCTCAGGGGAGCATTTGCAACCCTTTGGCACCATTTTTGAGTGAATTGCCAAAAGTCAGATTTTTGCTGAAATTGTGACCCCGGGGCTTAGGGATTTTTTCAAAAAAATCTTTTTCTGCCGGTTAAGTTGTCGAGGGCTGATTTCTTGTCCTGTGATAAAAAGCATTCTGTTTCGACCGCCAAACCTTTCAGGGGTGCATTTGCAACAGCTAGGCATCATTTTTGAGTAAATTGCCAAAAGTCAGATTTTTGCTGAAATTGTGACCCCGGGGCTTAGGGATTTTTTCAAAAAATCTTTTTCTGACGGTTAAGTTGAAGAGGGCTGATTTCTTGTTCTGTGATAAAAAGCCTTCTGTTTTTTTCGCCAAACCTTTCAGGGGAGCATTTGCAACAGTTTGGCATCATTTTTGAGTGAATTGCCAAAAGTCAGATTTTTGCTGAAATTGTGACCCCGGGGCTTAGGGATTTTTTCAAAAAAAATCTTTTTCTGCCGGTTAAGTTGTCAAGGGATGATTTCTTTCCCTGTCATAAAAAGCCTTCTGTTTCGACCGCCAAACATTTCAGGGGAGCAATTGCAACCGTTTGGCACCATTTTTGAGTGAATTGCCAAAAGTCAGATTTTTGCAGAAATTCTGACCCCGGGGCTTAGGGATTTTTTCAAAAAAATCTTTTTCTGCCGGTTAAGTTGTCGAGGGCTGATTTCTTGTTCTGTGATAAAAAGCCTTCTGTTTTTTTGGCCAAACCTCTCAGGGGAGCATTTGCAACCGTTTGGCACCATTTTTGAGTGAATTGCCAAAAGTCAGATTTTTGCTGAAATTGTGACCCCGGGGCTTAGGGATTTTTTCAAAAAATCTTTTTCTGCCGGTTATGTTGTCGAGGGCTGATTTCTTTTCGTGTGATTAAAAGCCTTCTGTTTTTTTGGCCAAACCTCTCATGGGAGCATTTTCAACAGTTTGGCACCATTTTTGAGTGAATTGCCAAAAGTCAGATTTTTGCTGAAATTGTGACCCCGGGGCTTAGGGATTTTTTCAAAAAATCTTTTTCTGCCGGTTATGTTGTCGAGGCTGAATTCTTTTCCTGTGATTAAAAGCCTTCTGTTTTTTTGGCCAAACCTCTCATGGGAGCATTTTCAACCGTTTGGCACCATTTTTGAGTGAATTGCCAAAAGTCAGATTTTTGCTGAAATTGTGACCCCGTGGCTTAGGGATTTTTTCAAAAAATCTTTTTCTGCCGGTTAAGTTGTCAAGGGCTGATTTCTTGTCCTGTGATAAAAAGCCATCTGTTTCGACCGACAAACCTTTCAGGGGAGCATTTGCAACCGTTTGGCACCATTTTTGAGTGAATTGCCAAAAGTCAGATTTTTGCTGAAATTGTGACCCCGGGGCTTAGGGATTTTTTCAAAAAAAATCTTTTTCTGCCGGTTAAGTTGTCGAGGGCTGATTTCTTTCGCTGTCATAAAAAGCCTTCTGTTTCGACCGCCAAACATTTCAGGGGAGCAATTGCAACCGTTTGGCACCATTTTTGAGTGAATTGCCAAAAGTCAGATTTTTGCAGAAATTCTGACCCCGGGGCTTAGGGATTTTTTCAAAAAATCTTTTTCTGCCGGTTAAGTTGTCAAGGGCTGATTTCTTGTCCTGTGATAAAAAGCCTTCTGTTTCGACCGCCAAATCTTTCAGGGGAGCATTTGCAACCGTTTGGCACCATTTTTGAGTGAATTGCCAAAAGTCAGATTTTTGCTGAAATTGTGACCCCGGGGCTTAGGGATTTTTTTCAAAAAAATCTTTTTCTGCCGGTTAAGTTGTCGAGGGCTGATTTCTTGTTCTGTGATAAAAAGCCTTCAGTTTTTTTGGCCAAACCTCTCAGGGGAGCAATTGCAACCGTTTGGCACCATTTTTGAGTGAATTGCCAAAAGTCAGATTTTTGCTGAAATTGTGACCCCGGGGCTTAGGGATTTTTTCAAAAAAAATCTTTTTCTGCCGGTTAAGTTGTCGAGGGCTGATTTCTTTCCCTGTCATAAAAAGCCTTCTGTTTCGACCGCCAAACATTTCAGGGGAGCAATTGCAACCGTTTGGCACCATTTTTGAGTGAATTGCCAAAAGTCAGATTTTTGCAGAAATTGTGACCCCGGGGCTTAGGGATTTTTTCAAAAAATCTTTTTCTGCCGGTTAAGTTGTCAAGGGCTGATTTCTTGTCCTGTGATAAAAAGCCTTCTGTTTCGACCGCCAAATCTTTCAGGGGAGCATTTGC
Organism: Podarcis erhardii; assembly: GCF_964252035.2. Taxonomy (NCBI): domain Eukaryota; kingdom Metazoa; phylum Chordata; class Lepidosauria; order Squamata; family Lacertidae; genus Podarcis; species Podarcis erhardii. The sequence goes on along the minus strand of NC_138507.1, from coordinate 12,330,472 downwards.
AACCGTTTGGCACCATTTTTGAGTGAATTGCCAAAAGTCAGATTTTTGCTGAAATTGTGACCCCGGGGCTTAGGGATTTTTTTTTAAAAAAAAATTTCTGCCGGTTAAGTTGTCTAGGGCTGATTTCTTGTTCTGTGATAAAAAGCCTTCTGTTTTTTTCGCCAAACCTCTCAGGGGAGCATTTGCAACCCTTTGGCACCATTTTTGAGTGAATTGCCATAAGTCAGATTTTTGCTGAAATTGTGACCCCGGGGCTTAGGGATTTTTTCAAAAAATCTTTTTCTGCCGGTTATGTTGTCGAGGGCTGATTTCTTGTCCTGTGATAAAAAGCCTTCTGTTTTTTTCCCCAAACCTCTCAGGGGAGCATTTGCAACCCTTTGGCACCATTTTTGAGTGAATTGCCAAAAGTCAGATTTTTGCAGAAATTCTGACCCCGGGGTTTAGGGATTTTTTCAAAAAAATCTTTTTCTGCCGGTTAAGTTGCCGAGGGCTGATTTCTTTCCCTGTCATAAAAAGCCTTCTGTTTCGACCGCCAAATCTTTCAGGGGAGCATTTGCAACCGTTTGGCACCATTTTTGAGTGAATTGTCAAAAGTCAGATTTTTGCTGAAATTGTGACCCCGGGGCTTAGGGATTTTTTCAAAAAATCTTTTTCTGACGGTTAAGTTGAAGAGGGCTGATTTCTTGTTCTGTGATAAAAAGCCTTCTGTTTTTTTCGCCAAACCTTTCAGGGGAGCATTTGCAACAGTTTGGCATCATTTTTGAGTGAATTGCCAAAAGTCAGATTTTTGCTGAAATTGTGACCCCGGGGCTTAGGGATTTTTTCAAAAAATCTTTTTCTGACGGTTAAGTTGACGAGGGCTGATTTCTTGTCCTGTGATAAAAAGCCTTCTGTTTCGACCGCCAAATCTTTCAGGGGAGCATTTGCAACCGTTTGGCACCATTTTTGAGTGAATTGCCAAAAGTCAGATTTTTGCTGAAATTGTGACCCCGGGGCTTAGGGATTTTTTCAAAAAATCTTTTTCTGACGGTTAAGTTGACGAGGGCTGATTTCTTGTCCTTTGATAAAAAGCCATCTGTTTCGACCGCCAAACCTTTCAGGGGAGCATTTGCAACCGTTTGGCACCATTTTTGAGTGAATTGCCAAAAGTCAGATTTTTGCTGAAATTGTGACCCTGGGGCTTTGGGATTTTTTCAAAAAAATCTTTTTCTGCCGGTTAAGTTGTCGAGGGCTGATTTCTTCTCCTGTGATAAAAAGCCTTCAGTTTTTTTGGCCAAACCTCTCAGGGGAGCATTTGCAACCGTTTGGCACCATTTTTGAGTGAATTGCCAAAAGTCAGATTTTTACTGAAATTGTGACCCCGGGGCTTAGGGATTTTTTCAAAAAATCTTTTTCTGCCGGTTATGTTGTCAAGGGCTGATTTCTTGTCCTGTGATAAAAAGCCATCTGTTTCGACCGACAAACCTTTCAGCGGAGCATTTTCAACCGTTTGGCACCATTTTTGAGTGAATTGCCAAAAGTCAGATTTTTGCTGAAATTGTGACCCCGGGGCTTAGGGATTTTTTCAAAAAAAATCTTTTTCTGCCGGTTATGTTGTCGAGGGCTGATTTCTTGTCCTGTGATAAAAAGCCTTCTGTTTTTTCCCCCAAACCTCTCAGGGGAGCATTTGCAACCCTTTGGCACCATTTTTGAGTGAATTGCCAAAAGTCAGATTTTTGCTGAAATTGTGACCCCGGGGCTTAGGGATTTTTTCAAAAAATCTTTTTCTGCCGGTTATGTTGTCGAGGGCTGATTTCTTGTCCTGTGATAAAAAGCCATCTGTTTCGACCGCCAAACCTTTCAGGGGAGCATTTGCATCCATTTGGCACCATTTTTGAGTGAATTGCCAAAAGTCAGATTTTTGCTGAAATTGTGACCCCGGGGCTTAGGGATTTTTTCAAAAAAATCTTTTTCTGACGGTTAAGTTGTCGAGGGCTGATTTCTTGTTCTGTGATAAAAAGCCTTCTGTTTTTTTGGCCAAACCTCTCAGGGGAGCATTTGCAACCGTTTGGCACCATTTTTGAGTGAATTGCCAAAAGTCAGATTTTTGCTGAAATTGTGACCCCGGGGCTTAGAGATTTTTTTCAAAAAAATCTTTTTCTGACGGTTAAGTTGTCGAGGGCTGATTTCTTGTTCTGTGATAAAAAGCCTTCTGTTTCGACCGCCAAACCTTTCAGGGGAGCATTTGCAACCGTTTGGCACCATTTTTGAGTGAATTGCCAAAAGTCAGATTTTTGCTGAAATTGTGACCCCGGGGCTTAGGGATTTTTTCAAAAAATCCTTTTCTGCCGGTTATGTTGTCGAGGGCTGATTTCTTGTCCTGTGATAAAAAGCCATCTGTTTCGACCGCCAAACCTTTCAGGGGAGCATTTGCAACCGTTTGGCACCATTTTTGAGTGAATTGCCAAAAGTCAGATTTTTGCTGAAATTGTGACCCCGGGGCTTAGGGATTTTTTCAAAAAAATCTTTTTCTGCCGGTTAAGTTGTCGAGGGCTGATTTTTTGTCCTGTGATAAAAAGCATTCTGTTTCGACCGCCAAACCTTTCAGGGGTGCATTTGCAACAGCTAGGCATCATTTCTGAGTGAATTGCCAAAAGTCAGATTTTGGCTGAAATTGTGACCCCGGGGCTTAGGGATTTTTTCAAAAAAATCTTTTTCTGACGGTTAAGTTGTCGAGGGCTGATTTCTTGTTCTGTGATAAAAAGCCTTCTGTTTTTTTCGCCAAACCTCTCAGGGCAGCATTTGCAACCCTTTGGCACCATTTTTGAGTGAATTGCCAAAAGTCAGATTTTTGCTGAAATTGTGACCCCGGGGCTTAGGGATTTTTTCAAAAAAATCTTTTTCTGCCGGTTATGTTGTCGAGGGCTGATTTCTTGTTCTGTGATAAAAAGCCTTCTGTTTCGACCGCCAAACCTTTCAGGGGAGCATTTGCATCCATTTGGCACCATTTTTGAGTGAATTGCCAAAAGTCAGATTTTTGCTGAAATTGTGACCCCGGGGCTTAGGGATTTTTTCAAAAAAATCTTTTTCTGACGGTTAAGTTGTCGAGGGCTGATTTCTTGTTCTGTGATAAAAAGCCTTCTGTTTTTTAGGCCAAACCTCTCAGGGGAGCATTTGCAACCGTTTGGCACCATTTTTGAGTGAATTGCCAAAACTCAGATTTTGGCTGAAATTGTGACCCCGGGGCTTAGGGATTTTTTCAAAAAAATCTTTTTCTGACGGTTAAGTTGTCGAGGGCTGATTTCTTGTTCTGTGATAAAAAGCCTTCTGTTTTTTTCGCCAAACCTCTCAGGGCAGCATTTGCAACCCTTTGGCACCATTTTTGAGTGAATTGCCAAAAGTCAGATTTTTGCTGAAATTGTGACCCCGGGGCTTAGGGATTTTTTCAAAAAAATCTTTTTCTGCCGGTTAAGTTGTCAAGGGCTGATTTCTTGTTCTGTGATAAAAAGCCTTCTGTTTTTTTGGCCAAACCTCTCAGGGGAGCATTCGCAACCCTTTGGCACCATTTTTGAGTGAATTGCCAAAAGTCAGATTTTTGCTGAAATTGTGACCCCGGGGCTTAGGGATTTTTTCAAAAAAATCTTTTTCTGACGGTTAAGTTGTCGAGGGCTGATTTCTTGTTCTGTGATAAAAAGCCTTCTGTTTTTTAGGCCAAACCTCTCAGGGGAGCATTTGCAACCGTTTGGCACCATTTTTGAGTGAATTGCCAAAACTCAGATTTTGGCTGAAATTGTGACCCCGGGGCTTAGGGATTTTTTCAAAAAAATCTTTTTCTGACGGTTAAGTTGTCGAGGGCTGATTTCTTGTTCTGTGATAAAAAGCCTTCTGTTTTTTTCGCCAAACCTCTCAGGGCAGCATTTGCAACCCTTTGGCACCATTTTTGAGTGAATTGCCAAAAGTCAGATTTTTGCTGAAATTGTGACCCCGGGGCTTAGGGATTTTTTCAAAAAAATCTTTTTCTGCCGGTTAAGTTGTCAAGGGCTGATTTCTTGTTCTGTGATAAAAAGCCTTCTGTTTCGACCGCCAAACCTTTCAGGGGAGCATTTGCAACCGTTTGGCACCATTTTTGAGTGAATTGCCAAAAGTCAGATTTTTGCTGAAATTGTGAACCCGGGGCCTTAGGGATTTTTTCAAAAAAATCTTTTTCTGCCGGTTAAGTTGTCAAGGGCTGATTTCTTGTTCTGTGATAAAAAGCCTTCTGTTTCGACCGCCAAACCTCTCAGGGGAGCATTTGCAACCGTTTGGCACCATTTTTGAGTGAATTGCCAAAAGTCAGATTTTTGCTGAAATTGTGACCCCGGGGCTTAGGGATTTTTTCAAAAAATCTTTTTCTGCCGGTTATGTTGTCGAGGGCTGATTTCTTGTTCTGTGATAAAAAGCCTTCTGTTTCGACCGCCAAACCTTTCAGGGGAGCATTTGCATCCATTTGGCACCATTTTTGAGTGAATTGCCAAAAGTCAGATTTTTGCTGAAATTGTGACCCCGGGGCTTAGGGATTTTTTCAAAAAAATCTTTTTCTGACGGTTAAGTTGTCGAGGGCTGATTTCTTGTTCTGTGATAAAAAGCCTTCTGTTTTTTTGGCCAAACCTCTCAGGGGAGCATTTGCAACCCTTTGGCACCATTTTTGAGTGAATTGCCAAAAGTCAGATTTTTGCTGAAATTGTGACCCCGGGGCTTAGGGATTTTTTCAAAAAAATCTTTTTCTGACGGTTAAGTTGTCGAGGGCTGATTTCTTGTTCTGTGATAAAAAGCCTTCTGTTTTTTAGGCCAAACCTCTCAGGGGAGCATTTGCAACCGTTTGGCACCATTTTTGAGTGAATTGCCAAAAGTCAGATTTTTGCTGAAATTGTGACCCCGGGGCTTAGGGATTTTTTCAAAAAAATCTTTTTCTGACGGTTAAGTTGTCGAGGGCTGATTTCTTCTTCTGTGATAAAAAGCCTTCCTTTTTTTTCGCCAAACCTCTCAGGGGAGCATTTGCAACCCTTTGGCACCATTTTTGAGTGAATTGCCAAAAGTCAGATTTTTGCTGAAATTGTGACCCCGGGGCTTAGAGATTTTTTTCAAAAAAATCTTTTTCTGACGGTTAAGTTGTCGAGGGCTGATTTCTTGTTCTGTGATAAAAAGCCTTCTGTTTCGACCGCCAAACCTTTCAGGGGAGCATTTGCAACCGTTTGGCACCATTTTTGAGTGAATTGCCAAAAGTCAGATTTTTGCTGAAATTGTGACCCCAGGGCTTAGGGATTTTTTCAAAAAATCCTTTTCTGCCGGTTATGTTGTCGAGGGCTGATTTCTTGTCCTGTGATAAAAAGCCATCTGTTTCGACCGCCAAACCTTTCAGGGGAGCATTTGCAACCGTTTGGCACCATTTTTGAGTGAATTGCCAAAAGTCAGATTTTTGCTGAAATTGTGACCCCGGGGCTTAGGGATTTTTTCAAAAAAATCTTTTTCTGCCGGTTAAGTTGTCGAGGGCTGATTTCTTGTCCTGTGATAAAAAGCATTCTGTTTCGACCGCCAAACCTTTCAGGGGTGCATTTGCAACAGCTAGGCATCATTTTTGAGTGAATTGCCAAAAGTCAGATTTTGGCTGAAATTGTGACCCCGGGGCTTAGGGATTTTTTCAAAAAAATCTTTTTCTGACGGTTAAGTTGTCAAGGGCTGATTTCTTGTTCTGTGATAAAAAGCCTTCTGTTTTTTTCGCCAAACCTCTCAGGGCAGCATTTGCAACCCTTTGGCACCATTTTTGAGTGAATTGCCAAAAGTCAGATTTTTGCTGAAATTGTGACCCCGGGGCTTAGGGATTTTTTCAAAAAAATCTTTTTCTGCCGGTTAAGTTGTCAAGGGCTGATTTCTTGTTCTGTGATAAAAAGCCTTCTGTTTTTTTCGCCAAACCTTTCAGGGGAGCATTTGCAACCGTTTGGCAACATTTTTGAGTGAATTGCCAAAAGTCAGATTTTTGCTGAAATTGTGACCCCGGGGCTTAGGGATTTTTTCAAAAAATCTTTTTCTGCCGGTTATGTTGTCGAGGGCTGATTTCCTTCCCTGTGATTAAAAGCCTTCTGTTTTTTTCGCCAAACCTTTCAGGGGAGCATTTGCAACCGTTTGGCAACATTTTTGAGTGAATTGCCAAAAGTCAGATTTTTGCTGAAATTGTGACCCCGGGGCCTTAGGGATTTTTTCAAAAAATCTTTTTCTGCCGGTTATGTTGTCGAGGGCTGATTTCCTTCCCTGTGATTAAAAGCCTTCTGTTTTTTTCGCCAAACCTCTCAGGGCAGCATTTGCAACCCTTTGGCACCATTTTTGAGTGAATTGCCAAAAGTCAGATTTTTGCTGAAATTGTGACCCCGGGGCTTAGGGATTTTTTCAAAAAATCTTTTTCTGCCGGTTAAGTTGTCAAGGGCTGATTTCTTGTCCTGTGATAAAAAGCCTTCTGTTTCGACCGCCAAATCTTTCAGGGGAGCATTTGCAACCGTTTGGCACAATTTTTGAGTGAATTGCCAAAAGTCAGATTTTTGCTGAAATTGTGACCCCGGGGCTTAGGGATTTTTTCATAAAATCTTTTTCTGCCGGTTATGTTGTCGAGGGCTGATTTCTTGTCCTGTGATAAAAAGCCATCTGTTTTTTTCGCCAAACCTCTCAGGGGAGCATTTGCAACCCTTTGGCACCATTTTTGAGTGAATTGCCAAAAGTCAGATTTTTGCTGAAATTGTGACCCCGGGGCCTTAGGGATTTTTTCAAAAAAATCTTTTTCTGCCGGTTAAGTTGTCGAGGGCTGATTTCTTGTCCTGTGATAAAAAGCATTCTGTTTCGACCGCCAAACCTTTCAGGGGTGCATTTGCAACAGCTAGGCATCATTTTTGAGTAAATTGCCAAAAGTCAGATTTTTGCTGAAATTGTGACCCCGGGGCTTAGGGATTTTTTCAAAAAAATCTTTTTCTGACGGTTAAGTTGTCGAGGGCTGATTTCTTGTTCTGTGATAAAAAGCCTTCTGTTTTTTTGGCCAAACCTCTCAGGGGAGCATTTGCAACCGTTTGGCACCATTTTTGAGTGAATTGCCAAAAGTCAGATTTTTGCAGAAATTCTGACCCCGGGGCTTAGGGATTTTTTCAAAAAAATCTTTTTCTGCCGGTTAAGTTGTCGAGGGCTGATTTCTATCCCTGTCATAAAAAGCCTTCTGTTTCGACCGCCAAATCTTTCAGGGGAGCATTTGCAACCGTTTGGCACCATTTTTGAGTGAATTGCCAAAAGTCAGATTTTTGCTGAAATTGTGACCCCGGGGCTTAGGGATTTTTTCAAAAAATCTTTTTCTGACGGTTAAGTTGAAGAGGGCTGATTTCTTGTTCTGTGATAAAAAGCCTTCTGTTTTTTTCGCCAAACCTTTCAGGGGAGCATTTGCAACAGTTTGGCATCATCTTTGAGTGAATTGCCAAAAGTCAGATTTTTGCTGAAATTGTGACCCCGGGGCTTAGGGATTTTTTCAAAAAAAATCTTTTTCTGCCGGTTAAGTTGTCGAGGGATGATTTCTTTCCCTGTCATAAAAAGCCTTCTGTTTCGACCGCCAAACATTTCAGGGGAGCAATTGCAACCGTTTGGCACCATTTTTGAGTGAATTGCCAAAAGTCAGATTTTTGCAGAAATTCTGACCCCGGGGCTTAGGGATTTTTTCAAAAAAATCTTTTTCTGCCGGTTAAGTTGTCGAGGGCTGATTTCTTTCCCTGTCATAAAAAGCCTTCTGTTTCGACCGCCAAATCTTTCAGGGGAGCATTTGCAACCGTTTGGCACCATTTTTGAGTGAATTGCCAAAAGTCAGATTTTTGCTGAAATTGTGACCCCGGGGCTTAGGGATTTTTTCAAAAAATCTTTTTCTGACGGTTAAGTTGTCGAGGGCTGATTTCTTGTTCTGTGATAAAAAGCCTTCTGTTTTTTTGGCCAAACCTCTCAGGGGAGCATTTGCAACCGTTTGGCACCATTTTTGAGTGAATTGCCAAAAGTCAGATTTTTGCTGAAATTGTGACCCCGGGGCTTAGGGATTTTTTCAAAAAATCTTTTTCTGACGGTTAAGTTGTCGAGGGCTGATTTCTTGTTCTGTGATAAAAAGCCTTCTGTTTTTTTGGCCAAACCTCTCAGGGGAGCATTTGCAACCGTTTGGCACCATTTTTGAGTGAATTGCCAAAAGTCAGATTTTTGCTGAAATTGTGACCCCGGGGCTTAGGGATTTTTTCAAAAAATCTTTTTCTGCCGGTTATGTTGTCGAGGGCTGATTTCTTTTCGTGTGATTAAAAGCCTTCTGTTTTTTTGGCCAAACCTCTCATGGGAGCATTTTCAACCGTTTGGCACCATTTTTGAGTGAATTGCCAAAAGTCAGATTTTTGCTGAAATTGTGACCCCGGGGCTTAGGGATTTTTTCAAAAAATCTTTTTCTGCCGGTTATGTTGTCGAGGCTGAATTCTTTTCCTGTGATTAAAAGCCATCTGTTTCGACCGCCAAACCTTTCAGGGGAGCATTTGCAACCGTTTGGCACCATTTTTGAGTGAATTGCCAAAAGTCAGATTTTTGCTGAAATTGTGACCCCGGGGCTTAGGGATTTTTTCAAAAAAAATCTTTTTCTGCCGGTTAAGTTGTCGAGGGCTGATTTCTTTCGCTGTCATAAAAAGCCTTCTGTTTCGACCGCCAAACATTTCAGGGGAGCAATTGCAACCGTTTGGCACCATTTTTGAGTGAATTGCCAAAAGTCAGATTTTTGCAGAAATTCTGACCCCGGGGCTTAGGGATTTTTTCAAAAAATCTTTTTCTGACGGTTAAGTTGACGAGGGCTGATTTCTTATCCTTTGATAAAAAGCCATCTGTTTCGACCGCCAAACCTTTCAGGGGAGCATTTGCAACCGTTTGGCACCATTTTTGAGTGAATTGCCAAAAGTCAGATTTTTGCTGAAATTGTGACCCCGGGGCTTAGGGATTTTTTCAAAAAAATCTTTTTCTGCCGGTTAAGTTGTCGAGGGCTGATTTCTTGTTGTGTGATAAAAAGCCTTCAGTTTTTTTGGCCAAACCTCTCAGGGGAGCATTTGCAACCGTTTGGCACCATTTTTGAGTGAATTGCCAAAAGTCAGATTTTTACTGAAATTGTGACCCCGGGGCTTAGGGATTTTTTCAAAAAATCTTTTTCTGCCGGTTATGTTGTCAAGGGCTGATTTCTTGTCCTGTGATAAAAAGCCATCTGTTTCGACCGACAAACCTTTCAGCGGAGCATTTTCAACCGTTTGGCACCATTTTTGAGTGAATTGCCAAAAGTCAGATTTTTGCTGAAATTGTGACCCCGGGGCTTAGGGATTTTTTCAAAAAAAATCTTTTTCTGCTGGTTAAGTTGTCGAGGGCTGATTTCTTTCGCTGTCATAAAAAGCCTTCTGTTTCGACCGCCAAATCTTTCAGGGGAGCATTTGCAACCGTTTGGCACCATTTTTGAGTGAATTGCCAAAAGTCAGATTTTTGCTGAAATTGTGACCCCGCGGCTTAGGGATTTTTTCAAAAAAAATCTTTTTCTGCCGGTTAAGTTGTCGAGGGCTGATTTCTTTCCCTGTCATAAAAAGCCTTCTGTTTCGACCGCCAAACATTTCAGGGGAGCAATTGCAACCGTTTGGCACCATTTTTGAGTGAATTGCCAAAAGTCAGATTTTTGCAGAAATTCTGACCCCGGGGCTTAGGGATTTTTTCAAAAAATCTTTTTCTGCCGGTTAAGTTGTCAAGGGCTGATTTCTTGTCCTGTGATAAAAAGCCTTCTGTTTCGACCGCCAAATCTTTCAGGGGAGCATTTGCAACCGTTTGGCACCATTTTTGAGTGAATTGCCAAAAGTCAGATTTTTGCAGAAATTGTGACCCCGGGGCTTAGGGATTTTTTTTAAAAAAAAAATTTCTGCCGGTTAAGTTGTCTAGGGCTGATTTCTTGTTCTGTGATAAAAAGCCTTCTGTTTTTTTCGCCAAACCTCTCAGGGGAGCATTTGCAACCCTTTGGCACCATTTTTGAGTGAATTGCCATAAGTCAGATTTTTGCTGAAATTGTGACCCCGGGGCTTAGGGATTTTTTCAAAAAATCTTTTTCTGCCGGTTATGTTGTCGAGGGCTGATTTCTTGTCCTGTGATAAAAAGCCTTCTGTTTTTTTCCCCAAACCTCTCAGGGGAGCATTTGCAACCCTTTGGCACCATTTTTGAGTGAATTGCCAAAAGTCAGATTTTTGCTGAAATTGTGACCCCGGGGCTTAGGGATTTTTTCAAAAAATCTTTTTCTGCCGGTTATGTTGTCGAGGGCTGATTTCTTGTCCTGTGATAAAAAGCCATCTGTTTCGACCGCCAAACCTTTCAGGGGAGCATTTGCATCCATTTGGCACCATTTTTGAGTGAATTGCCAAAAGTCAGATTTTTGCTGAAATTGTGACCCCGGGGCTTAGGGATTTTTTCAAAAAAATCTTTTTCTGACGGTTAAGTTGTCGAGGGCTGATTTCTTGTTCTGTGATAAAAAGCCTTCTGTTTTTTTGGCCAAACCTCTCAGGGGAGCATTTGCAACCGTTTGGCACCATTTTTGAGTGAATTGCCAAAAGTCAGATTTTTGCTGAAATTGTGACCCCGGGGCTTAGGGATTTTTTCAAAAAAATCTTTTTCTGCCGGTTAAGTTGTCGAGGGCTGATTTCTTGTTCTGTGATAAAAAGCCTTCTGTTTTTTAGGCCAAACCTCTAAGGGGAGCATTTGCAACCGTTTGGCACCATTTTTGAGTGAATTGCCAAAAGTCAGATTTTTGCTGAAATTGTGACCCCGGGCCCGGCTTAGGGATTTTTTCAAAAAAATCTTTTTCTGACGGTTAAGTTGTCGAGGGCTGATTTCTTGTTCTGTGATAAAAAGCCTTCTGTTTCGACCGCCAAACCTTTCAGGGGAGCATTTGCAACCGTTTGGCACCATTTTTGAGTGAATTGCCAAAAGTCAGATTTTTGCTGAAATTGTGACCCCGGGGCTTAGGGATTTTTTCAAAAAATCCTTTTCTGCCGGTTATGTTGTCGAGGGCTGATTTCTTGTCCTGTGATAAAAAGCCATCTGTTTCGACCGCCAAACCTTTCAGGGGAGCATTTGCAACCGTTTGGCACCATTTTTGAGTGAATTGCCAAAAGTCAGATTTTTGCTGAAATTGTGACCCCGGGGCTTAGGGATTTTTTCAAAAAAATCTTTTTCTGCCGGTTAAGTTGTCGAGGGCTGATTTTTTGTCCTGTGATAAAAAGCATTCTGTTTCGACCGCCAAACCTTTCAGGGGTGCATTTGCAACAGCTAGGCATCATTTCTGAGTGAATTGCCAAAAGTCAGATTTTGGCTGAAATTGTGACCCCGGGGCTTAGGGATTTTTTCAAAAAAATCTTTTTCTGCCGGTTATGTTGTCGAGGGCTGATTTCTTGTTCTGTGATAAAAAGCCTTCTGTTTCGACCGCCAAACCTTTCAGGGGAGCATTTGCATCCATTTGGCACCATTTTTGAGTGAATTGCCAAAAGTCAGATTTTTGCTGAAATTGTGACCCCGGGGCTTAGGGATTTTTTCAAAAAAATCTTTTTCTGACGGTTAAGTTGTCGAGGGCTGATTTCTTGTTCTGTGATAAAAAGCCTTCTGTTTTTTTGGCCAAACCTCTCAGGGGAGCATTCGCAACCCTTTGGCACCATTTTTGAGTGAATTGCCAAAAGTCAGATTTTTGCTGAAATTGTGACCCCGGGGCTTAGGGATTTTTTCAAAAAAATCTTTTTCTGACGGTTAAGTTGTCGAGGGCTGATTTCTTGTTCTGTGATAAAAAGCCTTCTGTTTTTTAGGCCAAACCTCTCAGGGGAGCATTTGCAACCGTTTGGCACCATTTTTGAGTGAATTGCCAAAAGTCAGATTTTTGCTGAAATTGTGACCCCGGGGCTTAGGGATTTTTTCAAAAAAATCTTTTTCTGACGGTTAAGTTGTCGAGGGCTGATTTCTTGTTCTGTCATAAAAAGCCTTCTGTTTCGACCGCCAAACCTTTCAGGGGAGCATTTGCAACCGTTTGGCACCATTTTTGAGTGAATTGCCAAAAGTCAGATTTTTGCTGAAATTGTGACCCCGGGGCTTAGGGATTTTTTCAAAAAAATCTTTTTCTGCCGGTTAAGTTGTCGAGGGCTGATTTCTTGTCCTTTGATAAAAAGCATTCTGTTTCGACCGCCAAACCTTTCAGGGGTGCATTTGCAACAGCTAGGCATCATTTTTGAGTGAATTGCCAAAAGTCAGATTTTGGCTGAAATTGTGACCCCGGGGCTTAGGGATTTTTTCAAAAAAATCTTTTTCTGACGGTTAAGTTGTCGAGGGCTGATTTCTTGTTCTGTGATAAAAAGCCTTCTGTTTTTTTCGCCAAACCTCTCAGGGCAGCATTTGCAACCCTTTGGCACCATTTTTGAGTGAATTGCCAAAAGTCAGATTTTTGCTGAAATTGTGACCCCGGGGCTTAGGGATTTTTTCAAAAAAATCTTTTTCTGCCGGTTAAGTTGTCAAGGGCTGATTTCTTGTTCTGTGATAAAAAGCCTTCTGTTTCGACCGCCAAACCTTTCAGGGGAGCATTTGCAACCGTTTGGCACCATTTTTGAGTGAATTGCCAAAAGTCAGATTTTTGCTGAAATTGTGACCCCGGGACTTAGGGATTTTTTCAAAAAATCTTTTTCTGCCGGTTATGTTGTCGAGGGCTGATTTCTTGTTCTGTGATAAAAAGCCTTCTGTTTCGACCGCCAAACCTTTCAGGGGAGCATTTGCATCCATTTGGCACCATTTTTGAGTGAATTGCCAAAAGTCAGATTTTTGCTGAAATTGTGACCCCGGGGCTTAGGGATTTTTTCAAAAAAATCTTTTTCTGACGGTTAAGTTGTCGAGGGCTGATTTCTTCTTCTGTGATAAAAAGCCTTCTGTTTTTTTGGCCAAACCTCTCAGGGGAGCATTTGCAACCCTTTGGCACCATTTTTGAGTGAATTGCCAAAAGTCAGATTTTTGCTGAAATTGTGACCCCGGGGCTTAGGGATTTTTTCAAAAAAATCTTTTTCTGACGGTTAAGTTGTCGAGGGCTGATTTCTTGTTCTGTGATAAAAAGCCTTCTGTTTTTTAGGCCAAACCTCTCAGGGGAGCATTTGCAACCGTTTGGCACCATTTTTGAGTGAATTGCCAAAAGTCAGATTTTTGCTGAAATTGTGACCCCGGGGCTTAGGGATTTTTTCAAAAAAATCTTTTTCTGACGGTTAAGTTGTCGAGGGCTGATTTCTTGTTCTGTGATAAAAAGCCTTCCTTTTTTTTCGCCAAACCTCTCAGGGGAGCATTTGCAACCCTTTGGCACCATTTTTGAGTGAATTGCCAAAAGTCAGATTTTTGCTGAAATTGTGACCCCGGGGCTTAGAGATTTTTTTCAAAAAAATCTTTTTCTGACGGTTAAGTTGTCGAGGGCTGATTTCTTGTTCTGTGATAAAAAGCCTTCTGTTTCGACCGCCAAACCTTTCAGGGGAGCATTTGCAACCGTTTGGCACCATTTTTGAGTGAATTGCCAAAAGTCAGATTTTTGCTGAAATTGTGACCCCAGGGCTTAGGGATTTTTTCAAAAAATCCTTTTCTGCCGGTTATGTTGTCGAGGGCTGATTTCTTGTCCTGTGATAAAAAGCCATCTGTTTCGAACGCCAAACCTTTCAGGGGAGCATTTGCAACCGTTTGGCACCATTTTTGAGTGAATTGCCAAAAGTCAGATTTTTGCTGAAATTGTGACCCCGGGGCTTAGGGATTTTTTCAAAAAAATCTTTTTCTGCCGGTTAAGTTGTCGAGGGCTGATTTCTTGTCCTTTGATAAAAAGCATTCTGTTTCGACCGCCAAACCTTTCAGGGGTGCATTTGCAACAGCTAGGCATCATTTTTGAGTGAATTGCCAAAAGTCAGATTTTGGCTGAAATTGTGACCCCGGGGCTTAGGGATTTTTTCAAAAAAATCTTTTTCTGACGGTTAAGTTGTCGAGGGCTGATTTCTTGTTCTGTGATAAAAAGCCTTCTGTTTTTTTCGCCAAACCTCTCAGGGCAGCATTTGCAACCCTTTGGCACCATTTTTGAGTGAATTGCCAAAAGTCAGATTTTTGCTGAAATTGTGACCCCGGGGCTTAGGGATTTTTTCAAAAAAATCTTTTTCTGCCGGTTAAGTTGTCAAGGGCTGATTTCTTGTTCTGTGATAAAAAGCCTTCTGTTTCGACCGCCAAACCTTTCAGGGGAGCATTTGCAACCGTTTGGCACCATTTTTGAGTGAATTGCCAAAAGTCAGATTTTTGCTGAAATTGTGACCCCGGGGCTTAGGGATTTTTTCAAAAAATCTTTTTCTGCCGGTTATGTTGTCGAGGGCTGATTTCTTGTTCTGTGATAAAAAGCCTTCTGTTTCGACCGCCAAACCTTTCAGGGGAGCATTTGCATCCATTTGGCACCATTTTTGAGTGAATTGCCAAAAGTCAGATTTTTGCTGAAATTGTGACCCCGGGGCTTAGGGATTTTTTCAAAAAAATCTTTTTCTGACGGTTAAGTTGTCGAGGGCTGATTTCTTGTTCTGTGATAAAAAGCCTTCTGTTTTTTTGGCCAAACCTCTCAGGGGAGCATTTGCAACCCTTTGGCACCATTTTTGAGTGAATTGCCAAAAGTCAGATTTTTGCTGAAATTGTGACCCCGGGGCTTAGGGATTTTTTCAAAAAAATCTTTTTCTGACGGTTAAGTTGTCGAGGGCTGATTTCTTGTTCTGTGATAAAAAGCCTTCTGTTTTTTAGGCCAAACCTCTCAGGGGAGCATTTGCAACCGTTTGGCACCATTTTTGAGTGAATTGCCAAAAGTCAGATTTTTGCTGAAATTGTGACCCCGGGGCTTAGGGATTTTTTCAAAAAAATCTTTTTCTGACGGTTAAGTTGTCGAGGGCTGATTTCTTGTTCTGTGATAAAAAGCCTTCCTTTTTTTTTCGCCAAACCTCTCAGGGGAGCATTTGCAACCCTTTGGCACCATTTTTGAGTGAATTGCCAAAAGTCAGATTTTTGCTGAAATTGTGACCCCGGGGCTTAGAGATTTTTTTCAAAAAAATCTTTTTCTGACGGTTAAGTTGTCGAGGGCTGATTTCTTGTTCTGTGATAAAAAGCCTTCTGTTTCGACCGCCAAACCTTTCAGGGGAGCATTTGCAACCGTTTGGCACCATTTTTGAGTGAATTGCCAAAAGTCAGATTTTTGCTGAAATTGTGACCCCAGGGCTTAGGGATTTTTTCAAAAAATCCTTTTCTGCCGGTTATGTTGTCGAGGGCTGATTTCTTGTCCTGTGATAAAAAGCCATCTGTTTCGACCGCCAAACCTTTCAGGGGAGCATTTGCAACCGTTTGGCACCATTTTTGAGTGAATTGCCAAAAGTCAGATTTTTGCTGAAATTGTGACCCCGGGGCTTAGGGATTTTTTCAAAAAAATCTTTTTCTGCCGGTTAAGTTGTCGAGGGCTGATTTCTTGTCCTGTGATAAAAAGCATTCTGTTTCGACCGCCAAACCTTTCAGGGGTGCATTTGCAACAGCTAGGCATCATTTTTGAGTGAATTGCCAAAAGTCAGATTTTGGCTGAAATTGTGACCCCGGGGCTTAGGGATTTTTTCAAAAAAATCTTTTTCTGACGGTTAAGTTGTCAAGGGCTGATTTCTTGTTCTGTGATAAAAAGCCTTCTGTTTTTTTCGCCAAACCTCTCAGGGCAGCATTTGCAACCCTTTGGCACCATTTTTGAGTGAATTGCCAAAAGTCAGATTTTTGCTGAAATTGTGACCCCGGGGCTTAGGGATTTTTTCAAAAAAATCTTTTTCTGCCGGTTAAGTTGTCAAGGGCTGATTTCTTGTTCTGTGATAAAAAGCCTTCTGTTTTTTTCGCCAAACCTTTCAGGGGAGCATTTGCAACCGTTTGGCAACATTTTTGAGTGAATTGCCAAAAGTCAGATTTTTGCTGAAATTGTGACCCCGGGGCTTAGGGATTTTTTCAAAAAATCTTTTTCTGCCGGTTATGTTGTCGAGGGCTGATTTCCTTCCCTGTGATTAAAAGCCTTCTGTTTTTTTCGCCAAACCTTTCAGGGGAGCATTTGCAACCGTTTGGCAACATTTTTGAGTGAATTGCCAAAAGTCAGATTTTTGCTGAAATTGTGACCCCGGGGCTTAGGGATTTTTTCAAAAAATCTTTTTCTGCCGGTTAAGTTGTCAAGGGCTGATTTATTGTCCTGTGATAAAAAGCCTTCTGTTTCGACCGCCAAATCTTTCAGGGGAGCATTTGCAACCGTTTGGCACAATTTTTGAGTGAATTGCCAAAAGTCAGATTTTTGCTGAAATTGTGACCCCGGGGCTTAGGGATTTTTTCATAAAATCTTTTTCTGCCGGTTATGTTGTCGAGGGCTGATTTCTTGTCCTGTGATAAAAAGCCATCTGTTTTTTTCGCCAAACCTCTCAGGGGAGCATTTGCAACCCTTTGGCACCATTTTTGAGTGAATTGCCAAAAGTCAGATTTTTGCTGAAATTGTGACCCCGGGGCCTTAGGGATTTTTTCAAAAAAATCTTTTTCTGCCGGTTAAGTTGTCGAGGGCTGATTTCTTGTCCTGTGATAAAAAGCATTCTGTTTCGACCGCCAAACCTTTCAGGGGTGCATTTGCAACAGCTAGGCATCATTTTTGAGTAAATTGCCAAAAGTCAGATTTTTGCTGAAATTGTGACCCCGGGGCTTAGGGATTTTTTCAAAAAAATCTTTTTCTGACGGTTAAGTTGTCGAGGGCTGATTTCTTGTTCTGTGATAAAAAGCCTTCCTTTTTTTTCGCCAAACCTCTCAGGGGAGCATTTGCAACCCTTTGGCACCATTTTTGAGTGAATTGCCAAAAGTCAGATTTTTGCTGAAATTGTGACCCCGGGGCTTAGAGATTTTTTTCAAAAAAATCTTTTTCTGACGGTTATGTTGTCGAGGGCTGATTTCTTGTCCTGTGATAAAAAGCCATCTGTTTCGACCGCCAAACCTTTCAGGGGAGCATTTGCAACCGTTTGGCACCATTTTTGAGTGAATTGCCAAAAGTCAGATTTTTGCTGAAATTGTGACCCCGGGGCTTAGGGATTTTTTCAAAAAAATCTTTTTCTGCCGGTTAAGTTGTCGAGGGCTGATTTCTTGTCCTGTGATAAAAAGCATTCTGTTTCGACCGCCAAACCTTTCAGGGGTGCATTTGCAACAGCTAGGCATCATTTTTGAGTGAATTGCCAAAAGTCAGATTTTGGCTGAAATTGTGACCCCGGGGCTTAGGGATTTTTTCAAAAAAATCTTTTTCTGACGGTTAAGTTGTCAAGGGCTGATTTCTTGTTCTGTGATAAAAAGCCTTCTGTTTTTTTCGCCAAACCTCTCAGGGCAGCATTTGCAATCCTTTGGCACCATTTTTGAGTGAATTGCCAAAAGTCAGATTTTGGCTGAAATTGTGACCCCGGGGCTTAGGGATTTTTTCAAAAAAATCTTTTTCTGCCGGTTAAGTTGTCAAGGGCTGATTTCTTGTTCTGTGATAAAAAGCCTTCTGTTTCGACCGCCAAACCTCTCAGGGCAGCATTTGCAACCCTTTGGCACCATTTTTGAGTGAATTGCCAAAAGTCAGATTTTTGCTGAAATTGTGACCCCGGGGCTTAGGGATTTTTTCAAAAAAATCTTTTTCTGCCGGTTAAGTTGTCGAGGGCTGATTTCTTGTCCTGTGATAAAAAGCATTCTGTTTCGACCGCCAAACCTTTCAGGGGTGCATTTGCAACAGCTAGGCATCATTTTTGAGTGAATTGCCAAAAGTCAGATTTTGGCTGAAATTGTGACCCCGGGGCTTAGGGATTTTTTCAAAAAAATCTTTTTCTGACGGTTAAGTTGTCGAGGGCTGATTTCTTGTTCTGTGATAAAAAGCCTTCTGTTTTTTTCGCCAAACCTTTCAGGGGAGCATTTGCAACCGTTTGGCACCATTTTTGAGCGAATTGCCAAAAGTCAGATTTTTGCTGAAATTCTGACCCCGGGGCTTAGGGATTTTTTCAAAAAAATCTTTTTCTGCCGGTTAAGTTGTCAAGGGCTGATTTCTTGTTCTGTGATAAAAAGCCTTCTGTTTCGACCGCCAAACCTTTCAGGGGAGCATTTGCAACCGTTTGGCACCATTTTTGAGTGAATTGCCAAAAGTCAGATTTTTGCTGAAATTGTGACCCCGGGGCTTAGGGATTTTTTCAAAAAATCTTTTTCTGCCGGTTATGTTGTCGAGGGCTGATTTCTTGTTCTGTGATAAAAAGCCTTCTGTTTCGACCGCCAAACCTTTCAGGGGAGCATTTGCATCCATTTGGCACCATTTTTGAGTGAATTGCCAAAAGTCAGATTTTTGCTGAAATTGTGACCCCGGGGCTTAGGGATTTTTTCAAAAAAATCTTTTTCTGACGGTTAAGTTGTCGAGGGCTGATTTCTTGTTCTGTGATAAAAAGCCTTCTGTTTTTTTGGCCAAACCTCTCAGGGGAGCATTTGCAACCCTTTGGCACCATTTTTGAGTGAATTGCCAAAAGTCAGATTTTTGCTGAAATTGTGACCCCGGGGCTTAGGGATTTTTTCAAAAAAATCTTTTTCTGACGGTTAAGTTGTCGAGGGCTGATTTCTTGTTCTGTGATAAAAAGCCTTCTGTTTTTTAGGCCAAACCTCTCAGGGGAGCATTTGCAACCGTTTGGCACCATTTTTGAGTGAATTGCCAAAAGTCAGATTTTTGCTGAAATTGTGACCCCGGGGCTTAGGGATTTTTTCAAAAAAATCTTTTTCTGACGGTTAAGTTGTCGAGGGCTGATTTCTTGTTCTGTGATAAAAAGCCTTCCTTTTTTTTTCGCCAAACCTCTCAGGGGAGCATTTGCAACCCTTTGGCACCATTTTTGAGTGAATTGCCAAAAGTCAGATTTTTGCTGAAATTGTGACCCCGGGGCTTAGGGATTTTTTCAAAAAATCTTTTTCTGCCGGTTATGTTGTCGAGGGCTGATTTCCTTCCCTGTGATTAAAAGCCTTCTGTTTTTTTCGCCAAACCTTTCAGGGGAGCATTTGCAACCGTTTGGCAACATTTTTGAGTGAATTGCCAAAAGTCAGATTTTTGCTGAAATTGTGACCCCGGGGCTTAGGGATTTTTTCAAAAAATCTTTTTCTGCCGGTTAAGTTGTCAAGGGCTGATTTATTGTCCTGTGATAAAAAGCCTTCTGTTTCGACCGCCAAATCTTTCAGGGGAGCATTTGCAACCGTTTGGCACAATTTTTGAGTGAATTGCCAAAAGTCAGATTTTTGCTGAAATTGTGACCCCGGGGCTTAGGGATTTTTTCAAAAAAATCTTTTTCTGCCGGTTAAGTTGTCGAGGGCTGATTTCTTGTCCTGTGATAAAAAGCATTCTGTTTCGACCGCCAAACCTTTCAGGGGTGCATTTGCAACAGCTAGGCATCATTTTTGAGTAAATTGCCAAAAGTCAGATTTTTGCTGAAATTGTGACCCCGGGGCTTAGGGATTTTTTCAAAAAAATCTTTTTCTGACGGTTAAGTTGTCGAGGGCTGATTTCTTGTTCTGTGATAAAAAGCCTTCCTTTTTTTTCGCCAAACCTCTCAGGGGAGCATTTGCAACCCTTTGGCACCATTTTTGAGTGAATTGCCAAAAGTCAGATTTTTGCTGAAATTGTGACCCCGGGGCTTAGAGATTTTTTTCAAAAAAATCTTTTTCTGACGGTTATGTTGTCGAGGGCTGATTTCTTGTCCTGTGATAAAAAGCCATCTGTTTCGACCGCCAAACCTTTCAGGGGAGCATTTGCAACCCTTTGGCACCATTTTTGAGTGAATTGCCAAAAGTCAGATTTTTGCTGAAATTGTGACCCCGGGGCTTAGGGATTTTTTCAAAAAAATCTTTTTCTGCCGGTTAAGTTGTCGAGGGCTGATTTCTTGTCCTGTGATAAAAAGCATTCTGTTTCGACCGCCAAACCTTTCAGGGGTGCATTTGCAACAGCTAGGCATCATTTTTGAGTGAATTGCCAAAAGTCAGATTTTGGCTGAAATTGTGACCCCGGGGCTTAGGGATTTTTTCAAAAAAATCTTTTTCTGACGGTTAAGTTGTCAAGGGCTGATTTCTTGTTCTGTGATAAAAAGCCTTCTGTTTTTTTCGCCAAACCTCTCAGGGCAGCATTTGCAACCCTTTGGCACCATTTTTGAGTGAATTGCCAAAAGTCAGATTTTTGCTGAAATTGTGACCCCGGGGCTTAGGGATTTTTTCAAAAAAATCTTTTTCTGCCGGTTAAGTTGTCAAGGGCTGATTTCTTGTTCTGTGATAAAAAGCCTTCTGTTTTTTTCGCCAAACCTTTCAGGGGAGCATTTGCAACCGTTTGGCAACATTTTTGAGTGAATTGCCAAAAGTCAGATTTTTGCTGAAATTGTGACCCCGGGGCTTAGGGATTTTTTCAAAAAATCTTTTTCTGCCGGTTATGTTGTCGAGGGCTGATTTCCTTCCCTGTGATTAAAAGCCTTCTGTTTTTTTCGCCAAACCTTTCAGGGGAGCATTTGCAACCGTTTGGCAACATTTTTGAGTGAATTGCCAAAAGTCAGATTTTTGCTGAAATTGTGACCCCGGGGCTTAGGGATTTTTTCAAAAAATCTTTTTCTGCCGGTTAAGTTGTCAAGGGCTGATTTATTGTCCTGTGATAAAAAGCCTTCTGTTTCGACCGCCAAATCTTTCAGGGGAGCATTTGCAACCGTTTGGCACAATTTTTGAGTGAATTGCCAAAAGTCAGATTTTTGCTGAAATTGTGACCCCGGGGCTTAGGGATTTTTTCATAAAATCTTTTTCTGCCGGTTATGTTGTCGAGGGCTGATTTCTTGTCCTGTGATAAAAAGCCATCTGTTTTTTTCGCCAAACCTCTCAGGGGAGCATTTGCAACCCTTTGGCACCATTTTTGAGTGAATTGCCAAAAGTCAGATTTTTGCTGAAATTGTGACCCCGGGGCCTTAGGGATTTTTTCAAAAAAATCTTTTTCTGCCGGTTAAGTTGTCGAGGGCTGATTTCTTGTCCTGTGATAAAAAGCATTCTGTTTCGACCGCCAAACCTTTCAGGGGTGCATTTGCAACAGCTAGGCATCATTTTTGAGTAAATTGCCAAAAGTCAGATTTTTGCTGAAATTGTGACCCCGGGGCTTAGGGATTTTTTCAAAAAAATCTTTTTCTGACGGTTAAGTTGTCGAGGGCTGATTTCTTGTTCTGTGATAAAAAGCCTTCCTTTTTTTTCGCCAAACCTCTCAGGGGAGCATTTGCAACCCTTTGGCACCATTTTTGAGTGAATTGCCAAAAGTCAGATTTTTGCTGAAATTGTGACCCCGGGGCTTAGAGATTTTTTTCAAAAAAATCTTTTTCTGACGGTTATGTTGTCGAGGGCTGATTTCTTGTCCTGTGATAAAAAGCCATCTGTTTCGACCGCCAAACCTTTCAGGGGAGCATTTGCAACCGTTTGGCACCATTTTTGAGTGAATTGCCAAAAGTCAGATTTTTGCTGAAATTGTGACCCCGGGGCTTAGGGATTTTTTCAAAAAAATCTTTTTCTGCCGGTTAAGTTGTCGAGGGCTGATTTCTTGTCCTGTGATAAAAAGCATTCTGTTTCGACCGCCAAACCTTTCAGGGGTGCATTTGCAACAGCTAGGCATCATTTTTGAGTGAATTGCCAAAAGTCAGATTTTGGCTGAAATTGTGACCCCGGGGCTTAGGGATTTTTTCAAAAAAATCTTTTTCTGACGGTTAAGTTGTCAAGGGCTGATTTCTTGTTCTGTGATAAAAAGCCTTCTGTTTTTTTCGCCAAACCTCTCAGGGCAGCATTTGCAATCCTTTGGCACCATTTTTGAGTGAATTGCCAAAAGTCAGATTTTGGCTGAAATTGTGACCCCGGGGCTTAGGGATTTTTTCAAAAAAATCTTTTTCTGCCGGTTAAGTTGTCAAGGGCTGATTTCTTGTTCTGTGATAAAAAGCCTTCTGTTTCGACCGCCAAACCTCTCAGGGCAGCATTTGCAACCCTTTGGCACCATTTTTGAGTGAATTGCCAAAAGTCAGATTTTTGCTGAAATTGTGACCCCGGGGCTTAGGGATTTTTTCAAAAAAATCTTTTTCTGCCGGTTAAGATGTCAAGGGCTGATTTCTTGTTCTGTGATAAAAAGCCTTCTGTTTCGACCGCCAAACCTTTCAGGGGAGCATTTGCAACCGTTTGGCACCATTTTTGAGTGAATTGCCAAAAGTCAGATTTTTGCTGAAATTGTGACCCCGGGGCTTAGGGATTTTTTCAAAAAATCTTTTTCTGCCGGTTATGTTGTCGAGGGCTGATTTCTTGTTCTGTGATAAAAAGCCTTCTGTTTCGACCGCCAAACCTTTCAGGGGAGCATTTGCATCCATTTGGCACCATTTTTGAGTGAATTGCCAAAAGTCAGATTTTTGCTGAAATTGTGACCCCGGGGCTTAGGGATTTTTTCAAAAAAATCTTTTTCTGACGGTTAAGTTGTCGAGGGCTGATTTCTTGTTCTGTGATAAAAAGCCTTCTGTTTTTTTGGCCAAACCTCTCAGGGGAGCATTTGCAACCGTTTGGCACCATTTTTGAGTGAATTGCCAAAAGTCAGATTTTTGCTGAAATTGTGACCCCGGGGCTTAGGGATTTTTTCAAAAAAATCTTTTTCTGACGGTTAAGTTGTCGAGGGCTGATTTCTTGTTCTGTGATAAAAAGCCTTCCTTTTTTTTCGCCAAACCTCTCAGGGGAGCATTTTCAACCCTTTGGCACCATTTTTGAGTGAATTGCCAAAAGTCAGATTTTTGCTGAAATTGTGACCCCGGGGCTTAGAGATTTTTTTCAAAAAAATCTTTTTCTGACGGTTAAGTTGTCGAGGGCTGATTTCTTGTTCTGTGATAAAAAGCCTTCTGTTTCGACCGCCAAACCTTTCAGGGGAGCATTTGCAACCGTTTGGCACCATTTTTGAGTGAATTGCCAAAAGTCAGATTTTTGCTGAAATTGTGACCCCGGGGCTTAGGGATTTTTTCAAAAAATCCTTTTCTGCCGGTTATGTTGTCGAGGGCTGATTTCTTGTCCTGTGATAAAAAGCCATCTGTTTCGACCGCCAAACCTTTCAGGGGAGCATTTGCAACCGTTTGGCACCATTTTTGAGTGAATTGCCAAAAGTCAGATTTTTGCTGAAATTGTGACCCCGGGGCTTAGGGATTTTTTCAAAAAAATCTTTTTCTGCCGGTTAAGTTGTCGAGGGCTGATTTCTTGTTCTGTGATAAAAAGCATTCTTTTTCGACCGCCAAACGTTTCAGGGGTGCATTTGCAACAGCTAGACATCATTTTTGAGTGAATTGCCAAAAGTCAGATTTTGGCTGAGATTGTGACCCCGGGGCTTAGGGATTTTTTCAAAAAAATCTTTTTCTGACGGTTAAGTTGTCGAGGGCTGATTTCTTGTTCTGTGATAAAAAGCCTTCTGTTTTTTTCGCCAAACCTCTCAGGGCAGCATTTGCAACCCTTTGGCACCATTTTTGAGTGAATTGCCAAAAGTCAGATTTTTGCTGAAATTGTGACCCCGGGGCTTAGGGATTTTTTTAAAAAAATCTTTTTCTGCCGGTTAAGTTGTCAAGGGCTGATTTCTTGTTCTGTGATAAAAAGCCTTCTGTTTCGACCGCCAAACCTTTCAGGGGAGCATTTGCAACCGTTTGGCACCATTTTTGAGTGAATTGCCAAAAGTCAGATTTTGGCTGAAATTGTGACCCCGGGGCTTAGGGATTTTTTCAAAAAAATCTTTTTCTGACGGTTAAGTTGTCAAGGGCTGATTTCTTGTTCTGTGATAAAAAGCCTTCTGTTTTTTTCGCCAAACCTCTCAGGGCAGCATTTGCAACCCTTTGGCACCATTTTTGAGTGAATTGCCAAAAGTCAGATTTTTGCTGAAATTGTGACCCCGGGGCTTAGGGATTTTTTCAAAAAAATCTTTTTCTGCCGGTTAAGATGTCAAGGGCTGATTTCTTGTTCTGTGATAAAAAGCCTTCTGTTTCGACCGCCAAACCTTTCAGGGGAGCATTTGCAACCGTTTGGCACCATTTTTGAGTGAATTGCCAAAAGTCAGATTTTTGCTGAAATTGTGACCCCGGGGCTTAGGGATTTTTTCAAAAAATCTTTTTCTGCCGGTTATGTTGTCGAGGGCTGATTTCTTGTTCTGTGATAAAAAGCCTTCTGTTTCGACCGCCAAACCTTTCAGGGGAGCATTTGCATCCATTTGGCACCATTTTTGAGTGAATTGCCAAAAGTCAGATTTTTGCTGAAATTGTGACCCCGGGGCTTAGGGATTTTTTTAAAAAAATCTTTTTCTGCCGGTTAAGTTGTCAAGGGCTGATTTCTTGTTCTGTGATAAAAAGCCTTCTGTTTCGACCGCCAAACCTTTCAGGGGAGCATTTGCAACCGTTTGGCACCATTTTTGAGTGAATTGCCAAAAGTCAGATTTTGGCTGAAATTGTGACCCCGGGGCTTAGGGATTTTTTCAAAAAAATCTTTTTCTGACGGTTAAGTTGTCAAGGGCTGATTTCTTGTTCTGTGATAAAAAGCCTTCTGTTTTTTTCGCCAAACCTCTCAGGGCAGCATTTGCAACCCTTTGGCACCATTTTTGAGTGAATTGCCAAAAGTCAGATTTTTGCTGAAATTGTGACCCCGGGGCTTAGGGATTTTTTCAAAAAAATCTTTTTCTGCCGGTTAAGATGTCAAGGGCTGATTTCTTGTTCTGTGATAAAAAGCCTTCTGTTTCGACCGCCAAACCTTTCAGGGGAGCATTTGCAACCGTTTGGCACCATTTTTGAGTGAATTGCCAAAAGTCAGATTTTTGCTGAAATTGTGACCCCGGGGCTTAGGGATTTTTTCAAAAAATCTTTTTCTGCCGGTTATGTTGTCGAGGGCTGATTTCTTGTTCTGTGATAAAAAGCCTTCTGTTTCGACCGCCAAACCTTTCAGGGGAGCATTTGCATCCATTTGGCACCATTTTTGAGTGAATTGCCAAAAGTCAGATTTTTGCTGAAATTGTGACCCCGGGGCTTAGGGATTTTTTCAAAAAAATCTTTTTCTGACGGTTAAGTTGTCGAGGGCTGATTTCTTGTTCTGTGATAAAAAGCCTTCTGTTTTTTTGGCCAAACCTCTCAGGGGAGCATTTGCAACCGTTTGGCACCATTTTTGAGTGAATTGCCAAAAGTCAGATTTTTGCTGAAATTGTGACCCCAGGGCTTAGGGATTTTTTCAAAAAAATCTTTTTCTGACGGTTAAGTTGTCGAGGGCTGATTTCTTGTTCTGTGATAAAAAGCCTTCCTTTTTTTTCGCCAAACCTTTCAGGGGAGCATTTGCAACCGTTTGGCACCATTTTTGAGTGAATTGCCAAAAGTCAGATTTTTGCTGAAATTGTGACCCCGGGGCTTAGGGATTTTTTCAAAAAAATCTTTTTCTGCCGGTTAAGTTGTCGAGGGCTGATTTCTTGTCCTGTGATAAAAAGCCTTCTGTTTCGACCGCCAAACCTTTCAGGGGAGCATTTGCAACAGCTAGGCACCATTTTTGAGTGAATTGCCAAAAGTCAGATTTTGGCTGAAATTGTGACCCCGGGGCTTAGGGATTTTTTCAAAAAAATCTTTTTCTGACGGTTAAGTTGTCAAGGGCTGATTTCTTGTTCTGTGATAAAAAGCCTTCTGTTTTTTTCGCCAAACCTCTCAGGGCAGCATTTGCAACCCTTTGGCACCATTTTTGAGTGAATTGCCAAAAGTCAGATTTTTGCTGAAATTGTGACCCCGGGGCTTAGGGATTTTTTCAAAAAAATCTTTTTCTGCCGGTTAAGTTGTCAAGGGCTGATTTCTTGTTCTGTGATAAAAAGCCTTCTGTTTCGACCGCCAAACCTTTCAGGGGAGCATTTGCATCCATTTGGCACCATTTTTGAGTGAATTGCCAAAAGTCAGATTTTTGCTGAAATTGTGACCCCGGGGCTTAGGGATTTTTTCAAAAGAATCTTTTTCTGACGGTTAAGTTGTCGAGGGCTGATTTCTTGTTCTGTGATAAAAAGCCTTCTGTTTTTTTGGCCAAACCTCTCAGGGGAGCATTTGCAACCGTTTGGCACCATTTTTGAGTGAATTGCCAAAAGTCAGATTTTTGCTGAAATTGTGACCCCAGGGCTTAGGGATTTTTTCAAAAAAATCTTTTTCTGACGGTTAAGTTGTCGAGGGCTGATTTCTTGTTCTGTGATAAAAAGCCTTCCTTTTTTTTCGCCAAACCTTTCAGGGGAGCATTTGCAACCGTTTGGCACCATTTTTGAGTGAATTGCCAAAAGTCAGATTTTTGCTGAAATTGTGACCCCGGGGCTTAGGGATTTTTTCAAAAAAATCTTTTTCTGCCGGTTAAGTTGTCGAGGGCTGATTTCTTGTCCTGTGATAAAAAGCCTTCTGTTTCGACCGCCAAACCTTTCAGGGGAGCATTTGCAACAGCTAGGCACCATTTTTGAGTGAATTGCCAAAAGTCAGATTTTGGCTGAAATTGTGACCCCGGGGCTTAGAGATTTTTTTCAAAAAAATCTTTTTCTGACGGTTAAGTTGCCAAGGGCTGATTTCTTGTTCTGTGATAAAAAGCCTTCTGTTTCGACCGCCAAACCTTTCAGGGGAGCATTTGCATCCGTTTGGCACCATTTTTGAGTGAATTGCCAAAAGTCAGATTTTTGCTGAAATTGTGACCCCGGGGCCTTAGGGATTTTTTCAAAAAAATCTTTTTCTGCCGGTTAAGTTGTCAAGGGCTGATTTCTTGTTCTGTGATAAAAAGCCTTCTGTTTCGACCGCCAAACCTTTCAGGGGAGCATTTGCAACCGTTTGGCACCATTTTTGAGTGAATTGCCAAAAGTCAGATTTTGGCTGAAATTGTGACCCCGGGGCTTAGGGATTTTTTCAAAAAATCTTTTTCTGCCGGTTATGTTGTCGAGGGCTGATTTCTTGTTCTGTGATAAAAAGCCTTCTGTTTCGACCGCCAAACCTTTCAGGGGAGCATTTGCATCCATTTGGCACCATTTTTGAGTGAATTGCCAAAAGTCAGATTTTTGCTGAAATTGTGACCCCGGGGCTTAGGGATTTTTTCAAAAAAATCTTTTTCTGACGGTTAAGTTGTCGAGGGCTGATTTCTTGTTCTGTGATAAAAAGCCTTCTGTTTTTTTGGCCAAACCTCTCAGGGGAGCATTTGCAACCGTTTGGCACCATTTTTGAGTGAATTGCCAAAAGTCAGATTTTTGCTGAAATTGTGACCCCAGGGCTTAGGGATTTTTTCAAAAAAATCTTTTTCTGACGGTTAAGTTGTCGAGGGCTGATTTCTTGTTCTGTGATAAAAAGCCTTCCTTTTTTTTCGCCAAACCTTTCAGGGGAGCATTTGCAACCGTTTGGCACCATTTTTGAGTGAATTGCCAAAAGTCAGATTTTTGCTGAAATTGTGACCCCGGGGCTTAGGGATTTTTTCAAAAAAATCTTTTTCTGCCGGTTAAGTTGTCGAGGGCTGATTTCTTGTCCTGTGATAAAAAGCCTTCTGTTTCGACCGCCAAACCTTTCAGGGGAGCATTTGCAACAGCTAGGCACCATTTCTGAGTGAATTGCCAAAAGTCAGATTTTGGCTGAAATTGTGACCCCGGGGCTTAGGGATTTTTTCAAAAAAATCTTTTTCTGACGGTTAAGTTGTCAAGGGCTGATTTCTTGTTCTGTGATAAAAAGCCTTCTGTTTTTTTCGCCAAACCTCTCAGGGCAGCATTTGCAACCCTTTGGCACCATTTTTGAGTGAATTGCCAAAAGTCAGATTTTTGCTGAAATTGTGACCCCGGGGCTTAGGGATTTTTTCAAAAAAATCTTTTTCTGCCGGTTAAGTTGTCAAGGGCTGATTTCTTGTTCTGTGATAAAAAGCCTTCTGTTTCGACCGCCAAACCTTTCAGGGGAGCATTTGCAACCGTTTGGCACCATTTTTGAGTGAATTGCCAAAAGTCAGATTTTTGCTGAAATTGTGACCCCGGGGCTTTAGGGATTTTTTCAAAAAAATCTTTTTCTGCCGGTTAAGTTGTCAAGGGCTGATTTCTTGTTCTGTGATAAAAAGCCTTCTGTTTCGACCGCCAAACCTTTCAGGGGAGCATTTGCAACCGTTTGGCACCATTTTTGAGTGAATTGCCAAAAGTCAGATTTTTGCTGAAATTGTGACCCCGGGGCCTTAGGGATTTTTTCAAAAAAATCTTTTTCTGCCGGTTAAGTTGTCAAGGGCTGATTTCTTGTTCTGTGATAAAAAGCCTTCTGTTTCGACCGCCAAACCTTTCAGGGGAGCATTTGCAACCGTTTGGCACCATTTTTGAGTGAATTGCCAAAAGTCAGATTTTTGCTGAAATTGTGACCCCGGGGCTTAGGGATTTTTTCAAAAAATCTTTTTCTGCCGGTTATGTTGTCGAGGGCTGATTTCTTGTTCTGTGATAAAAAGCCTTCTGTTTCGACCGCCAAACCTTTCAGGGGAGCATTTGCATCCATTTGGCACCATTTTTGAGTGAATTGCCAAAAGTCAGATTTTTGCTGAAATTGTGACCCCGGGGCTTAGGGATTTTTTCAAAAAAATCTTTTTCTGCCGGTTAAGTTGTCGAGGGCTGATTTCTTGTTCTGTGATAAAAAGCCTTCTGTTTTTTTGGCCAAACCTCTCAGGGGAGCATTTGCAACCGTTTGGCACCATTTTTGAGTGAATTGCCAAAAGTCAGATTTTTGCTGAAATTGTGACCCCGGGGCTTAGGGATTTTTTCAAAAAAATCTTTTTCTGACGGTTAAGTTGTCGAGGGCTGATTTCTTGTTCTGTGATAAAAAGCCTTCCTTTTTTTTCGCCAAACCTCTCAGGGGAGCATTTTCAACCCTTTGGCACCATTTTTGAGTGAATTGCCAAAAGTCAGATTTTTGCTGAAATTGTGACCCCGGGGCTTAGAGATTTTTTTCAAAAAAATCTTTTTCTGACGGTTAAGTTGTCGAGGGCTGATTTCTTGTTCTGTGATAAAAAGCCTTCTGTTTCGACCGCCAAACCTTTCAGGGGAGCATTTGCAACCGTTTGGCACCATTTTTGAGTGAATTGCCAAAAGTCAGATTTTTGCTGAAATTGTGACCCCGGGGCTTAGGGATTTTTTCAAAAAATCCTTTTCTGCCGGTTATGTTGTCGAGGGCTGATTTCTTGTCCTGTGATAAAAAGCCATCTGTTTCGACCGCCAAACCTTTCAGGGGAGCATTTGCAACCGTTTGGCACCATTTTTGAGTGAATTGCCAAAAGTCAGATTTTTGCTGAAATTGTGACCCCGGGGCTTAGGGATTTTTTCAAAAAAATCTTTTTCTGCCGGTTAAGTTGTCGAGGGCTGATTTCTTGTCCTGTGATAAAAAGCATTCTTTTTCGACCGCCAAACCTTTCAGGGGTGCATTTGCAACAGCTAGGCATCATTTTTGAGTGAATTGCCAAAAGTCAGATTTTGGCTGAGATTGTGACCCCGGGGCTTAGGGATTTTTTCAAAAAAATCTTTTTCTGACGGTTAAGTTGTCGAGGGCTGATTTCTTGTTCTGTGATAAAAAGCCTTCTGTTTTTTTCGCCAAACCTCTCAGGGCAGCATTTGCAACCCTTTGGCACCATTTTTGAGTGAATTGCCAAAAGTCAGATTTTTGCTGAAATTGTGACCCCGGGGCTTAGGGATTTTTTCAAAAAAATCTTTTTCTGCCGGTTAAGTTGTCAAGGGCTGATTTCTTGTTCTGTGATAAAAAGCCTTCTGTTTCGACCGCCAAACCTTTCAGGGGAGCATTTGCATCCGTTTGGCACCATTTTTGAGTGAATTGCCAAAAGTCAGATTTTTGCTGAAATTGTGACCCCGGGGCCTTAGGGATTTTTTCAAAAAAATCTTTTTCTGCCGGTTAAGTTGTCAAGGGCTGATTTCTTGTTCTGTGATAAAAAGCCTTCTGTTTCGACCGCCAAACCTTTCAGGGGAGCATTTGCAACCGTTTGGCACCATTTTTGAGTGAATTGCCAAAAGTCAGATTTTGGCTGAAATTGTGACCCCGGGGCTTAGGGATTTTTTCAAAAAATCTTTTTCTGCCGGTTATGTTGTCGAGGGCTGATTTCTTGTTCTGTGATAAAAAGCCTTCTGTTTCGACCGCCAAACCTTTCAGGGGAGCATTTGCATCCATTTGGCACCATTTTTGAGTGAATTGCCAAAAGTCAGATTTTTGCTGAAATTGTGACCCCGGGGCTTAGGGATTTTTTCAAAAAAATCTTTTTCTGACGGTTAAGTTGTCGAGGGCTGATTTCTTGTTCTGTGATAAAAAGCCTTCTGTTTTTTTGGCCAAACCTCTCAGGGGAGCATTTGCAACCGTTTGGCACCATTTTTGAGTGAATTGCCAAAAGTCAGATTTTTGCTGAAATTGTGACCCCAGGGCTTAGGGATTTTTTCAAAAAAATCTTTTTCTGACGGTTAAGTTGTCGAGGGCTGATTTCTTGTTCTGTGATAAAAAGCCTTCCTTTTTTTTCGCCAAACCTTTCAGGGGAGCATTTGCAACCGTTTGGCACCATTTTTGAGTGAATTGCCAAAAGTCAGATTTTTGCTGAAATTGTGACCCCGGGGCTTAGGGATTTTTTCAAAAAAATCTTTTTCTGCCGGTTAAGTTGTCGAGGGCTGATTTCTTGTCCTGTGATAAAAAGCCTTCTGTTTCGACCGCCAAACCTTTCAGGGGAGCATTTGCAACAGCTAGGCACCATTTTTGAGTGAATTGCCAAAAGTCAGATTTTGGCTGAAATTGTGACCCCGGGGCTTAGGGATTTTTTCAAAAAAATCTTTTTCTGACGGTTAAGTTGTCAAGGGCTGATTTCTTGTTCTGTGATAAAAAGCCTTCTGTTTTTTTCGCCAAACCTCTCAGGGCAGCATTTGCAACCCTTTGGCACCATTTTTGAGTGAATTGCCAAAAGTCAGATTTTTGCTGAAATTGTGACCCCGGGGCTTAGGGATTTTTTCAAAAAAATCTTTTTCTGCCGGTTAAGTTGTCAAGGGCTGATTTCTTGTTCTGTGATAAAAAGCCTTCTGTTTCGACCGCCAAACCTTTCAGGGGAGCATTTGCAACCGTTTGGCACCATTTTTGAGTGAATTGCCAAAAGTCAGATTTTTGCTGAAATTGTGACCCCGGGGCTTTAGGGATTTTTTCAAAAAAATCTTTTTCTGCCGGTTAAGTTGTCAAGGGCTGATTTCTTGTTCTGTGATAAAAAGCCTTCTGTTTCGACCGCCAAACCTTTCAGGGGAGCATTTGCAACCGTTTGGCACCATTTTTGAGTGAATTGCCAAAAGTCAGATTTTTGCTGAAATTGTGACCCCGGGGCCTTAGGGATTTTTTCAAAAAAATCTTTTTCTGCCGGTTAAGTTGTCAAGGGCTGATTTCTTGTTCTGTGATAAAAAGCCTTCTGTTTCGACCGCCAAACCTTTCAGGGGAGCATTTGCAACCGTTTGGCACCATTTTTGAGTGAATTGCCAAAAGTCAGATTTTTGCTGAAATTGTGACCCCGGGGCTTAGGGATTTTTTCAAAAAATCTTTTTCTGCCGGTTATGTTGTCGAGGGCTGATTTCTTGTTCTGTGATAAAAAGCCTTCTGTTTCGACCGCCAAACCTTTCAGGGGAGCATTTGCATCCATTTGGCACCATTTTTGAGTGAATTGCCAAAAGTCAGATTTTTGCTGAAATTGTGACCCCGGGGCTTAGGGATTTTTTCAAAAAAATCTTTTTCTGACGGTTAAGTTGTCGAGGGCTGATTTCTTGTTCTGTGATAAAAAGCCTTCTGTTTTTTTGGCCAAACCTCTCAGGGGAGCATTTGCAACCGTTTGGCACCATTTTTGAGTGAATTGCCAAAAGTCAGATTTTTGCTGAAATTGTGACCCCGGGGCTTAGGGATTTTTTCAAAAAAATCTTTTTCTGACGGTTAAGTTGTCGAGGGCTGATTTCTTGTTCTGTGATAAAAAGCCTTCCTTTTTTTTCGCCAAACCTCTCAGGGGAGCATTTTCAACCCTTTGGCACCATTTTTGAGTGAATTGCCAAAAGTCAGATTTTTGCTGAAATTGTGACCCCGGGGCTTAGAGATTTTTTTCAAAAAAAGCTTTTTCTGACGGTTAAGTTGTCGAGGGCTGATTTCTTGTTCTGTGATAAAAAGCCTTCTGTTTCGACCGCCAAACCTTTCAGGGGAGCATTTGCAACCGTTTGGCACCATTTTTGAGTGAATTGCCAAAAGTCAGATTTTTGCTGAAATTGTGACCCCGGGGCTTAGGGATTTTTTCAAAAAATCCTTTTCTGCCGGTTATGTTGTCGAGGGCTGATTTCTTGTCCTGTGATAAAAAGCCATCTGTTTCGACCGCCAAACCTTTCAGGGGAGCATTTGCAACCGTTTGGCACCATTTTTGAGTGAATTGCCAAAAGTCAGATTTTTGCTGAAATTGTGACCCCGGGGCTTAGGGATTTTTTCAAAAAAATCTTTTTCTGCCGGTTAAGTTGTCGAGGGCTGATTTCTTGTCCTGTGATAAAAAGCATTCTTTTTCGACCGCCAAACCTTTCAGGGGTGCATTTGCAACAGCTAGGCATCATTTTTGAGTGAATTGCCAAAAGTCAGATTTTGGCTGAGATTGTGACCCCGGGGCTTAGGGATTTTTTCAAAAAAATCTTTTTCTGACGGTTAAGTTGTCGAGGGCTGATTTCTTGTTCTGTGATAAAAAGCCTTCTGTTTTTTTCGCCAAACCTCTCAGGGCAGCATTTGCAACCCTTTGGCACCATTTTTGAGTGAATTGCCAAAAGTCAGATTTTTGCTGAAATTGTGACCCCGGGGCCTTAGGGATTTTTTCAAAAAAATCTTTTTCTGCCGGTTAAGTTGTCAAGGGCTGATTTCTTGTTCTGTGATAAAAAGCCTTCTGTTTCGACCGCCAAACCTTTCAGGGGAGCATTTGCATCCGTTTGGCACCATTTTTGAGTGAATTGCCAAAAGTCAGATTTTTGCTGAAATTGTGACCCCGGGGCCTTAGGGATTTTTTCAAAAAAATCTTTTTCTGCCGGTTAAGTTGTCAAGGGCTGATTTCTTGTTCTGTGATAAAAAGCCTTCTGTTTCGACCGCCAAACCTTTCAGGGGAGCATTTGCAACCGTTTGGCACCATTTTTGAGTGAATTGCCAAAAGTCAGATTTTTGCTGAAATTGTGACCCCGGGGCTTAGGGATTTTTTCAAAAAATCTTTTTCTGCCGGTTATGTTGTCAAGGGCTGATTTCTTGTTCTGTGATAAAAAGCCTTCTGTTTCGACCGCCAAACCTTTCAGGGGAGCATTTGCATCCATTTGGCACCATTTTTGAGTGAATTGCCAAAAGTCAGATTTTTGCTGAAATTGTGACCCCGGGGCTTAGGGATTTTTTCAAAAAAATCTTTTTCTGACGGTTAAGTTGTCGAGGGCTGATTTCTTGTTCTGTGATAAAAAGCCTTCTGTTTTTTTGGCCAAACCTCTCAGGGGAGCATTTGCAACCCTTTGGCACCATTTTTGAGTGAATTGCCAAAAGTCAGATTTTTGCTGAAATTGTGACCCCGGGGCTTAGGGATTTTTTCAAAAAAATCTTTTTCTGACGGTTAAGTTGTCGAGGGCTGATTTCTTGTTCTGTGATAAAAAGCCTTCTGTTTTTTAGGCCAAACCTCTCAGGGGAGCATTTGCAACCGTTTGGCACCATTTTTGAGTGAATTGCCAAAAGTCAGATTTTTGCTGAAATTGTAACCCCGGGGCTTAGGGATTTTTTCAAAAAAATCTTTTTCTGACGGTTAAGTTGTCGAGGGCTGATTTCTTGTCCTGTGATAAAAAGCCTTCTGTTTTTTTCGCCAAACCTCTCAGGGGAGCATTTGCAACCGTTTGGCACCATTTTTGAGTGAATTGCCAAAAGTCAGATTTTTGCTGAAATTGTGACCCCGGGGCTTAGGGATTTTTTCAAAAATTCCTTTTCTGCCGGTTATGTTGTCGAGGGCTGATTTCTTGTCCTGTGATAAAAAGCCATCTGTTTCGACCGCCAAACCTTTCAGGGGAGCATTTGCAACCGTTTGGCACCATTTTTGAGTGAATTGCCAAAAGTCAGATTTTTGCTGAAATTGTGACCCCGGGGCTTAGGGATTTTTTCAAAAAAATCTTTTTCTGACGGTTAAGTTGTCGAGGGCTGATTTCTTGTCCTGTGATAAAAAGCATTCTGTTTCGACCGCCAAACCTTTCAGGGGTGCATTTGCAACAGCTAGGCATCATTTTTGAGTGAATTGCCAAAAGTCAGATTTTGGCTGAAATTGTGACCCCGGGGCTTAGGGATTTTTTCAAAAAAATCTTTTTCTGACGGTTAAGTTGTCGAGGGCTGATTTCTTGTTCTGTGATAAAAAGCCTTCTGTTTTTTTCGCCAAACCTCTCAGGGCAGCATTTGCAACCCTTTGGCACCATTTTTGAGTGAATTGCCAAAAGTCAGATTTTTGCTGAAATTGTGACCCCGGGGCCTTAGGGATTTTTTCAAAAAAATCTTTTTCTGCCGGTTAAGTTGTCAAGGGCTGATTTCTTGTTCTGTGATAAAAAGCCTTCTGTTTCGACCGCCAAACCTTTCAGGGGAGCATTTGCAACCGTTTGGCACCATTTTTGAGTGAATTGCCAAAAGTCAGATTTTTGCTGAAATTGTGACCCCGGGGCCTTAGGGATTTTTTCAAAAAAATCTTTTTCTGCCGGTTAAGTTGTCAAGGGCTGATTTCTTGTTCTGTGATAAAAAGCCTTCTGTTTCGACCGCCAAACCTTTCAGGGGAGCATTTGCAACCGTTTGGCACCATTTTTGAGTGAATTGCCAAAAGTCAGATTTTTGCTGAAATTGTGACCCCGGGGCTTAGGGATTTTTTCAAAAAATCTTTTTCTGCCGGTTATGTTGTCGAGGGCTGATTTCTTGTTCTGTGATAAAAAGCCTTCTGTTTCGACCGCCAAACCTTTCAGGGGAGCATTTGCATCCATTTGGCACCATTTTTGAGTGAATTGCCAAAAGTCAGATTTTTGCTGAAATTGTGACCCCGGGGCTTAGGGATTTTTTCAAAAAAAACTTTTTCTGACGGTTAAGTTGTCGAGGGCTGATTTCTTGTTCTGTGATAAAAAGCCTTCTGTTTTTTAGGCCAAACCTCTCAGGGGAGCATTTGCAACCGTTTGGCACCATTTTTGAGTGAATTGCCAAAAGTCAGATTTTTGCTGAAATTGTAACCCCGGGGCTTAGGGATTTTTTCAAAAAAATCTTTTTCTGACGGTTAAGTTGTCGAGGGCTGATTTCTTGTCCTGTGATAAAAAGCCTTCTGTTTTTTTCGCCAAACCTCTCAGGGGAGCATTTGCAACCCTTTGGCACCATTTTTGAGTGAATTGCCAAAAGTCAGATTTTTGCTGAAATTGTGACCCCGGGGCTTAGAGATTTTTTTCAAAAAAATCTTTTTCTGACGGTTAAGTTGTCGAGGGCTGATTTCTTGTTCTGTGATAAAAAGCCTTCTGTTTCGACCGCCAAACCTTTCAGGGGAGCATTTGCAACCGTTTGGCACCATTTTTGAGTGAATTGCCAAAAGTCAGATTTTTGCTGAAATTGTGACCCCGGGGCTTAGGGATTTTTTCAAAAATTCCTTTTCTGCCGGTTATGTTGTCGAGGGCTGATTTCTTGTCCTGTGATAAAAAGCCATCTGTTTCGACCGCCAAACCTTTCAGGGGAGCATTTGCAACCGTTTGGCACCATTTTTGAGTGAATTGCCAAAAGTCAGATTTTTGCTGAAATTGTGACCCCGGGGCTTAGGGATTTTTTCAAAAAAATCTTTTTCTGCCGGTTAAGTTGTCGAGGGCTGATTTCTTGTCCTGTGATAAAAAGCATTCTGTTTCGACCGCCAAACCTTTCAGGGGTGCATTTGCAACAGCTAGGCATCATTTTTGAGTGAATTGCCAAAAGTCAGATTTTGGCTGAAATTGTGACCCCGGGGCCTTAGGGATTTTTTCAAAAAAATCTTTTTCTGCCGGTTAAGTTGTCAAGGGCTGATTTCTTGTTCTGTGATAAAAAGCCTTCTGTTTCGACCGCCAAACCTTTCAGGGGAGCATTTGCAACCGTTTGGCACCATTTTTGAGTGAATTGCCAAAAGTCAGATTTTTGCTGAAATTGTGACCCCGGGGCCTTAGGGATTTTTTCAAAAAAATCTTTTTCTGCCGGTTAAGTTGTCAAGGGCTGATTTCTTGTTCTGTGATAAAAAGCCTTCTGTTTCGACCGCCAAACCTTTCAGGGGAGCATTTGCAACCGTTTGGCACCATTTTTGAGTGAATTGCCAAAAGTCAGATTTTTGCTGAAATTGTGACCCCGGGGCTTAGGGATTTTTTCAAAAAATCTTTTTCTGCCGGTTATGTTGTCGAGGGCTGATTTCTTGTTCTGTGATAAAAAGCCTTCTGTTTCGACCGCCAAACCTTTCAGGGGAGCATTTGCATCCATTTGGCACCATTTTTGAGTGAATTGCCAAAAGTCAGATTTTTGCTGAAATTGTGACCCCGGGGCTTAGGGATTTTTTCAAAAAAATCTTTTTCTGACGGTTAAGTTGTCGAGGGCTGATTTCTTGTTCTGTGATAAAAAGCCTTCTGTTTTTTTGGCCAAACCTCTCAGGGGAGCATTTGCAACCCTTTGGCACCATTTTTGAGTGAATTGCCAAAAGTCAGATTTTTGCTGAAATTGTGACCCCGGGGCTTAGGGATTTTTTCAAAAAAATCTTTTTCTGACGGTTAAGTTGTCGAGGGCTGATTTCTTGTTCTGTGATAAAAAGCCTTCCTTTTTTTTCGCCAAACCTCTCAGGGGAGCATTTGCAACCCTTTGGCACCATTTTTGAGTGAATTGCCAAAAGTCAGATTTTTGCTGAAATTGTGACCCCGGGGCTTAGGGATTTTTTCAAAAAAATCTTTTTCTGCCGGTTAAGTTGTCAAGGGCTGATTTCTTGTTCTGTGATAAAAAGCATTCTGTTTCTACCGCCAAACCTTTCAGGGGTGCATTTGCAACAGCTAGGCATCATTTTTGAGTGAATTGCCAAAAGTCAGATTTTGGCTGAAATTGTGACCCCGGGGCTTAGGGATTTTTTCAAAAAAATCTTTTTCTGACGGTTAAGTTGTCGAGGGCTGATTTCTTGTTCTGTGATAAAAAGCCTTCTGTTTTTTTCGCCAAACCTCTCAGGGCAGCATTTGCAACCCTTTGGCACCATTTTTGAGTGAATTGCCAAAAGTCAGATTTTTGCTGAAATTGTGACCCCGGGGCTTAGGGATTTTTTCAAAAAAATCTTTTTCTGCCGGTTAAGTTGTCAAGGGCTGATTTCTTGTTCTGTGATAAAAAGCCTTCTGTTTCGACCGCCAAACCTTTCAGGGGAGCATTTGCAACCGTTTGGCACCATTTTTGAGTGAATTGCCAAAAGTCAGATTTTTGCTGAAATTGTGACCCCCGGGGCCTTAGGGATTTTTTCAAAAAAATCTTTTTCTGCCGGTTAAGTTGTCAAGGGCTGATTTCTTGTTCTGTGATAAAAAGCCTTCTGTTTCGACCGCCAAACCTTTCAGGGGAGCATTTGCAACCGTTTGGCACCATTTTTGAGTGAATTGCCAAAAGTCAGATTTTTGCTGAAATTGTGACCCCGGGGCTTAGGGATTTTTTCAAAAAATCTTTTTCTGCCGGTTATGTTGTCGAGGGCTGATTTCTTGTTCTGTGATAAAAAGCCTTCTGTTTTGACCGCCAAACCTTTCAGGGGAGCATTTGCTCCATTTGGCACCATTTTTGAGTGAATTGCCAAAAGTCAGATTTTTGCTGAAATTGTGACCCCGGGGCTTAGGGATTTTTTCAAAAAAATCTTTTTCTGACGGTTAAGTTGTCGAGGGCTGATTTCTTGTTCTGTGATAAAAAGCCTTCTGTTTCGACCGCCAAACCTTTCAGGGGAGCATTTGCAACCGTTTGGCACCATTTTTGAGTGAATTGCCAAAAGTCAGATTTTTGCTGAAATTGTGACCCCGGGGCTTAGGGATTTTTTCAAAAAATCTTTTTCTGCCGGTTATGTTGTCGAGGGCTGATTTCTTGTTCTGTGATAAAAAGCCTTCTGTTTCGACCGCCAAACCTTTCAGGGGAGCATTTGCATCCATTTGGCACCATTTTTGAGTGAATTGCCAAAAGTCAGATTTTTGCTGAAATTGTGACCCCGGGGCTTAGGGATTTTTTCAAAAAAATCTTTTTCTGACGGTTAAGTTGTCGAGGGCTGATTTCTTGTTCTGTGATAAAAAGCCTTCTGTTTTTTTGGCCAAACCTCTCAGGGGAGCATTTGCAACCCTTTGGCACCATTTTTGAGTGAATTGCCAAAAGTCAGATTTTTGCTGAAATTGTGACCCCGGGGCTTAGGGATTTTTTCAAAAAAATCTTTTTCTGACGGTTAAGTTGTCGAGGGCTGATTTCTTGTTCTGTGATAAAAAGCCTTCTGTTTTTTAGGCCAAACCTCTCAGGGGAGCATTTGCAACCGTTTGGCACCATTTTTGAGTGAATTGCCAAAAGTCAGATTTTTGCTGAAATTGTGACCCCGGGGCTTAGGGATTTTTTCAAAAAAATCTTTTTCTGACGGTTAAGTTGTCGAGGGCTGATTTCTTGTTCTGTGATAAAAAGCCTTCCTTTTTTTTCGCCAAACCTCTCAGGGGAGCATTTGCAACCCTTTGGCACCATTTTTGAGTGAATTGCCAAAAGTCAGATTTTTGCTGAAATTGTGACCCCGGGGCTTAGGGATTTTTTCAAAAAATCCTTTTCTGCCGGTTATGTTGTCGAGGGCTGATTTCTTGTCCTGTGATAAAAAGCCATCTGTTTCGACCGCCAAACCTTTCAGGGGAGCATTTGCAACCGTTTGGCACCATTTTTGAGTGAATTACCAAATGTCAGATTTTTGCTGAAATTGTGACCCCGGGGCTTAGGGATTTTTTCAAAAAAATCTTTTTCTGCCGGTTAAGTTGTCAAGGGCTGATTTCTTGTTCTGTGATAAAAAGCATTCTGTTTCTACCGCCAAACCTTTCAGGGGTGCATTTGCAACAGCTAGGCATCATTTTTGAGTGAATTGCCAAAAGTCAGATTTTGGCTGAAATTGTGACCCCGGGGCTTAGGGATTTTTTCAAAAAAATCTTTTTCTGACGGTTAAGTTGTCGAGGGCTGATTTCTTGTTCTGTGATAAAAAGCCTTCTGTTTTTTTCGCCAAACCTCTCAGGGCAGCATTTGCAACCCTTTGGCACCATTTTTGAGTGAATTGCCAAAAGTCAGATTTTTGCTGAAATTGTGACCCCGGGGCTTAGGGATTTTTTCAAAAAAATCTTTTTCTGCCGGTTAAGTTGTCAAGGGCTGATTTCTTGTTCTGTGATAAAAAGCCTTCTGTTTCGACCGCCAAACCTTTCAGGGGAGCATTTGCAACCGTTTGGCATCATTTTTGAGTGAATTGCCAAAAGTCAGATTTTTGCTGAAATTGTGACCCCGGGGCTTAGGGATTTTTTCAAAAAATCTTTTTCTGCCGGTTATGTTGTCGAGGGCTGATTTCTTGTTCTGTTATAAAAAGCCTTCTGTTTTGACCGCCAAACCTTTCAGGGGAGCATTTGCTCCATTTGGCACCATTTTTGAGTGAATTGCCAAAAGTCAGATTTTTGCTGAAATTGTGACCCCGGGGCTTAGGGATTTTTTCAAAAAAATCTTTTTCTGACGGTTAAGTTGTCGAGGGCTGATTTCTTGTTCTGTGATAAAAAGCCTTCTGTTTCGACCGCCAAACCTTTCAGGGGAGCATTTGCAACCGTTTGGCACCATTTTTGAGTGAATTGCCAAAAGTCAGATTTTTGCTGAAATTGTGAACCCGGGGCTTAGGGATTTTTTCAAAAAAATCTTTTTCTGACGGTTAAGTTGTCGAGGGCTGATTTCTTGTTCTGTGATAAAAAGCCTTCTGTTTTTTTGGCCAAACCTCTCAGGGGAGCATTTGCAACCCTTTGGCACCATTTTTGAGTGAATTGCCAAAAGTCAGATTTTTGCTGAAATTGTGACCCCGGGGCTTAGGGATTTTTTCAAAAAAATCTTTTTCTGACGGTTAAGTTCTCGAGGGCTGATTTCTTGTTCTGTGATAAAAAGCCTTCTGTTTTTTAGGCCAAACCTCTCAGGGGAGCATTTGCAACCGTTTGGCACCATTTTTGAGTGAATTGCCAAAAGTCAGATTTTTGCTGAAATTGTGACCCCGGGGCTTAGGGATTTTTTCAAAAAAATCTTTTTCTGACGGTTAAGTTGTCGAGGGCTGATTTCTTGTTCTGTGATAAAAAGCCTTCCTTTTTTTTCGCCAAACCTCTCAGGGGAGCATTTGCAACCCTTTGGCACCATTTTTGAGTGAATTGCCAAAAGTCAGATTTTTGCTGAAATTGTGACCCCGGGGCTTAGGGATTTTTTCAAAAAAATCTTTTTCTGACGGTTAAGTTGTCAAGGGCTGATTTCTTGTTCTGTGATAAAAAGCATTCTGTTTCGACCGCCAAACCTTTCAGGGGTGCATTTGCAACAGCTAGGCATCATTTTTGAGTGAATTGCCAAAAGTCAGATTTTGGCTGAAATTGTGACCCCGGGGCTTAGGGATTTTTTCAAAAAAATCTTTTTCTGACGGTTAAGTTGTCGAGGGCTGATTTCTTGTTCTGTGATAAAAAGCCTTCTGTTTTTTTCGCCAAACCTCTCAGGGCAGCATTTGCAACCCTTTGGCACCATTTTTGAGTGAATTGCCAAAAGTCAGATTTTTGCTGAAATTGTGACCCCGGGGCTTAGGGATTTTTTCAAAAAAATCTTTTTCTGCCGGTTAAGTTGTCAAGGGCTGATTTCTTGTTCTGTGATAAAAAGCCTTCTGTTTCGACCGCCAAACCTTTCAGGGGAGCATTTGCAACCGTTTGGCACCATTTTTGAGTGAATTGCCAAAAGTCAGATTTTTGCTGAAATTGTGACCCCGGGGCCTTAGGGATTTTTTCAAAAAAATCTTTTTCTGCCGGTTAAGTTGTCAAGGGCTGATTTCTTGTTCTGTGATAAAAAGCCTTCTGTTTCGACCGCCAAACCTTTCAGGGGAGCATTTGCAACCGTTTGGCACCATTTTTGAGTGAATTGCCAAAAGTCAGATTTTTGCTGAAATTGTGACCCCGGGGCTTAGGGATTTTTTCAAAAAATCTTTTTCTGCCGGTTATGTTGTCGAGGGCTGATTTCTTGTTCTGTGATAAAAAGCCTTCCTTTTTTTTCGCCAAACCTCTCAGGGGAGCATTTGCAACCCTTTGGCACCATTTTTGAGTGAATTGCCAAAAGTCAGATTTTTGCTGAAATTGTGACCCCGGGGCTTAGGGATTTTTTCAAAAAAATCTTTTTCTGACGGTTAAGTTGTCAAGGGCTGATTTCTTGTTCTGTGATAAAAAGCATTCTGTTTCGACCGCCAAACCTTTCAGGGGTGCATTTGCAACAGCTAGGCATCATTTTTGAGTGAATTGCCAAAAGTCAGATTTTGGCTGAAATTGTGACCCCGGGGCTTAGGGATTTTTTCAAAAAAATCTTTTTCTGACGGTTAAGTTGTCGAGGGCTGATTTCTTGTTCTGTGATAAAAAGCCTTCTGTTTTTTTCGCCAAACCTCTCAGGGCAGCATTTGCAACCCTTTGGCACCATTTTTGAGTGAATTGCCAAAAGTCAGATTTTTGCTGAAATTCTGACCCCGGGGCTTAGGGATTTTTTCAAAAAAATCTTTTTCTGCCGGTTAAGTTGTCAAGGGCTGATTTCTTGTTCTGTGATAAAAAGCCTTCTGTTTCGACCGCCAAACCTTTCAGGGGAGCATTTGCAACCGTTTGGCACCATTTTTGAGTGAATTGCCAAAAGTCAGATTTTTGCTGAAATTGTGACCCCGGGGCCTTAGGGATTTTTTCAAA
The DNA here is from genome assembly GCF_964252035.2 of Podarcis erhardii. Taxonomy (NCBI): domain Eukaryota; kingdom Metazoa; phylum Chordata; class Lepidosauria; order Squamata; family Lacertidae; genus Podarcis; species Podarcis erhardii. The sequence continues at coordinate 12,288,366 of NC_138507.1, read as the reverse complement.
AAAATCTTTTTCTGCCGGTTAAGTTGTCAAGGGCTGATTTCTTGTTCTGTGATAAAAAGCCTTCTGTTTCGACCGCCAAACCTTTCAGGGGAGCATTTGCAACCGTTTGGCACCATTTTTGAGTGAATTGCCAAAAGTCAGATTTTTGCTGAAATTGTGACCCCGGGGCTTAGGGATTTTTTCAAAAAATCTTTTTCTGCCGGTTATGTTGTCGAGGGCTGATTTCTTGTTCTGTGATAAAAAGCCTTCTGTTTCGACCGCCAAACCTTTCAGGGGAGCATTTGCAACCGTTTGGCACCATTTTTGAGTGAATTGCCAAAAGTCAGATTTTTGCTGAAATTGTGACCCCGGGGCTTAGGGATTTTTTCAAAAAATCTTTTTCTGACGGTTAAGTTGTCGAGGGCTGATTTCTTGTTCTGTGATAAAAAGCCTTCTGTTTTTTTGGCCAAACCTCTCAGGGGAGCATTTGCAACCCTTTGGCACCATTTTTGAGTGAATTGCCAAAAGTCAGATTTTTGCTGAAATTGTGACCCCGGGGCTTAGGGATTTTTTCAAAAAAATCTTTTTCTGACGGTTAAGTTGTCGAGGGCTGATTTCTTGTTCTGTGATAAAAAGCCTTCTGTTTTTTAGGCCAAACCTCTCAGGGGAGCATTTGCAACCGTTTGGCACCATTTTTGAGTGAATTGCCAAAAGTCAGATTTTTGCTGAAATTGTGACCCCGGGGCTTAGGGATTTTTTCAAAAAAATCTTTTTCTGACGGTTAAGTTGTCGAGGGCTGATTTCTTGTTCTGTGATAAAAAGCCTTCCTTTTTTTTCGCCAAACCTCTCAGGGGAGCATTTGCAACCCTTTGGCACCATTTTTGAGTGAATTGCCAAAAGTCAGATTTTTGCTGAAATTGTGACCCCGGGGCTTAGAGATTTTTTTCAAAAAAATCTTTTTCTGACGGTTAAGTTGTCGAGGGCTGATTTCTTGTTCTGTGATAAAAAGCCTTCTGTTTCGACCGCCAAACCTTTTAGGGGAGCATTTGCAACCGTTTGGCACCATTTTTGAGTGAATTGCCAAAAGTCAGATTTTTGCTGAAATTGTGACCCCGGGGCTTAGGGATTTTTTCAAAAAATCTTTTTCTGCCGGTTATGTTGTCGAGGGCTGATTTCTTGTTCTGTGATAAAAAGCCTTCTGTTTTGACCGCCAAACCTTTCAGGGGAGCATTTGCTCCATTTGGCACCATTTTTGAGTGAATTGCCAAAAGTCAGATTTTTGCTGAAATTGTGACCCCGGGGCTTAGGGATTTTTTCAAAAAAATCTTTTTCTGACGGTTAAGTTGTCGAGGGCTGATTTCTTGTTCTGTGATAAAAAGCCTTCTGTTTCGACCGCCAAACCTTTCAGGGGAGCATTTGCAACCGTTTGGCACCATTTTTGAGTGAATTGCCAAAAGTCAGATTTTTGCTGAAATTGTGACCCCGGGGCTTAGGGATTTTTTCAAAAAATCTTTTTCTGACGGTTAAGTTGTCGAGGGCTGATTTCTTGTTCTGTGATAAAAAGCCTTCTGTTTTTTTGGCCAAACCTCTCAGGGGAGCATTTGCAACCCTTTGGCACCATTTTTGAGTGAATTGCCAAAAGTCAGATTTTTGCTGAAATTGTGACCCCGGGGCTTAGGGATTTTTTCAAAAAAATCTTTTTCTGACGGTTAAGTTGTCGAGGGCTGATTTCTTGTTCTGTGATAAAAAGCCTTCTGTTTTTTAGGCCAAACCTCTCAGGGGAGCATTTGCAACCGTTTGGCACCATTTTTGAGTGAATTGCCAAAAGTCAGATTTTTGCTGAAATTGTGACCCCGGGGCTTAGGGATTTTTTCAAAAAAATCTTTTTCTGACGGTTAAGTTGTCGAGGGCTGATTTCTTCTTCTGTGATAAAAAGCCTTCCTTTTTTTTCGCCAAACCTCTCAGGGGAGCATTTGCAACCCTTTGGCACCATTTTTGAGTGAATTGCCAAAAGTCAGATTTTTGCTGAAATTGTGACCCCGGGGCTTAGAGATTTTTTTCAAAAAAATCTTTTTCTGACGGTTAAGTTGTCGAGGGCTGATTTCTTGTTCTGTGATAAAAAGCCTTCTGTTTCGACCGCCAAACCTTTCAGGGGAGCATTTGCAACCGTTTGGCACCATTTTTGAGTGAATTGCCAAAAGTCAGATTTTTGCTGAAATTGTGACCCCGGGGCTTAGGGATTTTTTCAAAAAATCTTTTTCTGACGGTTAAGTTGTCGAGGGCTGATTTCTTGTTCTGTGATAAAAAGCCTTCTGTTTTTTTGCCAAACCTCTCAGGGGAGCATTTGCAACCCTTTGGCACCATTTTTGAGTGAATTGCCAAAAGTCAGATTTTTGCTGAAATTGTGACCCCGGGGCTTAGGGATTTTTTCAAAAAAATCTTTTTCTGACGGTTAAGTTGTCGAGGGCTGATTTCTTGTTCTGTGATAAAAAGCCTTCTGTTTTTTAGGCCAAACCTCTCAGGGGAGCATTTGCAACCGTTTGGCACCATTTTTGAGTGAATTGCCAAAAGTCAGATTTTTGCTGAAATTGTGACCCCGGGGCTTAGGGATTTTTTCAAAAAAATCTTTTTCTGACGGTTAAGTTGTCGAGGGCTGATTTCTTCTTCTGTGATAAAAAGCCTTCCTTTTTTTTCGCCAAACCTCTCAGGGGAGCATTTGCAACCCTTTGGCACCATTTTTGAGTGAATTGCCAAAAGTCAGATTTTTGCTGAAATTGTGACCCCGGGGCTTAGAGATTTTTTTCAAAAAAATCTTTTTCTGACGGTTAAGTTGTCGAGGGCTGATTTCTTGTTCTGTGATAAAAAGCCTTCTGTTTCGACCGCCAAACCTTTCAGGGGAGCATTTGCAACCGTTTGGCACCATTTTTGAGTGAATTGCCAAAAGTCAGATTTTTGCTGAAATTGTGACCCCGGGGCTTAGGGATTTTTTCAAAAAATCCTTTTCTGCCGGTTATGTTGTCGAGGGCTGATTTCTTGTCCTGTGATAAAAAGCCATCTGTTTCGACCGCCAAACCTTTCAGGGGAGCATTTGCAACCGTTTGGCACCATTTTTGAGTGAATTGCCAAAAGTCAGATTTTTGCTGAAATTGTGACCCCGGGGCTTAGGGATTTTTTCAAAAAATCTTTTTCTGACGGTTAAGTTGTCGAGGGCTGATTTCTTGTTCTGTGATAAAAAGCCTTCTGTTTTTTTCGCCAAACCTCTCAGGGCAGCATTTGCAACCCTTTGGCACCATTTTTGAGTGAATTGCCAAAAGTCAGATTTTTGCTGAAATTGTGACCCCGGGGCTTAGGGATTTTTTCAAAAAAATCTTTTTCTGACGGTTAAGTTGTCGAGGGCTGATTTCTTGTTCTGTGATAAAAAGCCTTCTGTTTCGACCGCCAAACCTTTCAGGGGAGCATTTGCAATCGTTTGGCACCATTTTTGAGTGAATTGCCAAAAGTCAGATTTTTGCTGAAATTGTGACCCCGGGGCTTAGGGATTTTTTCAAAAAATCTTTTTCTGCCGGTTATGTTGTCGAGGGCTGATTTCTTGTTCTGTGATAAAAAGCCTTCTGTTTCGACCGCCAAACCTTTCAGGGGAGCATTTGCATCCATTTGGCACCATTTTTGAGTGAATTGCCAAAAGTCAGATTTTTGCTGAAATTGTGAACCCGGGGCTTAGGGATTTTTTCAAAAAAATCTTTTTCTGACGGTTAAGTTGTCGAGGGCTGATTTCTTGTTCTGTGATAAAAAGCCTTCTGTTTTTTTGGCCAAACCTCTCAGGGGAGCATTTGCAACCCTTTGGCACCATTTTTGAGTGAATTGCCAAAAGTCAGATTTTTGCTGAAATTGTGACCCCGGGGCTTAGGGATTTTTTAAAAAAAATCTTTTTCTGACGGTTAAGTTGTCGAGGGCTGATTTCTTGTTCTGTGATAAAAAGCCTTCTGTTTTTTAGGCCAAACCTCTCAGGGGAGCATTTGCAACCGTTTGGCACCATTTTTGAGTGAATTGCCAAAAGTCAGATTTTTGCTGAAATTGTGACCCCGGGGCTTAGGGATTTTTTCAAAAAAATCTTTTTCTGACGGTTAAGTTGTCGAGGGCTGATTTCTTGTTCTGTGATAAAAAGCCTTCCTTTTTTTTCGCCAAACCTCTCAGGGGAGCATTTGCAACCCTTTGGCATCATTTTTGAGTGAATTGCCAAAAGTCAGATTTTTGCTGAAATTGTGACCCCGGGGCTTAGAGATTTTTTTCAAAAAAATCTTTTTCTGACGGTTAAGTTGTCGAGGGCTGATTTCTTGTTCTGTGATAAAAAGCCTTCTGTTTCGACCGCCAAACCTTTCAGGGGAGCATTTGCAACCGTTTGGCACCATTTTTGAGTGAATTGCCAAAAGTCAGATTTTTGCTGAAATTGTGACCCCGGGGCTTAGGGATTTTTTCAAAAAATCCTTTTCTGCCGGTTATGTTGTCGAGGGCTGATTTCTTGTCCTGTGATAAAAAGCCATCTGTTTCGACCGCCAAACCTTTCAGGGGAGCATTTGCAACCGTTTGGCACCATTTTTGAGTGAATTGCCAAAAGTCAGATTTTTGCTGAAATTGTGACCCCGGGGCTTAGGGATTTTTTCAAAAAAATCTTTTTCTGACGGTTAAGTTGTCGAGGGCTGATTTCTTGTTCTGTGATAAAAAGCCTTCTGTTTTTTTCGCCAAACCTCTCAGGGCAGCATTTGCAACCCTTTGGCACCATTTTTGAGTGAATTGCCAAAAGTCAGATTTTTGCTGAAATTGTGACCCCGGGGCTTAGGGATTTTTTCAAAAAAATCTTTTTCTGCCGGTTAAGTTGTCAAGGGCTGATTTCTTGTTCTGTGATAAAAAGCCTTCTGTTTCGACCGCCAAACCTTTCAGGGGAGCATTTGCAACCGTTTGGCACCATTTTTGAGTGAATTGCCAAAAGTCAGATTTTTGCTGAAATTGTGACCCCGGGGCTTAGGGATTTTTTCAAAAAATCTTTTTCTGCCGGTTATGTTGTCGAGGGCTGATTTCTTGTTCTGTGATAAAAAGCCTTCTGTTTTGACCGCCAAACCTTTCAGGGGAGCATTTGCATCCATTTGGCACCATTTTTGAGTGAATTGCCAAAAGTCAGATTTTTGCTGAAATTGTGACCCCGGGGCTTAGGGATTTTTTCAAAAAAATCTTTTTCTGACGGTTAAGTTGTCGAGGGCTGATTTCTTGTTCTGTGATAAAAAGCCTTCTGTTTTTTTGGCCAAACCTCTCAGGGGAGCATTTGCAACCCTTTGGCACCATTTTTGAGTGAATTGCCAAAAGTCAGATTTTTGCTGAAATTGTGACCCCGGGGCTTAGGGATTTTTTCACAAAAATCTTTTTCTGACGGTTAAGTTGTCGAGGGCTGATTTCTTGTTCTGTGATAAAAAGCCTTCTGTTTTTTAGGCCAAACCTCTCAGGGGAGCATTTGCAACAGCTAGGCATCATTTTTGAGTGAATTGCCAAAAGTCAGATTTTGGCTGAAATTGTGACCCCGGGGCTTAGGGATTTTTTCAAAAAAATCTTTTTCTGACGGTTAAGTTGTCGAGGGCTGATTTCTTGTTCTGTGATAAAAAGCCTTCTGTTTCGACCGCCAAACCTTTCAGGGGAGCATTTGCAACCGTTTGGCACCATTTTTGAGTGAATTGCCAAAAGTCAGATTTTTGCTGAAATTGTGACCCCGGGGCTTAGGGATTTTTTCAAAAAAATCTTTTTCTGCCGGTTAAGTTGTCGAGGGCTGATTTCTTGTCCTGTGATAAAAAGCATTCTGTTTCGACCGCCAAACCTTTCAGGGGTGCATTTGCAACAGCTAGGCATCATTTTTGAGTGAATTGCCAAAAGTCAGATTTTGGCTGGAATTGTGACCCCGGGGCTTAGGGATTTTTTCAAAAAAATCTTTTTCTGACGGTTAAGTTGTCGAGGGCTGATTTCTTGTTCTGTGATAAAAAGCCTTCTGTTTCGACTTCCGGTTTGGATCGCTAGCAGTGCGGGAGCGCGGAGAAGCCTCTCCGTTCTGCATGGGGTTTTTGAGGGGCAACGCATAGGCACTGCGACCCCAAAATCTCGAGGGGGTCCCCCTCGAGAGAAGCGCAACCAGCAGCGTCTGAGTGGTCCAGAAACTCCTTCGGGTTTTTTCTATTTTTGGAGAAGACTCGGGAGCGACGGGATCGAGGGACGCACTCCGGTAAGCTCTGCGAACCCCATGCGGTAATGCCTCCAGTACCCACTGAAAACGGCGACAAACCTCTGCAAATTTAACACCTGATGCCCTCGGCGTTATGTGATAAAGGAAGGTGCCGAAAATTGAGAAATAAAAACCAAGGGGCGAAGGATGTTTATAGATTGAGTTAAAAGAGCCCGACCTGTTTTCGGATCAAAGATGGCGCTGAAACTAAAATCGTAAGAGCGGAACAAAGAGATTACTACTTACCCGCTGTAGGAACGGAGAGTGAAAGTCCCCGTCGGCAGAGCGGCGGGGCAGAGGAAATAAAATTGCAAGAAAGTAACCAAGTAAGGAAAACCTTCAGAGACTTTGTATTTGCTTTTGGGTGACTGAGATAGAGCTAGAGGCGGATTTAAAAGCGGAAACTAAGCGGGGAAGAGGGAGGAACGGAGTAAGGAGGAAAGTATAATGCATAGTCGGTGCTGAAGAAATAAACGTCTTCCCTCCCCTTCATGAAACCGGACGGCAATATTAAAAATAATTAGAAAATTGCGTGTCTCCCTTTTCGACTTTTTTTTTTTTCCCCCGGACTTTACAGATTTGACTTTAAAGATTTGGCTTCTCTTTTTGCCTATTTTATTAACAGCGGGGGGAGCGTATGGTTCGGGACCCGCGATATACGGCCCGCCAGCATCTGTTCCCTTTTCATAGCGGTTAAGTTGGATTTTCTATAACTTGGCTCTACAAAAGACTCAGTTAGATGTTGGGGGAAATCCCGCGAAACGAAGGTTGCAACACTGCCAAGATTTGAACTATTTAGAAAAGGAAATTTCACAAAAAAAACTTCACCCACGACTCTCCCCCCTCTTTGTTAGAGGTCGACGAATAAAAGAACTCATTGGACAATTCCAGTGGTAAAGCGTAAAGTCAAGAAACTGAACCTCGGTCCAGACCCTCTTCCCTTTGTGGACTATTTTTGCATTATAAGGAGTACCTGGAAACCTTTTTGTTCCTTAATTTTTTTTTTTTTATTTTATTTTTTTTCCCTCTCGTCCCCTCCCTGTTCTTGTCTTCTTCCTTGTCCTGTTTTGTCTCTCCCCTCCCTTACCCCACCCCCTTCTCTGTATTAGTACTAACAGGAATAGCAGCCGGATAGCAACCAGAAAGATTTCTGAATAAAGTCCCCATCATGTGGATTAGGCCAAACAAGTGGCTGAAGAGGGTTTAAAGGAAAGAGAAATAAGCTGCTACAACTTAATGAAAACTGAAACAAACTGGGTCACTGAATATACTTACAGTTCTATAATTAATCTTCATAGTTTTCCATTTAATTCTCTCAAACCTGTCTTCCACCCTCCCTTTCTTTTCTCTCTATTTGCCCCTGTATTCTTTTTTCCCAACCCCTTTGGCCTCTCTCCCTCAAAGACAAATATCTCTCGAATACTTAAGAGCAATAACTTCTCTAGGTGGGGATAGTATACTTTTATATTGTCTAAGTGGTCAGTAAGGTGTGAGTTTGCCTGCGTAGCGGAACTTAGAGGAGAAATAGAAGAGATTGTAAGAGTTCCAATCTGGTTTAAAGGCAAGCTAGTAAATCATTTGTTGAAATAATTAAGATCATATAAGACTGTGCGCCCTCTAGGGGAGAGCCTCAAGAAGTTAAGTTAAACTTTGTTGATTCTTAAAGAAAGGGGGAGATGGCGGGTAGGGACGGGAAGAAGGGAGCGGGAACACCACTAGAGAGGAGAACTTCACGACAAGAAGAAATTAAAGATTTGGATGTACTATGGATGAAAATAAAAGAAGAACTTAAACAGAATGAAATTCATATAGAGAAAAAATTAGGAGAGATGCAGGATTCGATTGACAAAAAAATAGAGGGGGTGGTAGGAGAACTGTCAAATAAGATAAAAGAATTAACGACCCGAACAAAATCTTTAGAGGAATCAAACAAAAAAGTACAAAAAGAAATGAGAGACCAGAGAAAGGAAGCGGAGAAAGCAAAGGAGAACTTTGGAGAATTAAGCAAGACCCAGGATCAAGTCCTGGACAACCTAGCATTGATGGAAATGAAACAAAAACAGTTAAACCTAAAATTTAGGGGAGTGGGGGAAGAAATAAACGAAGATATTAAAGGAAAAATGACTAAAGAACTGGCGAAGTGGCTAACCATGAAAGAAGAAGAAGTAGCTCAAGCAATAGAAAATGCCTTTAGAATAAAGATAAGACCCAAACAAAATAAACTGAAAAAGGTCCCAGGAGACTGCTTGGTGATTTTTAAATCAATAGAGATGAGAAACAGAATTTTGAGAGAGAGCTACAAGAAAAAATTAGTAATCGATGGAAGACCAATCATCATCTTCAAGGAAATACCGATTAGGCTTCTGCGTAAGAGAGAAGGCTACAAACAATTAGTTAACATTCTAAGGAAAAATGGAATATATTATAGATGGGAATTCCCAGAAGGGATTTCCTTTTTTTATAAAGAAAAAAGATTTAAGATCGCAGAAAGTCAGGAAGTCAGTAAATTTCTACGTAGATATGAGAAAGACCTTGGGAAGATGGAGGACAGAGGCGGGGGGAGGGGTGGAGAGAGGGAGGAGACAGGTGTCGCAGGATCGGGAGGAGGGGAGACTGGAAGGGGTTTGGAAGGAGAGGATGAAGAGGAGGGGGAGGGGAGTGAGACAGGGGAGGAAGAAGGTGGTGAAGAAGAGGAAGAAACAGAAAGCGAAACCACCCGAATTTAATTTGGTAAAACTCAAATAAGAAAATCACTGATTTTAGTACTAGACAAGAGTAATAATGAATCTTAAAATTCTAACATGGAATGTAAACGGTTTGAATGACAAAACTAAAAGGAATAAAATTGCAAATGCTATGAAAAAGAAAAGATTGGATGTAATCTGTATGCAAGAGACTCATGTAGCCAAAAAGCACAAACATGTCTTGTCAAACAAGAACCTAGGAACAGAATTTATAAGCTCTTCGTCAGAGAAAAAAAAAGGAGTAGTAACATATGTTGATGAAAGATGGGAACCTAAACTGATATATAAAGATGAAGAAGGAAGGATTTTGGGAGTACAAATTAACTTCCAGGGGGAAAAAATCAATATTGTAAATATATATGCCCCAAATTCAAATAGATTAGAGTTTTTCAAGAAACTGGAACAAGTCCTAATAAAATTAGAAAATAATAGGTTGTTGTTATTGGGTGACTTTAATGCAGTATCTACACCAGAGATGGATAGACAAACAGAAAAGAAAAAACGAAACCAAGGGAAACTTCCAAAATCATTCCAAGATTTGGAAGAGAATATGGATCTTATAGACATTTGGAGACATAAGCACCCAACAGAAAAGCAGTTCACTTTTTTTTCAGAGGTACATAAAAGTTGGGGTAGAATAGACCAAATATGGTCCTCGAGGGAACTCACATTAAGAGCCACTAAATGTGAAATTCAACCGAGAACCCTCTCCGATCACAATCCAATAACACTGGAAATAAAAGGTCCAACACAAGGAGGTTTCAGGTGGAGGTTAAATGAATATTTACTAGACAATGATGAAGTTATTGAAAAAGCCAAAGCCACCCTAAAAGAATATTTTGATTTGAATCTTAATGTGGGAATAAATTCAGAAGTAGTATGGGATGCCAGTAAGGCGGTCCTAAGAGGTTTCTTCATCCAACAAAACAGTTACAAGAAGAAAATAAGACAGCAAAAGAAGGAAGAAATTCTCAAACAGCTTAGAGAATCAGAGAAAAAACTAACAGACAACCCGAAAGACGAACAAAGCATACAAACAATAAAAATATTACAAACACAATATTCGATGCTAATGAACCAAGAAATTGAATGGAAAGTTAAGTTAATGAGGCAGAGATATTTTGAATCGGCAAACAAAACTGGGAAACTACTAGCCTGGCAACTGAGGAAAAGACAAAAACAGAATGTGATAAACAAAATAAAAGTAGGGGAAGAATTGATAGAGGACCCAAAGAAGATACAGGAAAATTTTCTTAAATTTTATGAGAAGTTATATAAAAAAGGAGAAGAAGATTTAATTCAGATAGAGGAGTATCTCAAAAACTGTGAAGCAAAGACTGTAACAGAAGAAGAGAGATCTCAACTAAACAGACCCATAAGAATAGAAGAGATTCAGGTGGCGATTAAAAAAATGAAGTTAGGGAAAGCCCCGGGACCGGATGGTTTATCGGCAAAATACTATAAAGTTTTGGAAAGTCAACTGACACCAGCGCTTTGTAAGACATTGAATAATATCCTGAAAGGAGGAAAAATACCTGAGTCTTGGAGGGAGGCATTTATAACGCTAATTCCAAAACCGGACACAGATAAATTGAACATTAAAAATTACAGGCCAATATCTCTATTAAATAACGACTATAAAATATACGCAGACATCATGGCAAGCAGACTAAAAAAGTGCCTAGCAAATTTAATCCATAAAGACCAGGCGGGTTTCCTCCCGAACAGGTTTTTGAAAGATAATGTAAGACACGTTATAAACATAATTGAATATTTGGAGATTAACAACGAGATACCGGCGGCACTGATTTTCATAGACGCCGAAAAGGCGTTTGATAATGTCTCTTGGGCGTTTTTAATAAAATCTATGGAAAAGGCTGGGATAGAGGGAGAATTCCTAAAAGGAATACAGGCAATATATTCAACACAATTGGCAAAATTGGTAATAAATAATAATCTTACAAATACATTTAAAATAGAGAAGGGAACAAGGCAGGGGTGCCCTCTCTCCCCGCTCTTATTCATCATGGTGCTTGAAGTCCTGGCGAACAAATTAAGATCGATACCAGAAATACAAGGAATTAAAATAGGGCTGAAGGAATACAAGCTAAAAGCCTATGCGGACGATCTGATGTTATCTCTGGAAGAGCCGCAAAGAAGTATTGGTAAAGCGCTGGAGGTTTTAGAAGAATACGGTAAATCATCAGGCTTTATATTGAATAAAATAAAGACAAAGATGCTAATAAAGAATTTAGGAAAGGTGGAAAAAGAAAAATTAGAGAGAAAATATGGCATATTGGTAGCAAAAAAAATAAAATATTTAGGAATATGGCTTACATCAAAAAATATAAATTTAATTGAAGACAATTATTCGACAACATGGAAAGAAATCAAAAAAGATATGGATGTCTGGAATAGAGTCAATCTCTCATGGATGGGTAGGATGGAGGCAATAAAGATGAATGTCCTTCCAAAAATGCTGTTTTTATTCCAAAACATTCCTGTAATTAGAGGGTCTAAATTATTCAAAGACTGGCAGAAAACCCTTTCAAGATTCATATGGCAGGGAAGGAGGCCAAGGATCAGATTTAAATTACTCACGGACCGAAAGGAGAGAGGAGGGCTCGCAGTCCCTAACCTAAAATTGTATTATGAAGCCGCCTGCCTATGTTGGGTTAAGGACTGGATAACATTGGAAGATTCTGACCTATTGGACTTGGAAGGGGCAGACAATAGGTTTGGCTGGCATGCCTACCTATGGTCAAACAAGGAGAAAGCCCACAAGGGGTTCTCAAATCACATTATCAGGGGCCCACTATATGAAGCCTGGGAAAAAAACAAAAAGTTGTTGGAATGGAGAACACCTTGGTGGTTGTCCCCAACAAACATCCTAATAATTAAAAAAATTAACATGGAAGAGCCAAAATTAACATATGAAGATTTACTGGTAAGATCAGAAGACAGTTGGAAACTAAGACCATATGAGGAGCTGAAGGGGAAGTTGACAAGTTGGCTACAATATCATCAAATCAACGCAATATGGACAGAAGACAAAAAAATTGGAATGAATGATAAGAAATCGAAATTTCAGACAGAAATAATAGAAAGTAAATCTAAGTTACTATCCAAAATGTACAATATATTACTAGATTGGGATACAAAAGACGAAGAAATTAAAGAAGTTATGGTGAAGTGGGCGATAGATCTGGGGCACAACATAGAATTGGAAAAATGGTCAAAGCTGTGGAATGAGGGAATAAAATTTACGGCGAGTGTTGCAATTAGAGAAAATTTAGAGAAGATGATATATAGATGGTATATAACACCAGAGAAACTAAATAGGATGTACAAGACTGGTAATAAGGCCTGCTGGAAATGCAAAATAAAAGAAGGTAATTTTATACACATGTGGTGGACATGTGAGGAAATTAAAAAATTTTGGAACATGATATATAATGAGTTAAAAAAAATATTTAGATACACGTTCCCTAAAAAACCAGAGGCCTTTTTATTAGGTATGATTGGGGAGGAAATTAGGAAAGAAGATAAAACTTTATTCCAATATTCAACAGCAGCGGCCAGAATGTTAATCGCTCAAAACTGGAAAAGTACCCATATACCAACCGTAAGGGAGTGGCAAACAAAACTATACGATTTTGTTGAATTGGCAAGAATGACGCAGAGAATTAGAGACCAAAAGAATACAAAGTTGAATAATGATTGGTCTAAATTCATGGCATATATAGAAATTAACTTTAAAAACCTACCAACTATAGCAGGTTTAATATAAAACTTCCGATGTGTAAACTAACAATCAATATCAGCGGTAAAAATGATATTTTAAAAAAAAAAATTAGAAATCCGAAATCAATAGGGAAGGAAGTCAGATAGTGTGTGATCTGTATTGGTCTAATGTTTATTTTTTATTTTTATCTTTTTTATTTTTTCTCCTTTTTGACCTGTCCCCTTTTTTTCTTTTTGTGATGGTGCCCTTACTTTTTTTATTTAATGTTTTGTGTTTTACTTTTTTGTGAGTATGTGAAGAACGAAACTTAATAAAGAGAATTAAAAAAAAAAAAAAAAAAAAAAAAGATAAAAAGCCTTCTGTTTCGACCGCCAAACCTTTCAGGGGAGCATTTGCAACCGTTTGGCACCATTTTTGAGTGAATTGCCAAAAGTCAGATTTTTGCTGAAATTGTGACCCCGGGGCTTAGGGATTTTTTCAAAAAATCTTTTTCTGCCGGTTATGTTGTCGAGGGCTGATTTCTTGTTCTGTGATAAAAAGCCTTCTGTTTTGACCGCCAAACCTTTCAGGGGAGCATTTGCTCCATTTGGCACCATTTTTGAGTGAATTGCCAAAAGTCAGATTTTTGCTGAAATTGTGACCCCGGGGCTTAGGGATTTTTTCAAAAAAATCTTTTTCTGACGGTTAAGTTGTCGAGGGCTGATTTCTTGTTCTGTGATAAAAAGCCTTCTGTTTCGACCGCCAAACCTTTCAGGGGAGCATTTGCAATCGTTTGGCACCATTTTTGAGTGAATTGCCAAAAGTCAGATTTTTGCTGAAATTGTGACCCCGGGGCTTAGGGATTTTTTCAAAAAATCTTTTTCTGCCGGTTATGTTGTCGAGGGCTGATTTCTTGTTCTGTGATAAAAAGCCTTCTGTTTTGACCGCCAAACCTTTCAGGGGAGCATTTGCTCCATTTGGCACCATTTTTGAGTGAATTGCCAAAAGTCAGATTTTTGCTGAAATTGTGACCCCGGGGCTTAGGGATTTTTTCAAAAAAATCTTTTTCTGACGGTTAAGTTGTCGAGGGCTGATTTCTTGTTCTGTGATAAAAAGCCTTCTGTTTTTTTGGCCAAACCTTTCAGGGGAGCATTTGCAACCCTTTGGCACCATTTTTGAGTGAATTGCCAAAAGTCAGATTTTTGCTGAAATTGTGACCCCGGGGCTTAGGGATTTTTTCAAAAAAATCTTTTTCTGACGGTTAAGTTGTCGAGGGCTGATTTCTTGTTCTGTGATAAAAAGCCTTCTGTTTTTTAGGCCAAACCTCTCAGGGGAGCATTTGCAACCGTTTGGCACCATTTTTGAGTGAATTGCCAAAAGTCAGATTTTTGCTGAAATTGTGACCCCGGGGCTTAGGGATTTTTTCAAAAAAATCTTTTTCTGACGGTTAAGTTGTCGAGGGCTGATTTCTTGTTCTGTGATAAAAAGCCTTCCTTTTTTTTCGCCAAACCTCTCAGGGGAGCATTTGCAACCCTTTGGCACCATTTTTGAGTGAATTGCCAAAAGTCAAATTTTTGCTGAAATTGTGACCCCGGGGCTTAGAGATTTTTTTCAAAAAAATCTTTTTCTGACGGTTAAGTTGTCGAGGGCTGATTTCTTGTTCTGTGATAAAAAGCCTTCTGTTTCGACCGCCAAACCTTTCAGGGGAGCATTTGCAACCGTTTGGCACCATTTTTGAGTGAATTGCCAAAAGTCAGATTTTTGCTGAAATTGTGACCCCGGGGCTTAGGGATTTTTTCAAAAAATCCTTTTCTGCCGGTTATGTTGTCGAGGGCTGATTTCTTGTCCTGTGATAAAAAGCCATCTGTTTCGACCGCCAAACCTTTCAGGGGAGCATTTGCAACCGTTTGGCACCATTTTTGAGTGAATTGCCAAAAGTCAGATTTTTGCTGAAATTGTGACCCTGGGGCTTAGGGTTTTTTTCAAAAAAATCTTTTTCTGCCGGTTAAGTTGTCAAGGGCTGATTTCTTGTTCTGTGATAAAAAGCCTTCTGTTTCGACCGCCAAACCTTTCAGGGGAGCATTTGCAACCGTTTGGCACCATTTTTGAGTGAATTGCCAAAAGTCAGATTTTTGCTGAAATTGTGACCCCGGGGCTTAGGGATTTTTTCAAAAAATCTTTTTCTGCCGGTTATGTTGTCGAGGGCTGATTTCTTGTTCTGTGATAAAAAGCCTTCTGTTTTGACCGCCAAACCTTTCAGGGGAGCATTTGCATCCATTTGGCACCATTTTTGAGTGAATTGCCAAAAGTCAGATTTTTGCTGAAATTGTGACCCCGGGGCTTAGGGATTTTTTCAAAAAAATCTTTTTCTGACGGTTAAGTTGTCGAGGGCTGATTTCTTGTTCTGTGATAAAAAGCCTTCTGTTTTTTTGGCCAAACCTCTCAGGGGAGCATTTGCAACCCTTTGGCACCATTTTTGAGTGAATTGCCAAAAGTCAGATTTTTGCTGAAATTGTGACCCCGGGGCTTAGGGATTTTTTCACAAAAATCTTTTTCTGACGGTTAAGTTGTCGAGGGCTGATTTCTTGTTCTGTGATAAAAAGCCTTCTGTTTTTTAGGCCAAACCTCTCAGGGGAGCATTTGCAACAGCTAGGCATCATTTTTGAGTGAATTGCCAAAAGTCAGATTTTGGCTGAAATTGTGACCCCGGGGCTTAGGGATTTTTTCAAAAAAATCTTTTTCTGACGGTTAAGTTGTCGAGGGCTGATTTCTTGTTCTGTGATAAAAAGCCTTCTGTTTCGACCGCCAAACCTTTCAGGGGAGCATTTGCAACCGTTTGGCACCATTTTTGAGTGAATTGCCAAAAGTCAGATTTTTGCTGAAATTGTGACCCCGGGGCTTAGGGATTTTTTCAAAAAAATCTTTTTCTGCCGGTTAAGTTGTCGAGGGCTGATTTCTTGTCCTGTGATAAAAAGCATTCTGTTTCGACCGCCAAACCTTTCAGGGGTGCATTTGCAACAGCTAGGCATCATTTTTGAGTGAATTGCCAAAAGTCAGATTTTGGCTGGAATTGTGACCCCGGGGCTTAGGGATTTTTTCAAAAAAATCTTTTTCTGACGGTTAAGTTGTCGAGGGCTGATTTCTTGTTCTGTGATAAAAAGCCTTCTGTTTCGACTTCCGGTTTGGATCGCTAGCAGTGCGGGAGCGCGGAGAAGCCTCTCCGTTCTGCATGGGGTTTTTGAGGGGCAACGCATAGGCACTGCGACCCCAAAATCTCGAGGGGGTCCCCCTCGAGAGAAGCGCAACCAGCAGCGTCTGAGTGGTCCAGAAACTCCTTCGGGTTTTTTCTATTTTTGGAGAAGACTCGGGAGCGACGGGATCGAGGGACGCACTCCGGTAAGCTCTGCGAACCCCATGCGGTAATGCCTCCAGTACCCACTGAAAACGGCGACAAACCTCTGCAAATTTAACACCTGATGCCCTCGGCGTTATGTGATAAAGGAAGGTGCCGAAAATTGAGAAATAAAAACCAAGGGGCGAAGGATGTTTATAGATTGAGTTAAAAGAGCCCGACCTGTTTTCGGATCAAAGATGGCGCTGAAACTAAAATCGTAAGAGCGGAACAAAGAGATTACTACTTACCCGCTGTAGGAACGGAGAGTGAAAGTCCCCGTCGGCAGAGCGGCGGGGCAGAGGAAATAAAATTGCAAGAAAGTAACCAAGTAAGGAAAACCTTCAGAGACTTTGTATTTGCTTTTGGGTGACTGAGATAGAGCTAGAGGCGGATTTAAAAGCGGAAACTAAGCGGGGAAGAGGGAGGAACGGAGTAAGGAGGAAAGTATAATGCATAGTCGGTGCTGAAGAAATAAACGTCTTCCCTCCCCTTCATGAAACCGGACGGCAATATTAAAAATAATTAGAAAATTGCGTGTCTCCCCTTTTTCTGCCGGTTATGTTGTCGAGGGCTGATTTCTTGTTCTGTGATAAAAAGCCTTCTGTTTTGACCGCCAAACCTTTCAGGGGAGCATTTGCTCCATTTGGCACCATTTTTGAGTGAATTGCCAAAAGTCAGATTTTTGCTGAAATTGTGACCCCGGGGCTTAGGGATTTTTTCAAAAAAATCTTTTTCTGACGGTTAAGTTGTCGAGGGCTGATTTCTTGTTCTGTGATAAAAAGCCTTCTGTTTTTTTGGCCAAACCTCTCAGGGGAGCATTTGCAACCCTTTGGCACCATTTTTGAGTGAATTGCCAAAAGTCAGATTTTTGCTGAAATTGTGACCCCGGGGCTTAGGGATTTTTTCAAAAAAATCTTTTTCTGACGGTTAAGTTGTCGAGGGCTGATTTCTTGTTCTGTGATAAAAAGCCTTCTGTTTTTTAGGCCAAACCTCTCAGGGGAGCATTTGCAACCGTTTGGCACCATTTTTGAGTGAATTGCCAAAAGTCAGATTTTTGCTGAAATTGTGACCCCGGGGCTTAGGGATTTTTTCAAAAAAATCTTTTTCTGACGGTTAAGTTGTCGAGGGCTGATTTCTTGTTCTGTGATAAAAAGCCTTCCTTTTTTTTCGCCAAACCTCTCAGGGGAGCATTTGCAACCCTTTGGCACCATTTTTGAGTGAATTGCCAAAAGTCAAATTTTTGCTGAAATTGTGACCCCGGGGCTTAGAGATTTTTTTCAAAAAAATCTTTTTCTGACGGTTAAGTTGTCGAGGGCTGATTTCTTGTTCTGTGATAAAAAGCCTTCTGTTTCGACCGCCAAACCTTTCAGGGGAGCATTTGCAACCGTTTGGCACCATTTTTGAGTGAATTGCCAAAAGTCAGATTTTTGCTGAAATTGTGACCCCGGGGCTTAGGGATTTTTTCAAAAAATCCTTTTCTGCCGGTTATGTTGTCGAGGGCTGATTTCTTGTCCTGTGATAAAAAGCCATCTGTTTCGACCGCCAAACCTTTCAGGGGAGCATTTGCAACCGTTTGGCACCATTTTTGAGTGAATTGCCAAAAGTCAGATTTTTGCTGAAATTGTGACCCTGGGGCTTAGGGTTTTTTTCAAAAAAATCTTTTTCTGCCGGTTAAGTTGTCAAGGGCTGATTTCTTGTTCTGTGATAAAAAGCATTCTGTTTCGACCGCCAAACCTTTCAGGGGTGCATTTGCAACAGCTAGGCATCATTTTTGAGTGAATTGCCAAAAGTCAGATTTTGGCTGAAATTGTGACCCCGGGGCTTAGGGATTTTTTCAAAAAAATCTTTTTCTGACGGTTAAGTTGTCGAGGGCTGATTTCTTGTTCTGTGATAAAAAGCCTTCTGTTTTTTTCGCCAAACCTCTCAGGGCAGCATTTGCAACCCTTTGGCACCATTTTTGAGTGAATTGCCAAAAGTCAGATTTTTGCTGAAATTGTGACCCCGGGGCTTAGGGATTTTTTCAAAAAAATCTTTTTCTGCCGGTTAAGTTGTCAAGGGCTGATTTCTTGTTCTGTGATAAAAAGCCTTCTGTTTCGACCGCCAAACCTTTCAGGGGAGCATTTGCAACCGTTTGGCACCATTTTTGAGTGAATTGCCAAAAGTCAGATTTTTGCTGAAATTGTGACCCCGGGGCCTTAGGGATTTTTTCAAAAAAATCTTTTTCTGCCGGTTAAGTTGTCAAGGGCTGATTTCTTGTTCTGTGATAAAAAGCCTTCTGTTTCGACCGCCAAACCTTTCAGGGGAGCATTTGCAACCGTTTGGCACCATTTTTGAGTGAATTGCCAAAAGTCAGATTTTTGCTGAAATTGTGACCCCGGGGCTTAGGGATTTTTTCAAAAAATCTTTTTCTGCCGGTTATGTTGTCGAGGGCTGATTTCTTGTTCTGTGATAAAAAGCCTTCTGTTTTGACCGCCAAACCTTTCAGGGGAGCATTTGCATCCATTTGGCACCATTTTTGAGTGAATTGCCAAAAGTCAGATTTTTGCTGAAATTGTGACCCCGGGGCTTAGGGATTTTTTCACAAAAATCTTTTTCTGACGGTTAAGTTGTCGAGGGCTGATTTCTTGTTCTGTGATAAAAAGCCTTCTGTTTTTTAGGCCAAACCTCTCAGGGGAGCATTTGCAACAGCTAGGCATCATTTTTGAGTGAATTGCCAAAAGTCAGATTTTGGCTGAAATTGTGACCCCGGGGCTTAGGGATTTTTTCAAAAAAATCTTTTTCTGACGGTTAAGTTGTCGAGGGCTGATTTCTTGTTCTGTGATAAAAAGCCTTCTGTTTCGACCGCCAAACCTTTCAGGGGAGCATTTGCAACCGTTTGGCACCATTTTTGAGTGAATTGCCAAAAGTCAGATTTTTGCTGAAATTGTGACCCCGGGGCCTTAGGGATTTTTTCAAAAAAATCTTTTTCTGCCGGTTAAGTTGTCAAGGGCTGATTTCTTGTTCTGTGATAAAAAGCCTTCTGTTTCGACCGCCAAACCTTTCAGGGGAGCATTTGCAACCGTTTGGCACCATTTTTGAGTGAATTGCCAAAAGTCAGATTTTTGCTGAAATTGTGACCCCGGGGCTTAGGGATTTTTTCAAAAAATCTTTTTCTGCCGGTTATGTTGTCGAGGGCTGATTTCTTGTTCTGTGATAAAAAGCCTTCTGTTTCGACCGCCAAACCTTTCAGGGGAGCATTTGCATCCATTTGGCACCATTTTTGAGTGAATTGCCAAAAGTCAGATTTTTGCTGAAATTGTGACCCCGGGGCTTAGGGATTTTTTCAAAAAAATCTTTTTCTGACGGTTAAGTTGTCGAGGGCTGATTTCTTGTTCTGTGATAAAAAGCCTTCTGTTTTTTTGGCCAAACCTCTCAGGGGAGCATTTGCAACCCTTTGGCACCATTTTTGAGTGAATTGCCAAAAGTCAGATTTTTGCTGAAATTGTGACCCCGGGGCTTAGGGATTTTTTCAAAAAAATCTTTTTCTGACGGTTAAGTTGTCGAGGGCTGATTTCTTGTTCTGTGATAAAAAGCCTTCTGTTTTTTAGGCCAAACCTCTCAGGGGAGCATTTGCAACCGTTTGGCACCATTTTTGAGTGAATTGCCAAAAGTCAGATTTTTGCTGAAATTGTGACCCCGGGGCTTAGGGATTTTTTCAAAAAAATCTTTTTCTGACGGTTAAGTTGTCGAGGGCTGATTTCTTGTTCTGTGATAAAAAGCCTTCCTTTTTTTTCGCCAAACCTCTCAGGGGAGCATTTGCAACCCTTTGGCACCATTTTTGAGTGAATTGCCAAAAGTCAGATTTTTGCTGAAATTGTGACCCCGGGGCTTAGAGATTTTTTTCAAAAAAATCTTTTTCTGACGGTTAAGTTGTCGAGGGCTGATTTCTTGTTCTGTGATAAAAAGCCTTCTGTTTTGACCGCCAAACCTTTCAGGGGAGCATTTGCAACCGTTTGGCACCATTTTTGAGTGAATTGCCAAAAGTCAGATTTTTGCTGAAATTGTGACCCCGGGGCTTAGGGATTTTTTCAAAAAATCCTTTTCTGCCGGTTATGTTGTCGAGGGCTGATTTCTTGTCCTGTGATAAAAAGCCATCTGTTTCGACCGCCAAACCTTTCAGGGGAGCATTTGCAACCGTTTGGCACCATTTTTGAGTGAATTGCCAAAAGTCAGATTTTTGCTGAAATTGTGACCCCGGGGCTTAGGGATTTTTTCAAAAAAATCTTTTTCTGCCGGTTAAGTTGTCGAGGGCTGATTTCTTGTTCTGTGATAAAAAGCCTTCTGTTTTTTTCGCCAAACCTCTCAGGGCAGAAGGCATTTGCAACCGTTTGGCACCATTTTTGAGTGAATTGCCAAAAGTCAGATTTTTGCTGAAATTGTGACCCCGGGGCTTAGGGATTTTTTCAAAAAAATCTTTTTCTGCCGGTTAAGTTGTCGAGGGCTGATTTCTTGTCCTGTGATAAAAAGCCTTCTGTTTTTTTGGCCAAACCTCTCAGGGGAGCATTTGCATCCATTTGGCACCATTTTTGAGTGAATTGCCAAAAGTCAGATTTTTGCTGAAATTGTGACCCCGGGGCTTAGGGATTTTTTCAAAAAAATCTTTTTCTGACGGTTAAGTTGTCGAGGGCTGATTACTTGTTCTGTGATAAAAAGCCTTCTATTTCGACCGCCAAACCTTTCAGGGGAGCATTTGCAACCCTTTGGCACCATTTTTGAGTGAATTGCCAAAAGTCAGATTTTTGCTGAAATTGTGACCCCGGGGCTTAGGGATTTTTTCAAAAAAATCTTTTTCTGACGGTTAAGTTGTCGAGGGCTGATTTCTTGTTCTGTGATAAAAAGCCTTCTGTTTTTTAGGCCAAACCTCTCAGGGGAGCATTTGCAACCGTTTGGCACCATTTTTGAGTGAATTGCCAAAAGTCAGATTTTAGCTGAAATTGTGACCCCGGGGCTTAGGGATTTTTTCAAAAAAATCTTTTTCTGCCGGTTAAGTTGTCAAGGGCTGATTTCTTGTTCTGTGATAAAAAGCCTTCTGTTTCGACCGCCAAATCTTTCAGAGGAGCATTTCCAACAGTTTGGCATCATTTTTGAGTGAATTGCCAAAAGTCAGATTTTTGCTGAAATTGTGACCCCGGGGCTTAGGGATTTTTTCAAAAAAATCTTTTTCTGACGGTTAAGTTGTCGAGGGCTGATTTCTTGTTCTGTGATAAAAAGCCTTCTGTTTTTTTGGCCAAACCTCTCAGGGGAGCATTTGCAACCGTTTGGCACCATTTTTGAGTGAATTGCCAAATGTCAGATTTTTGCTGAAATTGTGACCCTGGGGCTTAGGGATTTTTTCAAAAAAATCTTTTTCTGACGGTTAAGTTGTCGAGGGCTGATTTCTTGTTCTGTGATAAAAAGCCTTCTGTTTTTTTCGCCAAACCTCTCAGGGCAGCATTTGCAACCGTTTGGCACCATTTTTGAGTGAATTGCCAAAAGTCAGATTTTTGCTGAAATTGTGACCCCGGGGATTAGGGATTTTTTCAAAAAATCTTTTTCTGCCGGTTAAGTTGTCGAGGGCTGATTTCTTGTCCTGTGATAAAAAGCCATCTGTTTCGACCGCCAAACCTTTCAGGGGAGCATTTGCAACCGTTTGGCACCATTTTTGAGTGAATTGCCAAAAGTCAGATTTTTGCTGAAATTGTGACCCCGGGGCTTAGGGATTTTTTTTTAAAAAAAAAATTTCTGCCGGTTAAGTTGTCGAGGGCTGATTTCTTGTTCTGTGATAAAAAGCCTTCTGTTTTTTTCCCCAAACCTCTCAGGGGAGCATTTGCAACCCTTTGGCACCATTTTTGAGTGAATTGCCAAAAGTCAGATTTTTGCTGAAATTGTGACCCTGGGGCTTAGGGATTTTTTCAAAAAAATCTTTTTCTGACGGTTAAGTTGTCGAGGGCTGATTTCTTGTTCTGTGATAAAAAGCCTTCTGTTTCGACCGCCAAACCTTTCAGGGGAGCATTTGCAACCGTTTGGCACCATTTTTGAGTGAATTGCCAAAAGTCAGATTTTTGCTGAAATTGTGACCCCGGGGCTTAGGGATTTTTTCAAAAAATCCTTTTCTGCCGGTTATGTTGTCGAGGGCTGATGTCTTGTCCTGTGATAAAAAGCCATCTGTTTCGACCGCCAAACCTTTCAGGGGAGCATTTGCAACCGTTTGGAACCATTTTTGAGTGAATTGCCAAAAGTCAGATTTTTGCTGAAATTGTGACCCTGGGGCTTAGGGATTTTTTCAAAAAAATCTTTTTCTGACGGTTAAGTTGTCGAGGGCTGATTTCTTGTTCTGTGATAAAAAGCCTTCTGTTTTTTTCGCCAAACCTCTCAGGGCAGCATTTGCAACCGTTTGGCACCATTTTTGAGTGAATTGCCAAAAGTCAGATTTTTGCTGAAATTGTGACCCCGGGGCTTAGGGATTTTTTCAAAAAAATCTTTTTCTGACGGTTAAGTTGTCGAGGGCTGATTTCTTGTTCTGTGATAAAAAGCCTTCTGTTTTTTTGGCCAAACCTCTCAGGGGAGCATTTGCAACCGTTTGGCACCATTTTTGAGTGAATTGCCAAAAGTCAGATTTTTGCTGAAATTGTGACCCCGGGGCTTAGGGATTTTTTCAAAAAAATCTTTTTCTGCCGGTTATGTTGTCGAGGGCTGATTTCTTGTTCTGTGATAAAAAGCCTTCTGTTTCGACCGCCAAATCTTTCAGAGGAGCATTTGCAACCGTTTGGCACCATTTTTGAGTGAATTGCCAAAAGTCAGATTTTTGCTGAAATTGTGACCCCGGGGCTTAGGGATTTTTTCAAAAAAATCTTTTTCTGACGGTTAAGTTGTCGAGGGCTGATTTCTTGTTCTGTGATAAAAAGCCTTCTGTTTTTTTCGCCAAACCTCTCAGGGGAGCATTTGCAACCCTTTGGCACCATTTTTGAGTGAATTGCCAAAAGTCAGATTTTTGCTGAAATTGTGACCCCGGGGCTTAGGGATTTTTTCAAAAAAATCTTTTTCTGACGGTTAAGTTGTCGAGGGCTGATTTCTTGTTCTGTGATAAAAAGCCTTCTGTTTTTTTGGCCAAACCTCTCAGGGGAGCATTTGCAACAGTTTGGCACCATTTTTGAGTGAATTGCCAAAAGTCAGATTTTTGCTGAAATTGTGACCCCGGGGCTTAGGGATTTTTTCAAAAAAATCTTTTTCTGCCGGTTAAGTTGTCAAGGGCTGATTTCTTGTCCTGTGATAAAAAGCCTTCTGTTTCGACCGCCAAACCTTTCAGCGGAGCATTTGCAACCGTTTGGCACCATTTTTGAGTGAATTGCCAAAAGTCAGATTTTTGCTGAAATTGTGACCCCGGGGCTTAGGGATTTTTTCAAAAAATCTTTTTCTGACGGTTAAGTTGTCGAGGGCTGATTTCTTGTTCTGTGATAAAAAGCCTTCTGTTTTTTTCGCCAAACCTCTCAGGGCAGAAGGCATTTGCAACCGTTTGGCACCATTTTTGAGTGAATTGCCAAAAGTCAGATTTTTGCTGAAATTGTGTCCCCGGGGCTTAGGGATTTTTTCAAAAAAATCTTTTTCTGCCGGTTAAGTTGTCGAGGGCTGATTTCTTGTCCTGTGATAAAAAGCCTTCTGTTTTTTTGGCCAAACCTCTCAGGGGAGCATTTGCAACCCTTTGGCACCATTTTTGAGTGAATTGCCAAAAGTCAGATTTTTGCTGAAATTGTGACCCTGGGGCTTAGGGATTTTTTCAAAAAAATCTTTTTCTGACGGTTAAGTTGTCGAGGGCTGATTTCTTGTTCTGTGATAAAAAGCCTTCTGTTTCGACCGCCAAACCTTTCAGGGGAGCATTTGCAACCGTTTGGCACCATTTTTGAGTGAATTGCCAAAAGTCAGATTTTTGCTGAAATTGTGACCCCGGGGCTTAGGGATTTTTTCAAAAAATCCTTTTCTGCCGGTTATGTTGTCGAGGGCTGATGTCTTGTCCTGTGATAAAAAGCCATCTGTTTCGACCGCCAAACCTTTCAGGGGAGCATTTGCAACCGTTTGGAACCATTTTTGAGTGAATTGCCAAAAGTCAGATTTTTGCTGAAATTGTGACCCTGGGGCTTAAAGATTTTTTCAAAAAAATCTTTTTCTGACGGTTAAGTTGTCGAGGGCTGATTTCTTGTTCTGTGATAAAAAGCCTTCTGTTTTTTTCGCCAAACCTCTCAGGGCAGCATTTGCAACCGTTTGGCACCATTTTTGAGTGAATTGCCAAAAGTCAGATTTTTGCTGAAATTGTGACCCCGGGGCTTAGGGATTTTTTCAAAAAAATCTTTTTCTGACGGTTAAGTTGTCGAGGGCTGATTTCTTGTTCTGTGATAAAAAGCCTTCTGTTTTTTTGGCCAAACCTCTCAGGGGAGCATTTGCAACCGTTTGGCACCATTTTTGAGTGAATTGCCAAAAGTCAGATTTTTGCTGAAATTGTGACCCCGGGGCTTAGGGATTTTTTCAAAAAAATCTTTTTCTGCCGGTTATGTTGTCGAGGGCTGATTTCTTGTTCTGTGATAAAAAGCCTTCTGTTTCGACCGCCAAATCTTTCAGAGGAGCATTTGCAACCGTTTGGCACCATTTTTGAGTGAATTGCCAAAAGTCAGATTTTTGCTGAAATTGTGACCCCGGGGCTTAGGGATTTTTTCAAAAAAATCTTTTTCTGACGGTTAAGTTGTCGAGGGCTGATTTCTTGTTCTGTGATAAAAAGCCTTCTGTTTTTTTCGCCAAACCTCTCAGGGGAGCATTTGCAACCCTTTGGCACCATTTTTGAGTGAATTGCCAAAAGTCAGATTTTTGCTGAAATTGTGACCCCGGGGCTTAGGGATTTTTTCAAAAAAATCTTTTTCTGACGGTTAAGTTGTCGAGGGCTGATTTCTTGTTCTGTGATAAAAAGCCTTCTGTTTTTTTGGCCAAACCTCTCAGGGGAGCATTTGCAACAGTTTGGCACCATTTTTGAGTGAATTGCCAAAAGTCAGATTTTTGCTGAAATTGTGACCCCGGGGCTTAGGGATTTTTTCAAAAAAATCTTTTTCTGCCGGTTAAGTTGTCAAGGGCTGATTTCTTGTCCTGTGATAAAAAGCCTTCTGTTTCGACCGCCAAACCTTTCAGCGGAGCATTTGCAACCGTTTGGCACCATTTTTGAGTGAATTGCCAAAAGTCAGATTTTTGCTGAAATTGTGACCCCGGGGCTTAGGGATTTTTTCAAAAAATCTTTTTCTGACGGTTAAGTTGTCGAGGGCTGATTTCTTGTTCTGTGATAAAAAGCCTTCTGTTTTTTTCGCCAAACCTCTCAGGGCAGAAGGCATTTGCAACCGTTTGGCACCATTTTTGAGTGAATTGCCAAAAGTCAGATTTTTGCTGAAATTGTGACCCCGGGGCTTAGGGATTTTTTCAAAAAAATCTTTTTCTGCCGGTTAAGTTGTCGAGGGCTGATTTCTTGTCCTGTGATAAAAAGCCTTCTGTTTTTTTGGCCAAACCTCTCAGGGGAGCATTTGCATCCATTTGGCACCATTTTTGAGTGAATTGCCAAAAGTCAGATTTTTGCTGAAATTGTGACCCCGGGGCTTAGGGATTTTTTCAAAAAAATCTTTTTCTGACGGTTAAGTTGTCGAGGGCTGATTTCTTGTTCTGTGATAAAAAGCCTTCTATTTCGACCGCCAAACCTTTCAGGGGAGCATTTGCAACCCTTTGGCACCATTTTTGAGTGAATTGCCAAAAGTCAGATTTTTGCTGAAATTGTGACCCCGGGGCTTAGGGATTTTTTCAAAAAAATCTTTTTCTGACGGTTAAGTTGTCGAGGGCTGATTTCTTGTTCTGTGATAAAAAGCCTTCTGTTTTTTAGGCCAAACCTCTCAGGGGAGCATTTGCAACCGTTTGGCACCATTTTTGAGTGAATTGCCAAAAGTCAGATTTTAGCTGAAATTGTGACCCCGGGGCTTAGGGATTTTTTCAAAAAAATCTTTTTCTGCCGGTTAAGTTGTCAAGGGCTGATTTCTTGTTCTGTGATAAAAAGCCTTCTGTTTCGACCGCCAAATCTTTCAGAGGAGCATTTCCAACAGTTTGGCATCATTTTTGAGTGAATTGCCAAAAGTCAGATTTTTGCTGAAATTGTGACCCCGGGGCTTAGGGATTTTTTCAAAAAAATCTTTTTCTGACGGTTAAGTTGTCGAGGGCTGATTTCTTGTTCTGTGATAAAAAGCCTTCTGTTTTTTTGGCCAAACCTCTCAGGGGAGCATTTGCAACCGTTTGGCACCATTTTTGAGTGAATTGCCAAATGTCAGATTTTTGCTGAAATTGTGACCCTGGGGCTTAGGGATTTTTTCAAAAAAATCTTTTTCTGACGGTTAAGTTGTCGAGGGCTGATTTCTTGTTCTGTGATAAAAAGCCTTCTGTTTTTTTCGCCAAACCTCTCAGGGCAGCATTTGCAACCCTTTGGCACCATTTTTGAGTGAATTGCCAAAAGTCAGATTTTTGCTGAAATTGTGACCCCGGGGATTAGGGATTTTTTCAAAAAATCCTTTTCTGCCGGTTATGTTGTCGAGGGCTGATTTCTTGTCCTGTGATAAAAAGCCATCTGTTTCGACCGCCAAATCTTTCAGGGGAGCATTTGCAACAGTTTGGCATCATTTTTGAGTGAATTGCCAAAAGTCAGATTTTTGCTGAAATTGTGACCCCGGGGCTTAGGGATTTTTTCAAAAAAATCTTTTTCTGACGGTTATGTTGTCGAGGGCTGATTTCTTGTTCTGTGATAAAAAGCCTTCTGTTTTTTTGGCCAAACCTCTCAGGGGAGCATTTGCAACCGTTTGGCACCATTTTTGAGTGAATTGCCAAAAGTCAGATTTTTGCTGAAATTGTGACCCCGGGGCTTAGGGATTTTTTCAAAAAAATCTTTTTCTGCCGGTTAAGTTGTCAAGGGCTGATTTCTTGTTCTGTGATAAAAAGCCTTCTGTTTCGACCGCCAAATCTTTCAGAGGAGCATTTGCAACAGTTTGGCATCATTTTTGAGTGAATTGCAAAAAGTCAGATTTTTGCTGAAATTGTGACCCCGGGGCTTAGGGATTTTTTCAAAAAATCTTTTTCTGCCGGTTATGTTGTCGAGGGCTGATTTCTTGTCCTGTGATAAAAAGCCTTCTGTTTCGACCGCCAAACCTTTCAGCGGAGCATTTGCAACCGTTTGGCACCATTTTTGAGTGAATTGCCAAAAGTCAGATTTTTGCTGAAATTGTGACCCCGGGGCTTAGGGATTTTTTCAAAAAATCTTTTTCTGACGGTTAAGTTGTCGAGGGCTGATTTCTTGTTCTGTGATAAAAAGCCTTCTGTTTTTTTCCCCAAACCTCTCAGGGGAGCATTTGCAACCGTTTGGCACCATTTTTGAGTGAATTGCCAAAAGTCAGATTTTTGCTGAAATTGTGACCCCGGGGCTTAGGGATTTTTTCAAAAAAATCTTTTTCTGACGGTTAAGTTGTCGAGGGCTGATTTCTTGTTCTGTGATAAAAAGCCTTCTGTTTTTTTGGCCAAACCTCTCAGGGGAGCATTTGCAACCGTTTGGCACCATTTTTGAGTGAATTGCCAAAAGTCAGATTTTTGCTGAAATTGTGACCCCGGGGCTTAGGGATTTTTTCAAAAAATCTTTTTCTGCCGGTTATGTTGTCGAGGGCTGATTTCTTGTCCTGTGATAAAAAGCCATCTGTTTCGACCGCCAAACCTTTCAGGGGAGCATTTGCAACCGTTTGGCACCATTTTTGAGTGAATTGCCAAAAGTCAGATTTTTGCTGAAATTGTGACCCCGGGGCTTAGGGATTTTTTTTTAAAAAAAAAATTTCTGCCGGTTAAGTTGTCGAGGGCTGATTTCTTGTTCTGTGATAAAAAGCCTTCTGTTTTTTTCCCCAAACCTCTCAGGGGAGCATTTGCAACCCTTTGGCACCATTTTTGAGTGAATTGCCAAAAGTCAGATTTTTGCTGAAATTGTGACCCTGGGGCTTAGGGATTTTTTCAAAAAAATCTTTTTCTGACGGTTAAGTTGTCGAGGGCTGATTTCTTGTTCTGTGATAAAAAGCCTTCTGTTTCGACCGCCAAACCTTTCAGGGGAGCATTTGCAACCGTTTGGCACCATTTTTGAGTGAATTGCCAAAAGTCAGATTTTTGCTGAAATTGTGACCCCGGGGCTTAGGGATTTTTTCAAAAAATCCTTTTCTGCCGGTTATGTTGTCGAGGGCTGATGTCTTGTCCTGTGATAAAAAGCCATCTGTTTCGACCGCCAAACCTTTCAGGGGAGCATTTGCAACCGTTTGGAACCATTTTTGAGTGAATTGCCAAAAGTCAGATTTTTGCTGAAATTGTGACCCTGGGGCTTAGGGATTTTTTCAAAAAAATCTTTTTCTGACGGTTAAGTTGTCGAGGGCTGATTTCTTGTTCTGTGATAAAAAGCCTTCTGTTTTTTTCGCCAAACCTCTCAGGGCAGCATTTGCAACCGTTTGGCACCATTTTTGAGTGAATTGCCAAAAGTCAGATTTTTGCTGAAATTGTGACCCCGGGGCTTAGGGATTTTTTCAAAAAAATCTTTTTCTGACGGTTAAGTTGTCGAGGGCTGATTTCTTGTTCTGTGATAAAAAGCCTTCTGTTTTTTTGGCCAAACCTCTCAGGGGAGCATTTGCAACCGTTTGGCACCATTTTTGAGTGAATTGCCAAAAGTCAGATTTTTGCTGAAATTGTGACCCCGGGGCTTAGGGATTTTTTCAAAAAAATCTTTTTCTGCCGGTTAAGTTGTCGAGGGCTGATTTCTTGTTCTGTGATAAAAAGCCTTCTGTTTCGACCGCCAAATCTTTCAGAGGAGCATTTGCAACAGTTTGGCATCATTTTTGAGTGAATTGCCAAAAGTCAGATTTTTGCTGAAATTGTGACCCCGGGGCTTAGGGATTTTTTCAAAAAAATCTTTTTCTGACGGTTAAGTTGTCGAGGGCTGATTTCTTGTTCTGTGATAAAAAGCCTTCTGTTTTTTTGGCCAAACCTCTCAGGGGAGCATTTGCAACCGTTTGGCACCATTTTTGAGTGAATTGCCAAAAGTCAGATTTTTGCTGAAATTGTGACCCCGGGGCTTAGGGATTTTTTCAAAAAATCTTTTTCTGCCGGTTATGTTGTCGAGGGCTGATTTCTTGTCCTGTGATAAAAAGCCTTCTGTTTTTTCCCCCAAACCTCTCAGGGGAGCATTTGCAACCGTTTGGCACCATTTTTGAGTGAATTGCCAAATGTCAGATTTTTGCTGAAATTGTGACCCTGGGGCTTAGGGATTTTTTCAAAAAAATCTTTTTCTGACGGTTAAGTTGTCGAGGGCTGATTTCTTGTTCTGTGATAAAAAGCCTTCTGTTTTTTTCGCCAAACCTCTCAGGGCAGCATTTGCAACCCTTTGGCACCATTTTTGAGTGAATTGCCAAAAGTCAGATTTTTGCTGAAATTGTGACCCCGGGGATTAGGGATTTTTTCAAAAAATCCTTTTCTGCCGGTTATGTTGTCGAGGGCTGATTTCTTGTCCTGTGATAAAAAGCCATCTGTTTCGACCGCCAAATCTTTCAGGGGAGCATTTGCAACAGTTTGGCATCATTTTTGAGTGAATTGCCAAAAGTCAGATTTTTGCTGAAATTGTGACCCCGGGGCTTAGGGATTTTTTCAAAAAAATCTTTTTCTGACGGTTATGTTGTCGAGGGCTGATTTCTTGTTCTGTGATAAAAAGCCTTCTGTTTTTTTGGCCAAACCTCTCAGGGGAGCATTTGCAACCGTTTGGCACCATTTTTGAGTGAATTGCCAAAAGTCAGATTTTTGCTGAAATTGTGACCCCGGGGCTTAGGGATTTTTTCAAAAAAATCTTTTTCTGCCGGTTAAGTTGTCAAGGGCTGATTTCTTGTTCTGTGATAAAAAGCCTTCTGTTTCGACCGCCAAATCTTTCAGAGGAGCATTTGCAACAGTTTGGCATCATTTTTGAGTGAATTGCAAAAAGTCAGATTTTTGCTGAAATTGTGACCCCGGGGCTTAGGGATTTTTTCAAAAAATCTTTTTCTGCCGGTTATGTTGTCGAGGGCTGATTTCTTGTCCTGTGATAAAAAGCCTTCTGTTTCGACCGCCAAACCTTTCAGCGGAGCATTTGCAACCGTTTGGCACCATTTTTGAGTGAATTGCCAAAAGTCAGATTTTTGCTGAAATTGTGACCCCGGGGCTTAGGGATTTTTTCAAAAAATCTTTTTCTGACGGTTAAGTTGTCGAGGGCTGATTTCTTGTTCTGTGATAAAAAGCCTTCTGTTTTTTTCCCCAAACCTCTCAGGGGAGCATTTGCAACCCTTTGGCACCATTTTTGAGTGAATTGCCAAAAGTCAGATTTTTGCTGAAATTGTGACCCTGGGGCTTAGGGATTTTTTCAAAAAAATCTTTTTCTGACGGTTAAGTTGTCGAGGGCTGATTTCTTGTTCTGTGATAAAAAGCCTTCTGTTTTTTTCGCCAAACCTCTCAGGGCAGCATTTGCAACCGTTTGGCACCATTTTTGAGTGAATTGCCAAAAGTCAGATTTTTGCTGAAATTGTGACCCCGGGGCTTAGGGATTTTTTCAAAAAAATCTTTTTCTGACGGTTAAGTTGTCGAGGGCTGATTTCTTGTTCTGTGATAAAAAGCCTTCTGTTTTTTTGGCCAAACCTCTCAGGGGAGCATTTGCAACCGTTTGGCACCATTTTTGAGTGAATTGCCAAAAGTCAGATTTTTGCTGAAATTGTGACCCCGGGGCTTAGGGATTTTTTCAAAAAAATCTTTTTCTGCCGGTTAAGTTGTCGAGGGCTGATTTCTTGTTCTGTGATAAAAAGCCTTCTGTTTCGACCGCCAAATCTTTCAGAGGAGCATTTGCAACAGTTTGGCATCATTTTTGAGTGAATTGCCAAAAGTCAGATTTTTGCTGAAATTGTGACCCCGGGGCTTAGGGATTTTTTCAAAAAAATCTTTTTCTGACGGTTAAGTTGTCGAGGGCTGATTTCTTGTTCTGTGATAAAAAGCCTTCTGTTTTTTTGGCCAAACCTCTCAGGGGAGCATTTGCAACCGTTTGGCACCATTTTTGAGTGAATTGCCAAAAGTCAGATTTTTGCTGAAATTGTGACCCCGGGGCTTAGGGATTTTTTCAAAAAATCTTTTTCTGCCGGTTATGTTGTCGAGGGCTGATTTCTTGTCCTGTGATAAAAAGCCTTCTGTTTTTTCCCCCAAACCTCTCAGGGGAGCATTTGCAACCCTTTGGCACCATTTTTGAGTGAATTGCCAAAAGTCAGATTTTTGCTGAAATTGTGACCCTGGGGCTTAGGGATTTTTTCAAAAAAATCTTTTTCTGACGGTTAAGTTGTCGAGGGCTGATTTCTTGTTCTGTGATAAAAAGCCTTCTGTTTCGACCGCCAAACCTTTCAGGGGAGCATTTGCAACCGTTTGGCACCATTTTTGAGTGAATTGCCAAAAGTCAGATTTTTGCTGAAATTGTGACCCCGGGGCTTAGGGATTTTTTCAAAAAATCCTTTTCTGCCGGTTATGTTGTCGAGGGCTGATGTCGTGTCCTGTGATAAAAAGCCATCTGTTTCGACCGCCAAACCTTTCAGGGGAGCATTTGCAACCGTTTGGCACCATTTTTGAGTGAATTGCCAAAAGTCAGATTTTTGCTGAAATTGTGACCCCGGGGCTTAGGGATTTTTTCAAAAAAATCTTTTTCTGCCGGTTAAGTTGTCAAGGGCTGATTTCTTGTTCTGTGATAAAAAGCCTTCTGTTTCGACCGCCAAATCTTTCAGAGGAGCATTTGCAACAGTTTGGCATCATTTTTGAGTGAATTGCAAAAAGTCAGATTTTTGCTGAAATTGTGACCCCGGGGCTTAGGGATTTTTTCAAAAAATCTTTTTCTGCCGGTTATGTTGTCGAGGGCTGATTTCTTGTCCTGTGATAAAAAGCCATCTGTTTCGACCGCCAAACCTTTCAGGGGAGCATTTGCAACCGTTTGGCACCATTTTTGAGTGAATTGCCAAAAGTCAGATTTTTGCTGAAATTGTGACCCCGGGGCTTAGGGATTTTTTTTAAAAAAAAAATTTCTGCCGGTTAAGTTGTCGAGGGCTGATTTCTTGTTCTGTGATAAAAAGCCTTCTGTTTTTTTCCCCAAACCTCTCAGGGGAGCATTTGCAACCCTTTGGCACCATTTTTGAGTGAATTGCCAAAAGTCAGATTTTTGCTGAAATTGTGACCCTGGGGCTTAGGGATTTTTTCAAAAAAATCTTTTTCTGCCGGTTAAGTTGTCAAGGGCTGATTTCTTGTTCTGTGATAAAAAGCCTTCTGTTTCGACCGCCAAACCTTTCAGGGGAGCATTTGCAACCGCTTGGCACCATTTTTGAGTGAATTGCCAAAAGTCAGATTTTTGCTGAAATTGTGACCCCGGGGCTTAGGGATTTTTTCAAAAAATCTTTTTCTGACGGTTAAGTTGTCGAGGGCTGATTTCTTGTTCTGTGATAAAAAGCCTTCTGTTTTTTTGGCCAAACCTCTCAGGGGAGCATTTGCAACCGTTTGGCACCATTTTTGAGTGAATTGCCAAAAGTCAGATTTTTGCTGAAATTGTGACCCCGGGGCTTAGGGATTTTTTCAAAAAAATCTTTTTCTGATGGTTAAGTTGTCGAGGGCTGATTTCTTGTTCTGTGATAAAAAGCCTTCTGTTTTTTTGGCCAAACCTCTCAGGGGAGCATTTGCAACCGTTTGGCACCAT
Organism: Podarcis erhardii; assembly: GCF_964252035.2. Taxonomy (NCBI): domain Eukaryota; kingdom Metazoa; phylum Chordata; class Lepidosauria; order Squamata; family Lacertidae; genus Podarcis; species Podarcis erhardii. The sequence goes on along the minus strand of NC_138507.1, from coordinate 12,255,435 downwards.
TTTTGAGTGAATTGCCAAAAGTCAGATTTTTGCTGAAATTGTGACCCCGGGGCTTAGGGATTTTTTCAAAAAATCTTTTTCTGCCGGTTATGTTGTCGAGGGCTGATTTCTTGTCCTGTGATAAAAAGCCATCTGTTTCGACCGCCAAACCTTTCAGGGGAGCATTTGCAACCGTTTGGCACCATTTTTGAGTGAATTGCCAAAAGTCAGATTTTTGCTGAAATTGTGACCCCGGGGCTTAGGGATTTTTTTTAAAAAAAAAAAATTTCTGCCGGTTAAGTTGTCGAGGGCTGATTTCTTGTTCTGTGATAAAAAGCCTTCTGTTTTTTAGGCCAAACCTCTCAGGGGAGCATTTGCAACCGTTTGGCACCATTTTTGAGTGAATTGCCAAAAGTCAGATTTTTGCTGAAATTGTGATCCTGGGGCTTAGGGATTTTTTCAAAAAAATCTTTTTCTGACGGTTAAGTTGTCGAGGGCTGATTTCTTGTTCTGTGATAAAAAGCCTTCTGTTTTTTTGGCCAAACCTCTCAGGGGAGCATTTGCAACCGTTTGGCACCATTTTTGAGTGAATTGCCAAAAGTCAGATTTTTGCTGAAATTGTGACCCCGGGGCTTAGGGATTTTTTCAAAAAAATCTTTTTCTGACGGTTAAGTTGTCGAGGGCTGATTTCTTGTTCTGTGATAAAAAGCCTTCTGTTTTTTTGGCCAAACCTCTCAGGGGAGCATTTGCAACCGTTTGGCACCATTTTTGAGTGAATTGCCAAAAGTCAGATTTTTGCTGAAATTGTGACCCCGGGGCTTAGGGATTTTTTCAAAAAATCTTTTTCTGCCGGTTATGTTGTCGAGGGCTGATTTCTTGTCCTGTGATAAAAAGCCATCTGTTTCGACCGCCAAACCTTTCAGGGGAGCATTTGCAACCGTTTGGCACCATTTTTGAGTGAATTGCCAAAAGTCAGATTTTTGCTGAAATTGTGACCCCGGGGCTTAGGGATTTTTTTTTTAAAAAAAAATTTCTGCCGGTTAAGTTGTCGAGGGCTGATTTCTTGTTCTGTGATAAAAAGCCTTCTGTTTTTTAGGCCAAACCTCTCAGGGGAGCATTTGCAACCGTTTGGCACCATTTTTGAGTGAATTGCCAAAAGTCAGATTTTTGCTGAAATTGTGATCCTGGGGCTTAGGGATTTTTTCAAAAAAATCTTTTTCTGACGGTTAAGTTGTCGAGGGCTGATTTCTTGTTCTGTGATAAAAAGCCTTCTGTTTCGACCGCCAAACCTTTCAGGGGAGCATTTGCAACCGTTTGGCACCATTTTTGAGTGAATTGCCAAAAGTCAGATTTTTGCTGAAATTGTGACCCCGGGGCTTAGGGATTTTTTCAAAAAATCCTTTTCTGCCGGTTATGTTGTCGAGGGCTGATGTCTTGTCCTGTGATAAAAAGCCTTCTGTTTTTTTCGCCAAACCTCTCAGGGCAGCATTTGCAACCGTTTGGCACCATTTTTGAGTGAATTGCCAAAAGTCAGATTTTTGCTGAAATTGTGACCCCGGGGCTTAGGGATTTTTTCAAAAAAATCTTTTTCTGACGGTTAAGTTGTCGAGGGCTGATTTCTTGTTCTGTGATAAAAAGCCTTCTGTTTTTTTGGCCAAACCTCTCAGGGGAGCATTTGCAACCGTTTGGCACCATTTTTGAGTGAATTGCCAAAAGTCAGATTTTTGCTGAAATTGTGACCCCGGGGCTTAGGGATTTTTTCAAAAAAATCTTTTTCTGCCGGTTAAGTTGTCGAGGGCTGATTTCTTGTTCTGTGATAAAAAGCCTTCTGTTTCGACCGCCAAATCTTTCAGAGGAGCATTTGCAACAGTTTGGCATCATTTTTGAGTGAATTGCCAAAAGTCAGATTTTTGCTGAAATTGTGACCCCGGGGCTTAGGGATTTTTTCAAAAAAATCTTTTTCTGACGGTTAAGTTGTCGAGGGCTGATTTCTTGTTCTGTGATAAAAAGCCTTCTGTTTTTTTCGCCAAACCTCTCAGGGGAGCATTTGCAACCCTTTGGCACCATTTTTGAGTGAATTGCCAAAAGTCAGATTTTTGCTGAAATTGTGACCCCGGGGCTTAGGGATTTTTTCAAAAAAATCTTTTTCTGACGGTTAAGTTGTCGAGGGCTGATTTCTTGTTCTGTGATAAAAAGCCTTCTGTTTTTTTGGCCAAACCTCTCAGGGGAGCATTTGCAACAGTTTGGCACCATTTTTGAGTGAATTGCCAAAAGTCAGATTTTTGCTGAAATTGTGACCCCGGGGCTTAGGGATTTTTTCAAAAAAATCTTTTTCTGCCGGTTAAGTTGTCAAGGGCTGATTTCTTGTCCTGTGATAAAAAGCCTTCTGTTTCGACCGCCAAACCTTTCAGCGGAGCATTTGCAACCGTTTGGCACCATTTTTGAGTGAATTGCCAAAAGTCAGATTTTTGCTGAAATTGTGACCCCGGGGCTTAGGGATTTTTTCAAAAAATCTTTTTCTGACGGTTAAGTTGTCGAGGGCTGATTTCTTGTTCTGTGATAAAAAGCCTTCTTTTTTTTTTCCCCAAACCTCTCAGGGGAGCATTTGCAACCGTTTGGCACCATTTTTGAGTGAATTGCCAAAAGTCAGATTTTTGCTGAAATTGTGACCCCGGGGCTTAGGGATTTTTTCAAAAAAATCTTTTTCTGACGGTTAAGTTGTCGAGGGCTGATTTCTTGTTCTGTGATAAAAAGCCTTCTGTTTTTTTCCCCAAACCTCTCAGGGGAGCATTTGCAACCGTTTGGCACCATTTTTGAGTGAATTGCCAAAAGTCAGATTTTTGCTGAAATTGTGACCCCGGGGCTTAGGGATTTTTTCAAAAAATCTTTTTCTGCCGGTTATGTTGTCGAGGGCTGATTTCTTGTCCTGTGATAAAAAGCCATCTGTTTCGACCGCCAAACCTTTCAGGGGAGCATTTGCAACCGTTTGGCACCATTTTTGAGTGAATTGCCAAAAGTCAGATTTTTGCTGAAATTGTGATCCCGGGGCTTAGGGATTTTTTTTTTTTAAAAAAATTTCTGCCGGTTAAGTTGTCGAGGGCTGATTTCTTGTTCTGTGATAAAAAGCCTTCTGTTTTTTTCCCCAAACCTCTCAGGGGAGCATTTGCAACCCTTTGGCACCATTTTTGAGTGAATTGCCAAAAGTCAGATTTTTGCTGAAATTGTGACCCTGGGGCTTAGGGATTTTTTCAAAAAAATCTTTTTCTGACGGTTAAGTTGTCGAGGGCTGATTTCTTGTTCTGTGATAAAAAGCCTTCTGTTTCGACCGCCAAACCTTTCAGGGGAGCATTTGCAACCGTTTGGCACCATTTTTGAGTGAATTGCCAAAAGTCAGATTTTTGCTGAAATTGTGACCCCGGGGCTTAGGGATTTTTTCAAAAAATCCTTTTCTGCCGGTTATGTTGTCGAGGGCTGATGTCTTGTCCTGTGATAAAAAGCCATCTGTTTCGACCGCCAAACCTTTCAGCGGAGCATTTGCAACCGTTTGGCACCATTTTTGAGTGAATTGCCAAAAGTCAGATTTTTGCTGAAATTGTGACCCTGGGGCTTAGGGATTTTTTCAAAAAAATCTTTTTCTGACGGTTAAGTTGTCGAGGGCTGATTTCTTGTTCTGTGATAAAAAGCCTTCTGTTTTTTTGGCCAAACCTCTCAGGGGAGCATTTGCAACCGTTTGGCACCATTTTTGAGTGAATTGCCAAAAGTCAGATTTTTGCTGAAATTGTGACCCCGGGGCTTAGGGATTTTTTCAAAAAAATCTTTTTCTGCCGGTTAAGTTGTCAAGGGCTGATTTCTTGTTCTGTGATAAAAAGCCTTCTGTTTCGACCGCCAAATCTTTCAGAGGAGCATTTGCAACAGTTTGGCATCATTTTTGAGTGAATTGCAAAAAGTCAGATTTTTGCTGAAATTGTGACCCCGGGGCTTAGGGATTTTTTCAAAAAATCTTTTTCTGCCGGTTATGTTGTCGAGGGCTGATTTCTTGTCCTGTGATAAAAAGCCATCTGTTTCGACCGCCAAACCTTTCAGGGGAGCATTTGCAACCGTTTGGCACCATTTTTGAGTGAATTGCCAAAAGTCAGATTTTTGCTGAAATTGTGACCCCGGGGCTTAGGGATTTTTTTTTTTAAAAAAATTTCTGCCGGTTAAGTTGTCGAGGGCTGATTTCTTGTTCTGTGATAAAAAGCCTTCTGTTTTTTTCCCCAAACCTCTCAGGGGAGCATTTGCAACCCTTTGGCACCATTTTTGAGTGAATTGCCAAAAGTCAGATTTTTGCTGAAATTGTGACCCTGGGGCTTAGGGATTTTTTCAAAAAAATCTTTTTCTGCCGGTTAAGTTGTCAAGGGCTGATTTCTTGTTCTGTGATAAAAAGCCTTCTGTTTCGACCGCCAAACCTTTCAGGGGAGCATTTGCAACCGTTTGGCACCATTTTTGAGTGAATTGCCAAAAGTCAGATTTTTGCTGAAATTGTGACCCCGGGGCTTAGGGATTTTTTCAAAAAATCTTTTTCTGACGGTTAAGTTGTCGAGGGCTGATTTCTTGTTCTGTGATAAAAAGCCTTCTGTTTTTTTGGCCAAACCTCTCAGGGGAGCATTTGCAACCGTTTGGCACCATTTTTGAGTGAATTGCCAAAAGTCAGATTTTTGCTGAAATTGTGACCCCGGGGCTTAGGGATTTTTTCAAAAAAATCTTTTTCTGACGGTTAAGTTGTCGAGGGCTGATTTCTTGTTCTGTGATAAAAAGCCTTCTGTTTTTTTGGCCAAACCTCTCAGGGGAGCATTTGCAACCGTTTGGCACCATTTTTGAGTGAATTGCCAAAAGTCAGATTTTTGCTGAAATTGTGACCCCGGGGCTTAGGGATTTTTTCAAAAAAATCTTTTTCTGCCGGTTAAGTTGTCGAGGGCTGATTTCTTGTTCTGTGATAAAAAGCCTTCTGTTTTTTTCGCCAAACCTCTCAGGGCAGAAGGCATTTGCAACCGTTTGGCACCATTTTTGAGTGAATTGCCAAAAGTCAGATTTTTGCTGAAATTGTGACCCCGGGGCTTAGGGATTTTTTCAAAAAAATCTTTTTCTGACGGTTAAGTTGTCGAGGGCTGATTTCTTGTTCTGTGATAAAAAGCCTTCTGTTTTTTTCGCCAAACCTCTCAGGGGAGCATTTGCAACCCTTTGGCACCATTTTTGAGTGAATTGCCAAAAGTCAGATTTTTGCTGAAATTGTGACCCCGGGGCTTAGGGATTTTTTCAAAAAAATCTTTTTCTGACGGTTAAGTTGTCGAGGGCTGATTTCTTGTTCTGTGATAAAAAGCCTTCTGTTTCGACCGCCAAACCTTTCAGGGGAGCATTTGCAACCGTTTGGCACCATTTTTGAGTGAATTGCCAAAAGTCAGATTTTTGCTGAAATTGTGACCCCGGGGCTTTTGGATTTTTTCAAAAAATCCTTTTCTGCCGGTTATGTTGTCGAGGGCTGATGTCTTGTCCTGTGATAAAAAGCCATCTGTTTCGACCGCCAAACCTTTCAGGGGAGCATTTGCAACCGTTTGGCACCATTTTTGAGTGAATTGCCAAAAGTCAGATTTTTGCTGAAATTGTGACCCTGGGGCTTAGGGATTTTTTCAAAAAATCCTTTACTGCCGGTTATGTTGTCGAGGGCTGATGTCTTGTCCTGTGATAAAAAGCCATCTGTTTCGACCGCCAAACCTTTCAGGGGAGCATTTGCAACCGTTTGGCACCATTTTTGAGTGAATTGCCAAAAGTCAGATTTTTGCTGAAATTGTGACCCTGGGGCTTAGGGATTTTTTCAAAAAAATCTTTTTCTGACGGTTAAGTTGTCGAGGGCTGATTTCTTGTTCTGTGATAAAAAGCCTTCTGTTTTTTTCGCCAAACCTCTCAGGGGAGCATTTGCAACCCTTTGGCACCATTTTTGAGTGAATTGCCAAAAGTCAGATTTTTGCTGAAATTGTGACCCCGGGGCTTAGGGATTTTTTCAAAAAATCCTTTACTGCCGGTTATGTTGTCGAGGGCTGATGTCTTGTCCTGTGATAAAAAGCCATCTGTTTCGACCGCCAAACCTTTCAGGGGAGCATTTGCAACCGTTTGGCACCATTTTTGAGTGAATTGCCAAAAGTCAGATTTTTGCTGAAATTGTGACCCTGGAGCTTAGGGATTTTTTCAAAAAAATCTTTTTCTGACGGTTAAGTTGTCGAGGGCTGATTTCTTGTTCTGTGATAAAAAGCCTTCTATTTCGACCGCCAAACCTTTCAGGGGAGCATTTGCAACCGTTTGGCACCATTTTTGAGTGAATTGCCAAAAGTCAGATTTTTGCTGAAATTGTGACCCCGGGGCTTAGGGATTTTTTCAAAAAATCCTTTTCTGCCGGTTATGTTGTCGAGGGCTGATGTCTTGTCCTGTGATAAAAAGCCATCTGTTTCGACCGCCAAACCTTTCAGGGGAGCATTTGCAACCGTTTGGCACCATTTTTGAGTGAATTGCCAAAAGTCAGATTTTTGCTGAAATTGTGACCCTGGGGCTTAGGGATTTTTTCAAAAAAATCTTTTTCTGACGGTTAAGTTGTCGAGGGCTGATTTCTTGTTCTGTGATAAAAAGCCTTCTGTTTTTTTCGCCAAACCTTTCAGGGGAGCATTTGCAACCGTTTGGCACCATTTTTGAGTGAATTGCCAAAAGTCAGATTTTTGCTGAAATTGTGACCCCGGGGCTTAGGGATTTTTTCAAAAAAATCTTTTTCTGACGGTTAAGTTGTCGAGGGCTGATTTCTTGTTCTGTGATAAAAAGCCTTCTATTTCGACCGCCAAACCTTTCAGGGGAGCATTTGCAACCGTTTGGCACCATTTTTGAGTGAATTGCCAAAAGTCAGATTTTTGCTGAAATTGTGACCCCGGGGCTTAGGGATTTTTTCAAAAAATCCTTTTCTGCCGGTTATGTTGTCGAGGGCTGATGTCTTGTCCTGTGATAAAAAGCCATCTGTTTCGACCGCCAAACCTTTCAGGGGAGCATTTGCAACCGTTTGGCACCATTTTTGAGTGAATTGCCAAAAGTCAGATTTTTGCTGAAATTGTGACCCTGGGGCTTAGGGATTTTTTCAAAAAAATCTTTTTCTGACGGTTAAGTTGTCGAGGGCTGATTTCTTGTTCTGTGATAAAAAGCCTTCTGTTTTTTTCGCCAAACCTTTCAGGGGAGCATTTGCAACCGTTTGGCACCATTTTTGAGTGAATTGCCAAAAGTCAGATTTTTGCTGAAATTGTGACCCCGGGGCTTAGGGATTTTTTTAAAAAAATCTTTTTCTGACGGTTAAGTTGTCGAGGGCTGATTTCTTGTTCTGTGATAAAAAGCCTTCTGTTTTTTTCGCCAAACCTCTCAGGGGAGCATTTGCAACCCTTTGGCACCATTTTTGAGTGAATTGCCAAAAGTCAGATTTTTGCTGAAATTGTGACCCCGGGGCTTAGGGATTTTTTCAAAAAAATCTTTTTCTGACGGTTAAGTTGTCGAGGGCTGATTTCTTGTTCTGTGATAAAAAGCCTTCTGTTTTTTTGGCCAAACCTCTCAGGGGAGCATTTGCAACAGTTTGGCACCATTTTTGAGTGAATTGCCAAAAGTCAGATTTTTGCTGAAATTGTGACCCCGGGGCTTAGGGATTTTTTCAAAAAAATCTTTTTCTGCCGGTTAAGTTGTCAAGGGCTGATTTCTTGTCCTGTGATAAAAAGCCTTCTGTTTCGACCGCCAAACCTTTCAGCGGAGCATTTGCAACCGTTTGGCACCATTTTTGAGTGAATTGCCAAAAGTCAGATTTTTGCTGAAATTGTGACCCCGGGGCTTAGGGATTTTTTCAAAAAATCTTTTTCTGACGGTTAAGTTGTCGAGGGCTGATTTCTTGTTCTGTGATAAAAAGCCTTCTTTTTTTTTTCCCCAAACCTCTCAGGGGAGCATTTGCAACCGTTTGGCACCATTTTTGAGTGAATTGCCAAAAGTCAGATTTTTGCTGAAATTGTGACCCCGGGGCTTAGGGATTTTTTCAAAAAAATCTTTTTCTGACGGTTAAGTTGTCGAGGGCTGATTTCTTGTTATGTGATAAAAAGCCTTCTGTTTTTTTCCCCAAACCTCTCAGGGGAGCATTTGCAACCGTTTGGCACCATTTTTGAGTGAATTGCCAAAAGTCAGATTTTTGCTGAAATTGTGACCCCGGGGCTTAGGGATTTTTTCAAAAAATCTTTTTCTGCCGGTTATGTTGTCGAGGGCTGATTTCTTGTCCTGTGATAAAAAGCCATCTGTTTCGACCGCCAAACCTTTCAGGGGAGCATTTGCAACCGTTTGGCACCATTTTTGAGTGAATTGCCAAAAGTCAAATTTTTGCTGAAATTGTGACCCCGGGGCTTAGGGATTTTTTTTTTTAAAAAAAATTTCTGCCGGTTAAGTTGTCGAGGGCTGATTTCTTGTTCTGTGATAAAAAGCCTTCTGTTTTTTTCCCCAAACCTCTCAGGGGAGCATTTGCAACCCTTTGGCACCATTTTTGAGTGAATTGCCAAAAGTCAGATTTTTGCTGAAATTGTGACCCTGGGGCTTAGGGATTTTTTCAAAAAAATCTTTTTCTGACGGTTAAGTTGTCGAGGGCTGATTTCTTGTTCTGTGATAAAAAGCCTTCTGTTTCGACCGCCAAACCTTTCAGGGGAGCATTTGCAACCGTTTGGCACCATTTTTGAGTGAATTGCCAAAAGTCAGATTTTTGCTGAAATTGTGACCCCGGGGCTTAGGGATTTTTTCAAAAAATCCTTTTCTGCCGGTTATGTTGTCGAGGGCTGATGTCTTGTCCTGTGATAAAAAGCCATCTGTTTCGACCGCCAAACCTTTCAGCGGAGCATTTGCAACCGTTTGGCACCATTTTTGAGTGAATTGCCAAAAGTCAGATTTTTGCTGAAATTGTGACCCTGGGGCTTAGGGATTTTTTCAAAAAAATCTTTTTCTGACGGTTAAGTTGTCGAGGGCTGATTTCTTGTTCTGTGATAAAAAGCCTTCTGTTTTTTTGGCCAAACCTCTCAGGGGAGCATTTGCAACCGTTTGGCACCATTTTTGAGTGAATTGCCAAAAGTCAGATTTTTGCTGAAATTGTGACCCCGGGGCTTAGGGATTTTTTCAAAAAAATCTTTTTCTGCCGGTTAAGTTGTCAAGGGCTGATTTCTTGTTCTGTGATAAAAAGCCTTCTGTTTCGACCGCCAAATCTTTCAGAGGAGCATTTGCAACAGTTTGGCATCATTTTTGAGTGAATTGCAAAAAGTCAGATTTTTGCTGAAATTGTGACCCCGGGGCTTAGGGATTTTTTCAAAAAATCTTTTTCTGCCGGTTATGTTGTCGAGGGCTGATTTCTTGTCCTGTGATAAAAAGCCATCTGTTTCGACCGCCAAACCTTTCAGGGGAGCATTTGCAACCGTTTGGCACCATTTTTGAGTGAATTGCCAAAAGTCAGATTTTTGCTGAAATTGTGACCCCGGGGCTTAGGGATTTTTTTTTAAAAAAAAATTTCTGCCGGTTAAGTTGTCGAGGGCTGATTTCTTGTTCTGTGATAAAAAGCCTTCTGTTTTTTTCCCCAAACCTCTCAGGGGAGCATTTGCAACCCTTTGGCACCATTTTTGAGTGAATTGCCAAAAGTCAGATTTTTGCTGAAATTGTGACCCTGGGGCTTAGGGATTTTTTCAAAAAAATCTTTTTCTGCCGGTTAAGTTGTCAAGGGCTGATTTCTTGTTCTGTGATAAAAAGCCTTCTGTTTCGACCGCCAAACCTTTCAGGGGAGCATTTGCAACCGTTTGGCACCATTTTTGAGTGAATTGCCAAAAGTCAGATTTTTGCTGAAATTGTGACCCCGGGGCTTAGGGATTTTTTCAAAAAATCTTTTTCTGACGGTTAAGTTGTCGAGGGCTGATTTCTTGTTCTGTGATAAAAAGCCTTCTGTTTTTTTGGCCAAACCTCTCAGGGGAGCATTTGCAACCGTTTGGCACCATTTTTGAGTGAATTGCCAAAAGTCAGATTTTTGCTGAAATTGTGACCCCGGGGCTTAGGGATTTTTTCAAAAAAATCTTTTTCTGACGGTTAAGTTGTCGAGGGCTGATTTCTTGTTCTGTGATAAAAAGCCTTCTGTTTTTTTGGCCAAACCTCTCAGGGGAGCATTTGCAACCGTTTGGCACCATTTTTGAGTGAATTGCCAAAAGTCAGATTTTTGCTGAAATTGTGACCCCGGGGCTTAGGGATTTTTTCAAAAAAATCTTTTTCTGCCGGTTAAGTTGTCGAGGGCTGATTTCTTGTTCTGTGATAAAAAGCCTTCTGTTTTTTTCGCCAAACCTCTCAGGGCAGAAGGCATTTGCAACCGTTTGGCACCATTTTTGAGTGAATTGCCAAAAGTCAGATTTTTGCTGAAATTGTGACCCCGGGGCTTAGGGATTTTTTCAAAAAAATCTTTTTCTGACGGTTAAGTTGTCGAGGGCTGATTTCTTGTTCTGTGATAAAAAGCCTTCTGTTTTTTTCGCCAAACCTCTCAGGGGAGCATTTGCAACCCTTTGGCACCATTTTTGAGTGAATTGCCAAAAGTCAGATTTTTGCTGAAATTGTGACCCCGGGGCTTAGGGATTTTTTCAAAAAAATCTTTTTCTGACGGTTAAGTTGTCGAGGGCTGATTTCTTGTTCTGTGATAAAAAGCCTTCTGTTTCGACCGCCAAACCTTTCAGGGGAGCATTTGCAACCGTTTGGCACCATTTTTGAGTGAATTGCCAAAAGTCAGATTTTTGCTGAAATTGTGACCCCGGGGCTTTTGGATTTTTTCAAAAAATCCTTTTCTGCCGGTTATGTTGTCGAGGGCTGATGTCTTGTCCTGTGATAAAAAGCCATCTGTTTCGACCGCCAAACCTTTCAGGGGAGCATTTGCAACCGTTTGGCACCATTTTTGAGTGAATTGCCAAAAGTCAGATTTTTGCTGAAATTGTGACCCTGGGGCTTAGGGATTTTTTCAAAAAATCCTTTACTGCCGGTTATGTTGTCGAGGGCTGATGTCTTGTCCTGTGATAAAAAGCCATCTGTTTCGACCGCCAAACCTTTCAGGGGAGCATTTGCAACCGTTTGGCACCATTTTTGAGTGAATTGCCAAAAGTCAGATTTTTGCTGAAATTGTGACCCTGGGGCTTAGGGATTTTTTCAAAAAAATCTTTTTCTGACGGTTAAGTTGTCGAGGGCTGATTTCTTGTTCTGTGATAAAAAGCCTTCTGTTTTTTTCGCCAAACCTCTCAGGGGAGCATTTGCAACCCTTTGGCACCATTTTTGAGTGAATTGCCAAAAGTCAGATTTTTGCTGAAATTGTGACCCCGGGGCTTAGGGATTTTTTCAAAAAAATCTTTTTCTGACGGTTAAGTTGTCGAGGGCTGATTTCTTGTTCTGTGATAAAAAGCCTTCTATTTCGACCGCCAAACCTTTCAGGGGAGCATTTGCAACCGTTTGGCACCATTTTTGAGTGAATTGCCAAAAGTCAGATTTTTGCTGAAATTGTGACCCCGGGGCTTAGGGATTTTTTCAAAAAATCCTTTTCTGCCGGTTATGTTGTCGAGGGCTGATGTCTTGTCCTGTGATAAAAAGCCATCTGTTTCGACCGCCAAACCTTTCAGGGGAGCATTTGCAACCGTTTGGCACCATTTTTGAGTGAATTGCCAAAAGTCAGATTTTTGCTGAAATTGTGACCCTGGGGCTTAGGGATTTTTTCAAAAAAATCTTTTTCTGACGGTTAAGTTGTCGAGGGCTGATTTCTTGTTCTGTGATAAAAAGCCTTCTGTTTTTTTCGCCAAACCTTTCAGGGGAGCATTTGCAACCGTTTGGCACCATTTTTGAGTGAATTGCCAAAAGTCAGATTTTTGCTGAAATTGTGACCCCGGGGCTTAGGGATTTTTTCAAAAAAATCTTTTTCTGACGGTTAAGTTGTCGAGGGCTGATTTCTTGTTCTGTGATAAAAAGCCTTCTATTTCGACCGCCAAACCTTTCAGGGGAGCATTTGCAACCGTTTGGCACCATTTTTGAGTGAATTGCCAAAAGTCAGATTTTTGCTGAAATTGTGACCCCGGGGCTTAGGGATTTTTTCAAAAAATCCTTTTCTGCCGGTTATGTTGTCGAGGGCTGATGTCTTGTCCTGTGATAAAAAGCCATCTGTTTCGACCGCCAAACCTTTCAGGGGAGCATTTGCAACCGTTTGGCACCATTTTTGAGTGAATTGCCAAAAGTCAGATTTTTGCTGAAATTGTGACCCTGGGGCTTAGGGATTTTTTCAAAAAAATCTTTTTCTGACGGTTAAGTTGTCGAGGGCTGATTTCTTGTTCTGTGATAAAAAGCCTTCTGTTTTTTTCGCCAAACCTTTCAGGGGAGCATTTGCAACCGTTTGGCACCATTTTTGAGTGAATTGCCAAAAGTCAGATTTTTGCTGAAATTGTGACCCCGGGGCTTAGGGATTTTTTTAAAAAAATCTTTTTCTGACGGTTAAGTTGTCGAGGGCTGATTTCTTGTTCTGTGATAAAAAGCCTTCTGTTTTTTTCGCCAAACCTCTCAGGGGAGCATTTGCAACCGTTTGGCACCATTTTTGAGTGAATTGCCAAAAGTCAGATTTTTGCTGAAATTGTGACCCCGGGGCCTTAGGGATTTTTTCAAAAAAATCTTTTTCTGACGGTTAAGTTGTCGAGGGCTGATTTCTTGTTCTGTGATAAAAAGCCTTCTGTTTCGACCGCCAAATCTTTCAGGGGAGCATTTGCAACCGTTTGGCACCATTTTTGAGTGAATTGCCAAAAGTCAGATTTTTGCTGAAATTGTGACCCCGGGGCTTAGGGATTTTTTCAAAAAATCCTTTTCTGCCGGTTATGTTGTCGAGGGCTGATGTCTTGTCCTGTGATAAAAAGCCATCTGTTTCGACCGCCAAACCTTTCAGGGGAGCATTTGCAACCGTTTGGCACCATTTTTGAGTGAATTGCCAAAAGTCAGATTTTTGCTGAAATTGTGACCCTGGGGCTTAGGGATTTTTTCAAAAAAATCTTTTTCTGACGGTTAAGTTGTCGAGGGCTGATTTCTTGTTCTGTGATAAAAAGCCTTCTGTTTCGACCGCCAAACCTTTCAGGGGAGCATTTGCAACCGTTTGGCACCATTTTTGAGTGAATTGCCAAAAGTCAGATTTTTGCTGAAATTGTGACCCCGGGGCTTAGGGATTTTTTCAAAAAATCCTTTTCTGCCGGTTATGTTGTCGAGGGCTGATGTCTTGTCCTGTGATAAAAAGCCATCTGTTTTTTTGGCCAAACCTCTCAGGGGAGCATTTGCAACCGTTTGGCACCATTTTTGAGTGAATTGCCAAAAGTCAGATTTTTGCTGAAATTGTGACCCTGGGGCTTAGGGATTTTTTCAAAAAAATCTTTTTCTGACGGTTAAGTTGTCGAGGGCTGATTTCTTGTTCTGTGATAAAAAGCCTTCTGTTTTTTTCGCCAAACCTCTCAGGGCAGCATTTGCAACCGTTTGGCACCATTTTTGAGTGAATTGCCAAAAGTCAGATTTTTGCTGAAATTGTGACCCCGGGGCTTAGGGATTTTTTCAAAAAATCTTTTTCTGACGGTTAAGTTGTCGAGGGCTGATTTCTTGTTCTGTGATAAAAAGCCTTCTGTTTTTTTGGCCAAACCTCTCAGGGGAGCATTTGCAACCGTTTGGCACCATTTTTGAGTGAATTGCCAAAAGTCAGATTTTTGCTGAAATTGTGACCCCGGGGCTTAGGGATTTTTTCAAAAAAATCTTTTTCTGACGGTTAAGTTGTCGAGGGCTGATTTCTTGTTCTGTGATAAAAAGCCTTCTGTTTCGACCGCCAAACCTTTCAGGGGAGCATTTGCAACCGTTTGGCACCATTTTTGAGTGAATTGCCAAAAGTCAGATTTTTGCTGAAATTGTGACCCCGGGGCTTAGGGATTTTTTCAAAAAATCCTTTTCTGCCGGTTATGTTGTCGAGGGCTGATGTCTTGTCCTGTGATAAAAAGCCATCTGTTTTTTTGGCCAAACCTCTCAGGGGAGCATTTGCAACCGTTTGGCACCATTTTTGAGTGAATTGCCAAAAGTCAGATTTTTGCTGAAATTGTGACCCTGGGGCTTAGGGATTTTTTCAAAAAAATCTTTTTCTGACGGTTAAGTTGTCGAGGGCTGATTTCTTGTTCTGTGATAAAAAGCCTTCTGTTTTTTTCGCCAAACCTCTCAGGGCAGCATTTGCAACCGTTTGGCACCATTTTTGAGTGAATTGCCAAAAGTCAGATTTTTGCTGAAATTGTGACCCCGGGGCTTAGGGATTTTTTCAAAAAATCTTTTTCTGACGGTTAAGTTGTCGAGGGCTGATTTCTTGTTCTGTGATAAAAAGCCTTCTGTTTTTTTGGCCAAACCTCTCAGGGGAGCATTTGCAACCGTTTGGCACCATTTTTGAGTGAATTGCCAAAAGTCAGATTTTTGCTGAAATTGTGACCCCGGGGCTTAGGGATTTTTTCAAAAAAATCTTTTTCTGACGGTTAAGTTGTCGAGGGCTGATTTCTTGTTCTGTGATAAAAAGCCTTCTGTTTCGACCGCCAAATCTTTCAGAGGAGCATTTGCAACAGTTTGGCATCATTTATGAGTGAATTGCCAAAAGTTAGAATTTTGCTGAAATTGTGACCCTGGGGCTTAGGGATTTTTTCAAAAAATCTTTTTCTGCCGGTTATGTTGTCGAGGGCTGATTTCTTGACCTGTGATAAAAAGCCATCTGTTTCGACCGCCAAATCTTTCAGGGGAGCATTTGCAATAGTTTGGCATCATTTTTGAGTGAATTGCCAAAAGTCAGATTTTTGCTGAAATTGTGACCCCGGGGCTTAGGGATTTTTTTCAAAAAAATCTTTTTCTGCCAGTTAAGTTGTCAAGGGCTGATTTCTTGTTCTGTGATAAAAAGCCTTCTGTTTCGACCGCCAAACCTTTCAGGGGAGCATTTGCAACCGTTTGGCACCATTTTTGAGTGAATTGCCAAAAGTCAGATTTTTGCTGAAATTGTGACCCCGGACCTTAGGGATTTTTTCAAAAAATCCTTTTCTGCCGGTTATGTTGTCGAGGGCTGATTTCTTGTCCTGTGATAAAAAGCCATCTGTTTCGACCGCCAAACCTTTCAGGGGAGCATTTGCAACCGTTTGGCACCATTTTTGAGTGAATTGCCAAAAGTCAGATTTTTGCTGAAATTGTGACCCCGGGGCTTAGGGATTTTTTCAAAAAAATCTTTTTCTGACGGTTAAGTTGTCGAGGGCTGATTTCTTGTTCTGTGATAAAAAGCCTTCTGTTTTTTTCCCCAAACCTCTCAGGGGAGCATTTGCAACCCTTTGGCCCCATTTTTGAGTGAATTGCCAAAAGTCAGATTTTTGCTGAAATTGTGACCCTGGGGCTTAGGGATTTTTTCAAAAAAATCTTTTTCTGCCGGTTAAGTTGTCAAGGGCTGATTTCTTGTTCTGTGATAAAAAAGCCTTCTGTTTCGACCGCCAAACCTTTCAGGGGAGCATTTGCAACCGTTTGGCACCATTTTTGAGTGAATTGCCAAAAGTCAGATTTTTGCTGAAATTGTGACCCCGGGGCTTAGGGATTTTTTCAAAAAAATCTTTTTCTGACGGTTAAGTTGTCGAGGGCTGATTTCTTGTTCTGTGATAAAAAGCCTTCTGTTTTTTTTGCCAAACCTCTCAGGGGAGCATTTGCAACCGTTTGGCACCATTTTTGAGTGAATTGCCAAAAGTCAGATTTTTGCTGAAATTGTGACCCCGGGGCTTAGGGATTTTTTCAAAAAAATCTTTTTCTGACGGTTAAGTTGTCGAGGGCTGATTTCTTGTTCTGTGATAAAAAGCCTTCTGTTTTTTTCGCCAAACCTCTCAGGGGAGCATTTGCAACCCTTTGGCACCATTTTTGAGTGAATTGCCAAAAGTCAGATTTTTGCTGAAATTGTGACCCCGGGGCTTAGGGATTTTTTCAAAAAATCCTTTTCTGCCGGTTATGTTGTCGAGGGCTGATGTCTTGTCCTGTGATAAAAAGCCATCTGTTTCGACCGCCAAATCTTTCAGGGGAGCATTTGCAACCGTTTGGCATCATTTTTGAGTGAATTGCCAAAAGTCAGATTTTTGCTGAAATTGTGACCCTGGGGCTTAGGGATTTTTTCTAAAAATCTTTTTCTGCCGGTTATGTTGTCGAGGGCTGATTTCTTGTCCTGTGATAAAAAGCCATCTGTTTCGACCGCCAAACCTTTCAGGGGAGCATTTGCAACCGTTTGGCACCATTTTTGAGTGAATTGCCAAAAGTCAGATTTTTGCTGAAATTGTGACCCCGGGGCTTAGGGATTTTTTCAAAAAAATCTTTTTCTGACGGTTAAGTTGTCGAGGGCTGATTTCTTGTCCTGTGATAAAAAGCCATCTGTTTCGACCGCCAAACCTTTCAGGGGAGCATTTGCAACCGTTTGGCACCATTTTTGAGTGAATTGCCAAAAGTCAGATTTTTGCTGAAATTGTGACCCTGGGGCTTAGGGATTTTTTCAAAAAATCTTTTTCTGCCGGTTATGTTGTCGAGGGCTGATTTCTTGACCTGTGATAAAAAGCCATCTGTTTCGACCGCCAAATCTTTCAGGGGAGCATTTGCAATAGTTTGGCATCATTTTTGAGTGAATTGCCAAAAGTCAGATTTTTGCTGAAATTGTGACCCCGGGGCTTAGGGATTTTTTTCAAAAAAATCTTTTTCTGCCAGTTAAGTTGTCAAGGGCTGATTTCTTGTTCTGTGATAAAAAGCCTTCTGTTTTTTTCGCCAAACCTCTCAGGGGAGCATTTGCAACCCTTTGGCACCATTTTTGAGTGAATTGCCAAAAGTCAGATTTTTGCTGAAATTGTGACCCCGGGGCTTAGGGATTTTTTCAAAAAATCCTTTTCTGCCGGTTATGTTGTCGAGGGCTGATGTCTTGTCCTGTGATAAAAAGCCATCTGTTTCGACCGCCAAATCTTTCAGGGGAGCATTTGCAACCGTTTGGCATCATTTTTGAGTGAATTGCCAAAAGTCAGATTTTTGCTGAAATTGTGACCCTGGGGCTTAGGGATTTTTTCAAAAAATCTTTTTCTGCCGGTTATGTTGTCGAGGGCTGATTTCTTGTCCTGTGATAAAAAGCCATCTGTTTCGACCGCCAAACCTTTCAGGGGAGCATTTGCAACCGTTTGGCACCATTTTTGAGTGAATTGCCAAAAGTCAGATTTTTGCTGAAATTGTGACCCCGGGGCTTAGGGATTTTTTCAAAAAAATCTTTTTCTGACGGTTAAGTTGTCGAGGGCTGATTTCTTGTCCTGTGATAAAAAGCCATCTGTTTCGACCGCCAAACCTTTCAGGGGAGCATTTGCAACCGTTTGGCACCATTTTTGAGTGAATTGCCAAAAGTCAGATTTTTGCTGAAATTGTGACCCTGGGGCTTAGGGATTTTTTCAAAAAATCTTTTTCTGCCGGTTATGTTGTCGAGGGCTGATTTCTTGACCTGTGATAAAAAGCCATCTGTTTCGACCGCCAAATCTTTCAGGGGAGCATTTGCAATAGTTTGGCATCATTTTTGAGTGAATTGCCAAAAGTCAGATTTTTGCTGAAATTGTGACCCCGGGGCTTAGGGATTTTTTTCAAAAAAATCTTTTTCTGCCAGTTAAGTTGTCAAGGGCTGATTTCTTGTTCTGTGATAAAAAGCCTTCTGTTTCGACCGCCAAACCTTTCAGGGGAGCATTTGCAACCGTTTGGCACCATTTTTGAGTGAATTGCCAAAAGTCAGATTTTTGCTGAAATTGTGACCCCGGACCTTAGGGATTTTTTCAAAAAATCCTTTTCTGCCGGTTATGTTGTCGAGGGCTGATTTCTTGTCCTGTGATAAAAAGCCATCTGTTTCGACCGCCAAACCTTTCAGGGGAGCATTTGCAACCGTTTGGCACCATTTTTGAGTGAATTGCCAAAAGTCAGATTTTTGCTGAAATTGTGACCCCGGGGCTTAGGGATTTTTTCAAAAAAATCTTTTTCTGACGGTTAAGTTGTCGAGGGCTGATTTCTTGTCCTGTGATAAAAAGCCATCTGTTTCGACCGCCAAACCTTTCAGGGGAGCATTTGCAACCGTTTGGCACCATTTTTGAGTGAATTGCCAAAAGTCAGATTTTTGCTGAAATTGTGACCCTGGGGCTTAGGGATTTTTTCAAAAAATCTTTTTCTGCCGGTTATGTTGTCGAGGGCTGATTTCTTGACCTGTGATAAAAAGCCATCTGTTTCGACCGCCAAATCTTTCAGGGGAGCATTTGCAATAGTTTGGCATCATTTTTGAGTGAATTGCCAAAAGTCAGATTTTTGCTGAAATTGTGACCCCGGGGCTTAGGGATTTTTTTCAAAAAAATCTTTTTCTGCCGGTTAAGTTGTCAAGGGCTGATTTCTTGTTCTGTGATAAAAAGCCTTCTGTTTCGACCGCCAAACCTTTCAGGGGAGCATTTGCAACCGTTTGGCACCATTTTTGAGTGAATTGCCAAAAGTCAGATTTTTGCTGAAATTGTGACCCCGGACCTTAGGGATTTTTTCAAAAAATCCTTTTCTGCCGGTTATGTTGTCGAGGGTTGATTTCTTGTCCTGTGATAAAAAGCCATCTGTTTCGACCGCCAAATCTTTCAGGGGAGCATTTGGGATCTTTTTCTGCCGGTTATGTTGTCGAGGGCTGATTTCTTGTCCTGTGATAAAAAGCCTTCTGTTTTTTTGGCCAAACCTCTCAGAAAAGGATTTTTTGAAAAATTTCTGCCGGTTAAGTTGTCGAGGGCTGATTTCTTGTTCTGTGATAAAAAGTCTTTTGTTTTTTTCGCCAAACCTCTCAGGGCAGCATTTGCAACCCTTTGGCACCATTTTTGAGTGAATTGCCAGAAGTCAGATTTTTGCTGAAATTGTGACCCCGGGGCTTAGGGATTTTTTCAAAAAAATCTTTTTCTGACGGTTAAGTTGTCGAGGGCTGATTTCTTGTTCTGTGATAAAAAGCCTTCTGTTTTTTTGGCCAAACCTCTCAGGGGAGCATTTGCAACCGTTTGGCACCATTTTTGAGTGAATTGCCAAAAGTCAGATTTTTGCTGAAATTGTGACCCCGGGGCTTAGGGATTTTTTCAAAAAAATCTTTTTCTGCCGGTTAAGTTGTCGAGGGCTGATTTCTTGTCCTGTGATAAAAAGCCTTCTGTTTTTTTCGCCAAACCTCTCAGGGGAGCATTTGCAACCCTTTGGCACCATTTTTGAGTGAATTGCCAAAAGTCAGATTTTTGCTGAAATTGTGACCCCGGGGCTTAGGGATTTTTTCAAAAAAATCTTTTTCTGACGGTTAAGTTGTCGAGGGCTGATTTCTTGTTCTGTGATAAAAAGCCTTCTGTTTTTTTCGCCAAACCTCTCAGGGGAGCATATGCAACCGTTTGGCACCATTTTTGAGTGAATTGCCAAAAGTCAGATTTTTGCTGAAATTGTGACCCCGGGGCTTAGGAATTTTTTCAAAAAAATTTTTTTCTGCCGGTTAAGTTTTCGAGGGCTGATTTCTTGTCCTGTAATAAAAAGCCTTCTGTTTCGAACGCCAAACCTTTCAGGGGTGCATTTGCAACAGCTAGGCATCATTTTTGAGTGAATTTCCAAAAGTCAGATTTTTGCTGACATTGTGAACCCGGGGCTTAGGGATTTTTTCAAAAAATCTTTTTCTGCCGGTTATGTTGTCAAGGGCTGATTTCTTGTCCTGTGATTAAAAGCCTTCTGTTTTTTTCGCCAAACCTAACAGGGGAGCATTTGCAACCGTTTGGCACCATTTTTGAGTGAATTGCCAAAAGTCAGATTTTTGCTGAAATTGTGACCCCGGGGCTTAGAGATTTTTTTCAAAAAATCTTTTTCTGCCGGTTAAGTTGTCGAGGGCTGATTTCTTGTCCTGTGATAAAAAGCCATCTGTTTCGACTGCCAAACATTTCAGGGGAGCAATTGCAACCGTTTGGCACCATTTTTGAGTGAATTGTCAAAAGTCAGATTTTTGCTGAAATTGTGACCCCGGGGCTTAGGGATTTTTACAAAAAAATCTTTTTCTGCCCGTTATGTTGTCGAGGGCTGATTTCTTTCCCTGTGATTAAAAGCCTTCTGTTTTTTTCGCCAAACCTCTCAGGGGAGCATTTGCAACCGTTTGGCATCATTTTTGAGTGAATTGCCAAAAGTCAGATTTTTGCTGAAATTGTGACCCCGGGGCTTAGGGATTTTTTCAAAAAATCTTTTTCTGCCGGTTATGTTGTGAAGGGCTGATTTCTTGTCCTGTGATAAAAAGCCTTCTGTTTTTTCCGCCAAACCTAACAGGGGAGCATTTGCAACCGTTTGGCAACATTTTTGAGTGAATTGCCAAAAGTCAGATTTTGGCTGAAATTGTGACCCTGGGGCTTAGAGATTTTTTTCAAAAAATCTTTTTATGCTGGTTAAGTTGTCAAGCGCTGATTTCTTGTCCTGTAATAAAAAGCCATCTGTTTCAACCGCCAAACATTTCAGGGGAGCATTTGCAACCGTTTGGCACCATTTTTGAGTGAATTGCCAAAAGTCAGATTTTTGCTGAAATTGTGACCCCGGGGCTTAGGGATTTTTTCAAAAAATCCTTTTCTGCCGGTTATGTTGTCGAGGGCTGATGTCTTGTCCTGTGATAAAAAGCCATCTGTTTCGACCGCCAAACCCTTAAGGGAGCATTTGCAACCGTTTGGCACCATTTTTGAGTGAATTGCCAAAAGTCAGATTTTTGCTGAAATTGTGACCCTGGGGCTTAGGGATTTTTTCAAAAAATCTTTTTCTGCCGGTTATGTTGTCGAGGGCTGATTTCTTGACCTGTGATAAAAAGCCATCTGTTTCGACCGCCAAATCTTTCAGGGGAGCATTTGCAATAGTTTGGCATCATTTTTGAGTGAATTGCCAAAAGTCAGATTTTTGCTGAAATTGTGACCCCGGGGCTTAGGGATTTTTTTCAAAAAAATCTTTTTCTGCCGGTTAAGTTGTCAAGGGCTGATTTCTTGTTCTGTGATAAAAAGCCTTCTGTTTCGACCGCCAAACCTTTCAGGGGAGCATTTGCAACCGTTTGGCACCATTTTTGAGTGAATTGCCAAAAGTCAGATTTTTGCTGAAATTGTGACCCCGGACCTTAGGGATTTTTTCAAAAAATCCTTTTCTGCCGGTTATGTTGTCGAGGGCTGATTTCTTGTCCTGTGATAAAAAGCCATCTGTTTCGACCGCCAAACCTTTCAGGGGAGCATTTGCAACCGTTTGGCACCATTTTTGAGTGAATTGCCAAAAGTCAGATTTTTGCTGAAATTGTGACCCCGGGGCTTAGGGATTTTTTCAAAAAAATCTTTTTCTGACGGTTAAGTTGTCGAGGGCTGATTTCTTGTCCTGTGATAAAAAGCCATCTGTTTCGACCGCCAAACCTTTCAGGGGAGCATTTGCAACCGTTTGGCACCATTTTTGAGTGAATTGCCAAAAGTCAGATTTTTGCTGAAATTGTGACCCTGGGGCTTAGGGATTTTTTCAAAAAATCTTTTTCTGCCGGTTATGTTGTCGAGGGCTGATTTCTTGACCTGTGATAAAAAGCCATCTGTTTCGACCGCCAAATCTTTCAGGGGAGCATTTGCAATAGTTTGGCATCATTTTTGAGTGAATTGCCAAAAGTCAGATTTTTGCTGAAATTGTGACCCCGGGGCTTAGGGATTTTTTTCAAAAAAATCTTTTTCTGCCGGTTAAGTTGTCAAGGGCTGATTTCTTGTTCTGTGATAAAAAGCCTTCTGTTTCGACCGCCAAACCTTTCAGGGGAGCATTTGCAACCGTTTGGCACCATTTTTGAGTGAATTGCCAAAAGTCAGATTTTTGCTGAAATTGTGACCCCGGACCTTAGGGATTTTTTCAAAAAATCCTTTTCTGCCGGTTATGTTGTCGAGGGTTGATTTCTTGTCCTGTGATAAAAAGCCATCTGTTTCGACCGCCAAATCTTTCAGGGGAGCATTTGGGATCTTTTTCTGCCGGTTATGTTGTCGAGGGCTGATTTCTTGTCCTGTGATAAAAAGCCTTCTGTTTTTTTGGCCAAACCTCTCAGAAAAGGATTTTTTGAAAAATTTCTGCCGGTTAAGTTGTCGAGGGCTGATTTCTTGTTCTGTGATAAAAAGTCTTTTGTTTTTTTCGCCAAACCTCTCAGGGCAGCATTTGCAACCCTTTGGCACCATTTTTGAGTGAATTGCCAGAAGTCAGATTTTTGCTGAAATTGTGACCCCGGGGCTTAGGGATTTTTTCAAAAAAATCTTTTTCTGACGGTTAAGTTGTCGAGGGCTGATTTCTTGTTCTGTGATAAAAAGCCTTCTGTTTTTTTGGCCAAACCTCTCAGGGGAGCATTTGCAACCGTTTGGCACCATTTTTGAGTGAATTGCCAAAAGTCAGATTTTTGCTGAAATTGTGACCCCGGGGCTTAGGGATTTTTTCAAAAAAATCTTTTTCTGCCGGTTAAGTTGTCGAGGGCTGATTTCTTGTCCTGTGATAAAAAGCCTTCTGTTTTTTTCGCCAAACCTCTCAGGGGAGCATTTGCAACCCTTTGGCACCATTTTTGAGTGAATTGCCAAAAGTCAGATTTTTGCTGAAATTGTGACCCCGGGGCTTAGGGATTTTTTCAAAAAAATCTTTTTCTGACGGTTAAGTTGTCGAGGGCTGATTTCTTGTTCTGTGATAAAAAGCCTTCTGTTTTTTTCGCCAAACCTCTCAGGGGAGCATATGCAACCGTTTGGCACCATTTTTGAGTGAATTGCCAAAAGTCAGATTTTTGCTGAAATTGTGACCCCGGGGCTTAGGAATTTTTTCAAAAAAATTTTTTTCTGCCGGTTAAGTTTTCGAGGGCTGATTTCTTGTCCTGTAATAAAAAGCCTTCTGTTTCGAACGCCAAACCTTTCAGGGGTGCATTTGCAACAGCTAGGCATCATTTTTGAGTGAATTTCCAAAAGTCAGATTTTTGCTGACATTGTGAACCCGGGGCTTAGGGATTTTTTCAAAAAATCTTTTTCTGCCGGTTATGTTGTCAAGGGCTGATTTCTTGTCCTGTGATTAAAAGCCTTCTGTTTTTTTCGCCAAACCTAACAGGGGAGCATTTGCAACCGTTTGGCACCATTTTTGAGTGAATTGCCAAAAGTCAGATTTTTGCTGAAATTGTGACCCCGGGGCTTAGAGATTTTTTTCAAAAAATCTTTTTCTGCCGGTTAAGTTGTCGAGGGCTGATTTCTTGTCCTGTGATAAAAAGCCATCTGTTTCGACTGCCAAACATTTCAGGGGAGCAATTGCAACCGTTTGGCACCATTTTTGAGTGAATTGTCAAAAGTCAGATTTTTGCTGAAATTGTGACCCCGGGGCTTAGGGATTTTTACAAAAAAATCTTTTTCTGCCCGTTATGTTGTCGAGGGCTGATTTCTTTCCCTGTGATTAAAAGCCTTCTGTTTTTTTTCGCCAAACCTCTCAGGGGAGCATTTGCAACCGTTTGGCATCATTTTTGAGTGAATTGCCAAAAGTCAGATTTTTGCTGAAATTGTGACCCCGGGGCTTAGGGATTTTTTCAAAAAATCTTTTTCTGCCGGTTATGTTGTGAAGGGCTGATTTCTTGTCCTGTGATAAAAAGCCTTCTGTTTTTTCCGCCAAACCTAACAGGGGAGCATTTGCAACCGTTTGGCAACATTTTTGAGTGAATTGCCAAAAGTCAGATTTTGGCTGAAATTGTGACCCTGGGGCTTAGAGATTTTTTTCAAAAAATCTTTTTATGCTGGTTAAGTTGTCAAGGGCTGATTTCTTGTCCTGTAATAAAAAGCCATCTGTTTCAACCGCCAAACATTTCAGGGGAGCATTTGCAACCGTTTGGCACCATTTTTGAGTGAATTGCCAAAAGTCAGATTTTTGCTGAAATTGTGACCCCGGGGCTTAGGGATTTTTTCAAAAAAATCTTTTTCTGCCGGTTAAGTTGTCGAGGGCTGATTTCTTTCCCTGTGATAAAAAGCCTTCTGTTTCGACCGCCAAATCTTTCAGGGGAGCATTTGCAACGGCTAGGCATCATTTTTGACTGAATTGCCAAAAGTCAGATTCTTGCTGAAATTGTGACCCCGGGGCTTAGGGATTTTTTCAAAAAATCTTTTTCTGCCAGTTATGTTGTCGAGGGCTGATTTCTTGTCCTGTGATAAAAAGCCTTCTGTTTTTTTCGCCAAACCTCTCAGGGGAGCATTTGCAACCCTTTGGCACCATTTTTGAGTGAATTGCCAAAAGTCAGATTTTTGCTGAAATTGTGACCCCGGGGCTTAGGGATTTTTTCAAAAAAATCTTTTTCTGACGGTTAAGTTGTCGAGGGCTGATTTCTTGTTCTGTGATAAAAAGCCTTCTATTTCGACCGCCAAACCTTTCAGGGGAGCATTTGCAACCGTTTGGCACCATTTTTGAGTGAATTGCCAAAAGTCAGATTTTTGCTGAAATTGTGACCCCGGGGCTTAGGGATTTTTTCAAAAAATCCTTTTCTGCCGGTTATGTTGTCGAGGGCTGATGTCTTGTCCTGTGATAAAAAGCCATCTGTTTCGACCGCCAAACCTTTCAGGGGAGCATTTGCAACCGTTTGGCACCATTTTTGAGTGAATTGCCAAAAGTCAGATTTTTGCTGAAATTGTGACCCTGGGGCTTAGGGATTTTTTCAAAAAAATCTTTTTCTGACGGTTAAGTTGTCGAGGGCTGATTTCTTCTTCTGTGATAAAAAGCCTTCTGTTTTTTTCGCCAAACCTCTCAGGGCAGCATTTGCAACCGTTCGGCACCATTTTTGAGTGAATTGCCAAAAGTCAGATTTTTGCTGAAATTGTGACCCCGGGGCTTAGGGATTTTTTCAAAAAAATCTTTTTCTGCCGGTTAAGTTGTCGAGGGCTGATTTCTTGTTCTGTGATAAAAAGCCTTCTGTTTTTTTCGCCAAACCTTTCAGGGGAGCATTTGCAACCGTTTGGCACCATTTTTGAGTGAATTGCCAAAAGTCAGATTTTTGCTGAAATTGTGACCCCGGGGCTTAGGGATTTTTTCAAAAAAATCTTTTTCTGACGGTTAAGTTGTCGAGGGCTGATTTCTTGTTCTGTGATAAAAAGCCTTCTGTTTCGACCGCCAAACCTTTCAGGGGAGCATTTGCAACCGTTTGGCACCATTTTTGAGTGAATTGCCAAAAGTCAGATTTTTGCTGAAATTGTGACCCCGGGGCTTAGGGATTTTTTCAAAAAATCCTTTTCTGCCGGTTATGTTGTCGAGGGCTGATTTCTTGTTCTGTGATAAAAAGCCTTCTGTTTTTTTCGCCAAACCTCTCAGGGGAGCATTTGCAACCCTTTGGCACCATTTTTGAGTGAATTGCCAAAAGTCAGATTTTTGCTGAAATTGTGACCCCGGGGCTTAGGGATTTTTTCAAAAAAATCTTTTTCTGCCGGTTAAGTTGTCGAGGGCTGATTTCTTTACCTGTGATAAAAAGCCTTCTGTTTCGACCGCCAAATCTTTCAGGGGAGCATTTGCAACAGTTTGGCATCATTTTTGAGTGAATTGCCAAAAGTCAGATTTTTGCTGAAATTGTGACCCCGGGGCTTAGGGATTTTTTCAAAAAAATCTTTTTCTGCCGGTTAAGTTGTCGAGGGCTGATTTCTTGTCCTGTGATAAAAAGCAATCTGTTTCGACCGCCAAACCTTTCAGGGGTGCATTCGCAACAGCTAGGCAGCATTTTTGAGTGAATTGCCAAAAGTCAGATTTTTGCTGAAATTGTGACCCCGGGGCTTAGGGATTTTTTCAAAAAAATCTTTTTTTGCCGGTTAAGTTGTCGAGGTCTGATTTCTTGTTCTGTGATAAAAAGCCTTCTGTTGTTTTGGCCAAACCTCTCAGGGGAGCATTTGCAACCCTTTGGCACCATTTTTGAGTGAATTGCCAAAAGTCAGATTTTTGCTGAAATTGTGACCCCGGGGCTTAGGGATTTTTTCAAAAAAATCTTTTTCTGACGGTTAAGTTGTCGAGGGCTGATTTCTTGTTCTGTGATAAAAAGCCTTCTGTTTCGACCGCCAAACCTTTCAGGGGAGCATTTGCAACCGTTTGGCACCATTTTTGAGTGAATTGCCAAAAGTCAGATTTTTGCTGAAATTGTGACCCCGGGGCTTAGGGATTTTTTCAAAAAATCCTTTTCTGCCGGTTATGTTGTCGAGGGCTGATGTCTTGTCCTGTGATAAAAAGCCATCTGTTTCGACCGCCAAACCTTTCAGGGGAGCATTTGCAACCGTTTGGCACCATTTTTGAGTGAATTGCCAAAAGTCAGATTTTTGCTGAAATTGTGACCCCGGGGCTTAGGGATTTTTTCAAAAAATCTTTTTCTGCCGGTTATGTTGTCGAGGGCTGATTTCTTGTCCTGTGATAAAAAGCCATCTGTTTCGACTGCCAAACCTTTCAGGGGAGCATTTGCAACCGTTTGGCACCATTTTTGAGTGAATTGCCAAAAGTCAGATTTTTGCTGAAATTGTGACCCCGGGGCTTAGGGATTTTTTTTAAAAAAAAAATTTCTGACGGTTAAGTTGTCGAGGGCTGATTTCTTGTTCTGTGATAAAAAGCCATCTGTTTCGACTGCCAAACCTTTCAGGGGAGCATTTGCAACCGTTTGGCACCATTTTTGAGTGAATTGCCAAAAGTCAGATTTTTGCTGAAATTGTGACCCCGGGGCTTAGGGATTTTTTCAAAAAATCCTTTTCTGCCGGTTATGTTGTCGAGGGCTGATGTCTTGTCCTTTGATAAAAAGCCATCTGTTTCGACCGACAAACCTTTCAGCGGAGCATTTGCAACCGTTTGGCACCATTTTTGAGTGAATTGCCAAAAGTCAGATTTTTGCTGAAATTGTGACCCCGGGGCTTAGGGATTTTTTCAAAAAATCTTTTTCTGCCGGATATGTTGTCGAGGGCTGATTTCTTGTTCTGTGATAAAAAGCCTTCTGTTTTTTTCCCCAAACCTCTCAGGGGAGCATTTGCAACCCTTTGGCACAATTTTTGAGTGAATTGCCAAAAGTCAGATTTTTGCTGAAATTGTGACCCTGGGGCTTAGGGATTTTTTCAAAAAAATCTTTTTCTGACGGTTAAGTTGTCGAGGGCTGATTTCTTGTTCTGTGATAAAAAGCCTTCTTTTTTTTTCGCCAAACCTCTCAGGGCAGCATTTGCAACCGTTTGGCACCATTTTTGAGTGAATTGCCAAAAGTCAGATTTTTGCTGAAATTGTGACCCCGGGGCTTAGGGATTTTTTCAAAAAAATCTTTTTCTGACGGTTAAGTTGTCGAGGGCTGATTTCTTGTTCTGTGATAAAAAGCCTTCTGTTTTTTTGGCCAAACCTCTCAGGGGAGCATTTGCAACCGTTTGGCACCATTTTTGAGTGAATTGCCAAAAGTCAGATTTTTGCTGAAATTGTGACCCCGGGGCTTAGGGATTTTTTCAAAAAAATCTTTTTCTGACGGTTAAGTTGTCGAGGGCTGATTTCTTGTTCTGTGATAAAAAGCCATCTGTTTCGACCGCCAAACCTTTCAGGGGAGCATTTGCAACCGTTTGGCACCATTTTTGAGTGAATTGCCAAAAGTCAGATTTTTGCTGAAATTGTGACCCCGGGGCTTAGGGATTTTTTCAAAAAATCCTTTTCTGCCGGTTATGTTGTCGAGGGCTGATGTCTTGTCCTGTGATAAAAAGCCATCTGTTTCGACCGCCAAACCTTTCAGGGGAGCATTTGCAACCGTTTGGCACCATTTTTGAGTGAATTGCCAAAAGTCAGATTTTTGCTGAAATTGTGACCCCGGGGCTTAGGGATTTTTTCAAAAAATCTTTTTCTGCCGGTTATGTTGTCGAGGGCTGATTTCTTGTCCTGTGATAAAAAGCCATCTGTTTCGACTGCCAAACCTTTCAGGGGAGCATTTGCAACCGTTTGGCACCATTTTTGAGTGAATTGCCAAAAGTCAGATTTTTGCTGAAATTGTGACCCCGGGGCTTAGGGATTTTTTTTAAAAAAAAAATTTCTGACGGTTAAGTTGTCGAGGGCTGATTTCTTGTTCTGTGATAAAAAGCCATCTGTTTCGACTGCCAAACCTTTCAGGGGAGCATTTGCAACCGTTTGGCACCATTTTTGAGTGAATTGCCAAAAGTCAGATTTTTGCTGAAATTGTGACCCCGGGGCTTAGGGATTTTTTCAAAAAATCCTTTTCTGCCGGTTATGTTGTCGAGGGCTGATGTCTTGTCCTTTGATAAAAAGCCATCTGTTTCGACCGCCAAACCTTTCAGGGGAGCATTTGCAACCGTTTGGCACCATTTTTGAGTGAATTGCCAAAAGTCAGATTTTTGCTGAAATTGTGACCCCGGGGCTTAGGGATTTTTTCAAAAAATCTTTTTCTGCCGGATATGTTGTCGAGGGCTGATTTCTTGTTCTGTGATAAAAAGCCTTCTGTTTTTTTCCCCAAACCTCTCAGGGGAGCATTTGCAACCCTTTGGCACAATTTTTGAGTGAATTGCCAAAAGTCAGATTTTTGCTGAAATTGTGACCCTGGGGCTTAGGGATTTTTTCAAAAAAATCTTTTTCTGACGGTTAAGTTGTCGAGGGCTGATTTCTTGTTCTGTGATAAAAAGCCTTCTTTTTTTTTCGCCAAACCTCTCAGGGCAGCATTTGCAACCGTTTGGCACCATTTTTGAGTGAATTGCCAAAAGTCAGATTTTTGCTGAAATTGTGACCCCGGGGCTTAGGGATTTTTTCAAAAAAAT
This sequence comes from Podarcis erhardii, assembly GCF_964252035.2. Taxonomy (NCBI): domain Eukaryota; kingdom Metazoa; phylum Chordata; class Lepidosauria; order Squamata; family Lacertidae; genus Podarcis; species Podarcis erhardii. Next base: position 12,226,543 of record NC_138507.1, on the reverse strand, counting down.
CTTTTTCTGACGGTTAAGTTGTCGAGGGCTGATTTCTTGTTCTGTGATAAAAAGCCTTCTGTTTTTTTGGCCAAACCTCTCAGGGGAGCATTTGCAACCGTTTGGCACCATTTTTGAGTGAATTGCCAAAAGTCAGATTTTTGCTGAAATTGTGACCCCGGGGCTTAGGGATTTTTTCAAAAAAATCTTTTTCTGACGGTTAAGTTGTCGAGGGCTGATTTCTTGTTCTGTGATAAAAAGCCATCTGTTTCGACCGCCAAACCTTTCAGGGGAGCATTTGCAACCGTTTGGCACCATTTTTGAGTGAATTGCCAAAAGTCAGATTTTTGCTGAAATTGTGACCCCGGACCTTAGGGATTTTTTCAAAAAATCCTTTTCTGCCGGTTATGTTGTCGAGGGTTGATTTCTTGTCCTGTGATAAAAAGCCATCTGTTTCGACCGCCAAATCTTTCAGGGGAGCATTTGGGATCTTTTTCTGCCGGTTATGTTGTCGAGGGCTGATTTCTTGTCCTGTGATAAAAAGCCTTCTGTTTTTTTGGCCAAACCTCTCAGAAAAGGATTTTTTGAAAAATTTCTGCCGGTTAAGTTGTCGAGGGCTGATTTCTTGTTCTGTGATAAAAAGCCTTTTGTTTTTTTCGCCAAACCTCTCAGGGCAGCATTTGCAACCCTTTGGCACCATATTTGAGTGAATTGCCAAAAGTCAGATTTTTGCTGAAATTGTGACCCCGGGGCTTAGGGATTTTTTCAAAAAAATCTTTTTCTGACGGTTAAGTTGTCGAGGGCTGATTTCTTGTTCTGTGATAAAAAGCCTTCTGTTTTTTTGGCCAAACCTCTCAGGGGAGCATTTGCAACCCTTTGGCACCATTTTTGAGTGAATTGCCAAAAGTCAGATTTTTGCTGAAATTGTGACCCCGGGGCTTAGGGATTTTTTCAAAAAAATCTTTTTCTGCCGGTTAAGTTGTCGAGGGCTGATTTCTTGTCCTGTGATAAAAAGCCTTCTGTTTTTTTCGCCAAACCTCTCAGGGGAGCATTTGCAACCCTTTGGCACCATTTTTGAGTGAATTGCCAAAAGTCAGATTTTTGCTGAAATTGTGACCCCGGGGCTTAGGGATTTTTTCAAAAAAATCTTTTTCTGACGGTTAAGTTGTCGAGGGCTGATTTCTTGTTCTGTGATAAAAAGCCTTCTGTTTTTTTCGCCAAACCTCTCAGGGGAGCATTTGCAACCGTTTGGCACCATTTTTGAGTGAATTGTCAAAAGTCAGATTTTTGCTGAAATTGTGACCCCGGGGCTTAGGGATTTTTACAAAAAAATCTTTTTCTGCCCGTTATGTTGTCGAGGGCTGATTTCTTTCCCTGTGATTAAAAGCCTTCTGTTTTTTTCGCCAAACCTCTCAGGGGAGCATTTGCAACCGTTTGGCATCATTTTTGAGTGAATTGCCAAAAGTCAGATTTTTGCTGAAATTGTGACCCCGGGGCTTAGGGATTTTTTCAAAAAATCTTTTTCTGCCGGTTATGTTGTGAAGGGCTGATTTCTTGTCCTGTGATAAAAAGCCTTCTGTTTTTTCCGCCAAACCTAACAGGGGAGCATTTGCAACCGTTTGGCAACATTTTTGAGTGAATTGCCAAAAGTCAGATTTTGGCTGAAATTGTGACCCTGGGGCTTAGAGATTTTTTTCAAAAAATCTTTTTATGCTGGTTAAGTTGTCAAGGGCTGATTTCTTGTCCTGTAATAAAAAGCCATCTGTTTCAACCGCCAAACATTTCAGGGGAGCATTTGCAACCGTTTGGCACCATTTTTGAGTGAATTGCCAAAAGTCAGATTTTTGCTGAAATTGTGACCCCGGGGCTTAGGGATTTTTTCAAAAAAATCTTTTTCTGCCGGTTAAGTTGTCGAGGGCTGATTTCTTTCCCTGTGATAAAAAGCCTTCTGTTTCGACCGCCAAATCTTTCAGGGGAGCATTTGCAACGGCTAGGCATCATTTTTGACTGAATTGCCAAAAGTCAGATTCTTGCTGAAATTGTGACCCCGGGGCTTAGGGATTTTTTCAAAAAATCTTTTTCTGCCAGTTATGTTGTCGAGGGCTGATTTCTTGTCCTGTGATAAAAAGCCTTCTGTTTTTTTCGCCAAACCTCTCAGGGGAGCATTTGCAACCCTTTGGCACCATTTTTGAGTGAATTGCCAAAAGTCAGATTTTGGCTGAAATTGTGACCCCGGGGCTTAGGGATTTTTTCAAAAAAATCTTTTTCTGACGGTTAAGTTGTCGAGGGCTGATTTCTTGTTCTGTGATAAAAAGCCTTCTATTTCGACCGCCAAACCTTTCAGGGGAGCATTTGCAACCGTTTGGCACCATTTTTGAGTGAATTGCCAAAAGTCAGATTTTTGCTGAAATTGTGACCCCGGGGCTTAGGGATTTTTTCAAAAAATCCTTTTCTGCCGGTTATGTTGTCGAGGGCTGATGTCTTGTCCTGTGATAAAAAGCCATCTGTTTCGACCGCCAAACCTTTCAGGGGAGCATTTGCAACCGTTTGGCACCATTTTTGAGTGAATTGCCAAAAGTCAGATTTTTGCTGAAATTGTGACCCTGGGGCTTAGGGATTTTTTCAAAAAAATCTTTTTCTGACGGTTAAGTTGTCGAGGGCTGATTTCTTCTTCTGTGATAAAAAGCCTTCTGTTTTTTTCGCCAAACCTCTCAGGGCAGCATTTGCAACCGTTCGGCACCATTTTTGAGTGAATTGCCAAAAGTCAGATTTTTGCTGAAATTGTGACCCCGGGGCTTAGGGATTTTTTCAAAAAAATCTTTTTCTGCCGGTTAAGTTGTCGAGGGCTGATTTCTTGTTCTGTGATAAAAAGCCTTCTGTTTTTTTCGCCAAACCTTTCAGGGGAGCATTTGCAACCGTTTGGCACCATTTTTGAGTGAATTGCCAAAAGTCAGATTTTTGCTGAAATTGTGACCCCGGGGCTTAGGGATTTTTTCAAAAAAATCTTTTTCTGACGGTTAAGTTGTCGAGGGCTGATTTCTTGTTCTGTGATAAAAAGCCTTCTGTTTCGACCGCCAAACCTTTCAGGGGAGCATTTGCAACCGTTTGGCACCATTTTTGAGTGAATTGCCAAAAGTCAGATTTTTGCTGAAATTGTGACCCTGGGGCTTAGGGATTTTTTCAAAAAAATCTTTTTCTGACGGTTAAGTTGTCGAGGGCTGATTTCTTGTTCTGTGATAAAAAGCCTTCTGTTTTTTTCGCCAAACCTCTCAGGGGAGCATTTGCAACCCTTTGGCACCATTTTTGAGTGAATTGCCAAAAGTCAGATTTTTGCTGAAATTGTGACCCCGGGGCTTAGGGATTTTTTCAAAAAAATCTTTTTCTGCCGGTTAAGTTGTCGAGGGCTGATTTCTTTACCTGTGATAAAAAGCCTTCTGTTTCGACCGCCAAATCTTTCAGGGGAGCATTTGCAACAGTTTGGCATCATTTTTGAGTGAATTGCCAAAAGTCAGATTTTTGCTGAAATTGTGACCCCGGGGCTTAGGGATTTTTTCAAAAAATCTTTTTCTGACGGTTAAGTTGTCGAGGGCTGATTTCTTGTTCTGTGATAAAAAGCCTTCTGTTTCGACCGCCAAACCTTTCAGGGGAGCATTTGCAACCGTTTGGCACCATTTTTGAGTGAATTGCCAAAAGTCAGATTTTTGCTGAAATTGTGACCCCGGGGCTTAGGGATTTTTTCAAAAAATCCTTTTCTGCCGGTTATGTTGTCGAGGGCTGATGTCTTGTCCTGTGATAAAAAGCCATCTGTTTCGACCGCCAAACCTTTCAGGGGAGCATTTGCAACCGTTTGGCACCATTTTTGAGTGAATTGCCAAAAGTCAGATTTTTGCTGAAATTGTGACCCCGGGGCTTAGGGATTTTTTCAAAAAATCTTTTTCTGCCGGTTATGTTGTCGAGGGCTGATTTCTTGTCCTGTGATAAAAAGCCATCTGTTTCGACTGCCAAACCTTTCAGGGGAGCATTTGCAACCGTTTGGCACCATTTTTGAGTGAATTGCCAAAAGTCAGATTTTTGCTGAAATTGTGACCCCGGGGCTTAGGGATTTTTTAAAAAAAAAAAATTTCTGACGGTTAAGTTGTCGAGGGCTGATTTCTTGTTCTGTGATAAAAAGCCATCTGTTTCGACTGCCAAACCTTTCAGGGGAGCATTTGCAACCGTTTGGCACCATTTTTGAGTGAATTGCCAAAAGTCAGATTTTTGCTGAAATTGTGACCCCGGGGCTTAGGGATTTTTTCAAAAAATCCTTTTCTGCCGGTTATGTTGTCGAGGGCTGATGTCTTGTCCTTTGATAAAAAGCCATCTGTTTCGACCGCCAAACCTTTCAGGGGAGCATTTGCAACCGTTTGGCACCATTTTTGAGTGAATTGCCAAAAGTCAGATTTTTGCTGAAATTGTGACCCCGGGGCTTAGGGATTTTTTCAAAAAATCTTTTTCTGCCGGATATGTTGTCAAGGGCTGATTTCTTGTTCTGTGATAAAAAGCCTTCTGTTTTTTTCCCCAAACCTCTCAGGGGAGCATTTGCAACCCTTTGGCACAATTTTTGAGTGAATTGCCAAAAGTCAGATTTTTGCTGAAATTGTGACCCTGGGGCTTAGGGATTTTTTCAAAAAAATCTTTTTCTGACGGTTAAGTTGTCGAGGGCTGATTTCTTGTTCTGTGATAAAAAGCCTTCTTTTTTTTTCGCCAAACCTCTCAGGGCAGCATTTGCAACCGTTTGGCACCATTTTTGAGTGAATTGCCAAAAGTCAGATTTTTGCTGAAATTGTGACCCCGGGGCTTAGGGATTTTTTCAAAAAAATCTTTTTCTGACGGTTAAGTTGTCGAGGGCTGATTTCTTGTTCTGTGATAAAAAGCCTTCTGTTTTTTTGGCCAAACCTCTCAGGGGAGCATTTGCAACCGTTTGGCACCATTTTTGAGTGAATTGCCAAAAGTCAGATTTTTGCTGAAATTGTGACCCCGGGGCTTAGGGATTTTTTCAAAAAAATCTTTTTCTGACGGTTAAGTTGTCGAGGGCTGATTTCTTGTTCTGTGATAAAAAGCCATCTGTTTCGACCGCCAAACCTTTCAGGGGAGCATTTGCAACCGTTTGGCACCATTTTTGAGTGAATTGCCAAAAGTCAGATTTTTGCTGAAATTGTGACCCCGGACCTTAGGGATTTTTTCAAAAAATCCTTTTCTGCCGGTTATGTTGTCGAGGGTTGATTTCTTGTCCTGTGATAAAAAGCCATCTGTTTCGACCGCCAAATCTTTCAGGGGAGCATTTGGGATCTTTTTCTGCCGGTTATGTTGTCGAGGGCTGATTTCTTGTCCTGTGATAAAAAGCCTTTTGTTTTTTTCGCCAAACCTCTCAGAAAAGGATTTTTTGAAAAATTTCTGCCGGTTAAGTTGTCGAGGGCTGATTTCTTGTTCTGTGATAAAAAGCCTTTTGTTTTTTTCGCCAAACCTCTCAGGGCAGCATTTGCAACCCTTTGGCACCATTTTTGAGTGAATTGCCAAAAGTCAGATTTTTGCTGAAATTGTGACCCCGGGGCTTAGGGATTTTTTCAAAAAAATCTTTTTCTGACGGTTAAGTTGTCGAGGGCTGATTTCTTGTTCTGTGATAAAAAGCCTTCTGTTTTTTTGGCCAAACCTCTCAGGGGAGCATTTGCAACCCTTTGGCACCATTTTTGAGTGAATTGCCAAAAGTCAGATTTTTGCTGAAATTGTGACCCCGGGGCTTAGGGATTTTTTCAAAAAAATCTTTTTCTGCCGGTTAAGTTGTCGAGGGCTGATTTCTTGTCCTGTGATAAAAAGCCTTCTGTTTTTTTCGCCAAACCTCTCAGGGGAGCATTTGCAACCCTTTGGCACCATTTTTGAGTGAATTGCCAAAAGTCAGATTTTTGCTGAAATTGTGACCCCGGGGCTTAGGGATTTTTTCAAAAAAATCTTTTTCTGACGGTTAAGTTGTCGAGGGCTGATTTCTTGTTCTGTGATAAAAAGCCTTCTGTTTTTTTCGCCAAACCTCTCAGGGGAGCATTTGCAACCGTTTGGCACCATTTTTGAGTGAATTGCCAAAAGTCAGATTTTTGCTGAAATTGTGACCCCGGGGCTTAGGGATTTTTTTCAAAAAAATCTTTTTCTGCCGGTTAAGTTGTCAAGGGCTGATTTCTTGTTCTGTGATAAAAAGCCTTCTGTTTCGACCGCCAAACCTTTCAGGGGAGCATTTGCAACCGTTTGGCACCATTTTTGAGTGAATTGCCAAAAGTCAGATTTTTGCTGAAATTGTGACCCCGGACCTTAGGGATTTTTTCAAAAAATCCTTTTCTGCCGGTTATGTTGTCGAGGGTTGATTTCTTGTCCTGTGATAAAAAGCCATCTGTTTCGACCGCCAAATCTTTCAGGGGAGCATTTGGGATCTTTTTCTGCCGGTTATGTTGTCGAGGGCTGATTTCTTGTCCTGTGATAAAAAGCCTTCTGTTTTTTTGGCCAAACAAATCTTTTTCTGACGGTTAAGTTGTCGAGGGCTGATTTCTTGTTCTGTGATAAAAAGCCTTCTGTTTTTTTCGCCAAACCTCTCAGGGCAGCATTTGCAACCGTTTGGCACCATTTTTGAGTGAATTGCCAAAAGTCAGATTTTTGCTGAAATTGTGACCCCGGGGCTTAGGGATTTTTTCAAAAAAATCTTTTTCTGACGGTTAAGTTGTCGAGGGCTGATTTCTTGTTCTGTGATAAAAAGCCTTCTGTTTTTTTGGCCAAACCTCTCAGGGGAGCATTTGCAACCGTTTGGCACCATTTTTGAGTGAATTGCCAAAAGTCAGATTTTTGCTGAAATTGTGACCCCGGGGCTTAGGGATTTTTTCAAAAATCCTTTTCTGCCGGTTATGTTGTCGAGGGCTGATGTCTTGTCCTGTGATAAAAAGCCATCTGTTTCGACCGCCAAACCTTTCAGGGGAGCATTTGCAACCGTTTGGCACCATTTTGAGTGAATTGCCAAAAGTCAGATTTTGCTGAAATTGTGACCCTGGGGCTTAGGGATTTTTTCAAAAAAATCTTTTTCTGACGGTTAAGTTGTCGAGGGCTGATTTCTTGTTCTGTGATAAAAAGCCTTCTGTTTTTTTCGCCAAACCTCTCAGGGCAGCATTTGCAACCGTTTGGCACCATTTTTGAGTGAATTGCCAAAAGTCAGATTTTTGCTGAAATTGTGACCCCGGGGCTTAGGGATTTTTTCAGAAAAATCTTTTTCTGACGGTTAAGTTGTCGAGGGCTGATTTCTTGTTCTGTGATAAAAAGCCTTCTGTTTTTTTGGCCAAACCTCTCAGGGGAGCATTTGCAACCGTTTGGCACCATTTTTGAGTAAATTGCCAAAAGTCAGATTTTTGCTGAAATTGTGACCCCGGGGCTTAGGGATTTTTTCAAAAAAATCTTTTTCTGCCGGTTAAGTTGTCAAGGGCTGATTTCTTGTTCTGTGATAAAAAGCCTTCTGTTTCGACCGCCAAATCTTTCAGAGGAGCATTTGCAACAGTTTGGCATCATTTTTGAGTGAATTGCAAAAAGTCAGATTTTTGCTGAAATTGTGACCCCGGGGCTTAGGGATTTTTTCAAAAAATCTTTTTCTGCCGGTTATGTTGTCGAGGGCTGATTTCTTGTCCTGTGATAAAAAGCCATCTGTTTCGACCACCAAACCTCTCAGGGGAGCATTTGCAACCCTTTGGCACCATTTTTGAGTGAATTGCCAAAAGTCAGATTTTTGCTGAAATTGTGACCCTGGGGCTTAGGGATTTTTTTTTAAAAAAAAAATTCTGCCGGTTAAGTTGTCGAGGGCTGATTTCTTGTTCTGTGATAAAAAGCCTTCTGTTTCGACCGCCAAACCTTTCAGGGGAGCATTTGCAACCGTTTGGCACCATTTTTGAGTGAATTGCCAAAAGTCAGATTTTTGCTGAAATTGTGACCCCGGGGCTTAGGGATTTTTTCAAAAAATCTTTTTCTGACGGTTAAGTTGTCGAGGGCTGATTTCTTGTTCTGTGATAAAAAGCCTTCTGTTTTTTTTGGCCAAACCTCTCAGGGGAACATTTGCAACCGTTTGGCACCATTTTTGAGTGAATTGCCAAAAGTCAGATTTTTGCTGAAATTGTGACCCCGGGGCTTAGGGATTTTTTCAAAAAAATCTTTTTCTGACGGTTAAGTTGTCGAGGGCTGATTTCTTGTTCTGTGATAAAAAGCCTTCTGTTTTTTTGGCCAAACCTCTCAGGGGAGCATTTGCAACCGTTTGGCACCATTTTTGAGTGAATTGCCAAAAGTCAGATTTTTGCTGAAATTGTGACCCCGGGGCTTAGGGATTTTTTCAAAAAAATCTTTTTCTGACGGTTAAGTTGTCGAGGGCTGATTTCTTGTTCTGTGATAAAAAGCCTTCTGTTTTTTTCGCCAAACCTCTCAGGGGAGCATTTGCAACCGTTTGGCACCATTTTTGAGTGAATTGCCAAAAGTCAGATTTTTGCTGAAATTGTGACCCCGGGGCTTAGGGATTTTTTCAAAAAAATCTTTTTCTGACGGTTAAGTTGTCAAGGGCTGATTTCTTGTTCTGTGATAAAAAGCCTTCTGTTTCGACCGCCAAACCTCTCAGGGGAGCATTTGCAACCCTTTGGCACCATTTTTGAGTGAATTGCCAAAAGTCAGATTTTTGCTGAAATTGTGACCCCGGGGCTTAGGGATTTTTTCAAAAAAATCTTTTTCTGACGGTTAAGTTGTCGAGGGCTGATTTCTTGTTCTGTGATAAAAAGCCTTCTATTTCGACCGCCAAACCTTTCAGGGGAGCATTTGCAACCGTTTGGCACCATTTTTGAGTGAATTGCCAAAAGTCAGATTTTTGCTGAAATTGTGAACCCGGGGCTTAGGGATTTTTTCAAAAAATCTTTTTCTGCCGGTTATGTTGTCGAGGGCTGATGTCTTGTCCTGTGATAAAAAGCCTTCTGTTTCGACCGCCAAATCTTTCAGGGGAGCATTTGCAACCATTTGGCACAATTTTTGAGTGAATTGCCAAAAGTCAGATTTTTGCTGAAATTGTGACCCCGGGGCTTAGGGATTTTTTCAAAAAAATCTTTTTCTGACGGTTAAGTTGTCGAGGGCTGATTTCTTGTTCTGTGATTAAAAGCCTTCTGTTTTTTTGGCCAAACCTCTCAGGGGAGCATTTGCAACCCTTTGGCACCATTTTTGAGTGAATTGCCAAAAGTCAGATTTTTGCTGAAATTGTGACCCCGGGGCTTAGGGATTTTTTCAAAAAAATCTTTTTCTGACGGTTAAGTTGTCGAGGGCTGATTTCTTGTTCTGTGATAAAAAGCCTTCTGTTTCGACCGCCAAACCTTTCAGGGGAGCATTTGCAACCGTTTGGCACCATTTTTGAGTGAATTGCCAAAAGTCAGATTTTTGCTGAAATTGTGACCCCGGGGCTTAGGGATTTTTTCAAAAAATCCTTTTCTGCCGGTTATGTTGTCGAGGGCTGATGTCTTGTCCTGTGATAAAAAGCCATCTGTTTCGACCGCCAAACCTTTCAGGGGAGCATTTGCAACCGTTTGGCACCATTTTTGAGTGAATTGCCAAAAGTCAGATTTTTGCTGAAATTGTGACCCTGGGGCTTAGGGATTTTTTCAAAAAAATCTTTTTCTGACGGTTAAGTTGTCGAGGGCTGATTTCTTGTTCTGTGATAAAAAGCCTTCTGTTTTTTTCGCCAAACCTCTCAGGGCAGCATTTGCAACCGTTTGGCACCATTTTTGAGTGAATTGCCAAAAGTCAGATTTTTGCTGAAATTGTGACCCCGGGGCTTAGGGATTTTTTCAAAAAAATCTTTTTCTGACGGTTAAGTTGTCGAGGGCTGATTTCTTGTTCTGTGATAAAAAGCCTTCTGTTTTTTTGGCCAAACCTCTCAGGGGAGCATTTGCAACCGTTTGGCACCATTTTTGAGTGAATTGCCAAAAGTCAGATTTTTGCTGAAATTGTGACCCCGGGGCTTAGGGATTTTTTCAAAAAAATCTTTTTCTGACGGTTAAGTTGTCGAGGGCTGATTTCTTGTTCTGTGATAAAAAGCCTTCTGTTTTTTTGGCCAAACCTCTCAGGGGAGCATTTGCAACCCTTTGGCACCATTTTTGAGTGAATTGCCAAAAGTCAGATTTTTGCTGAAATTGTGACCCCGGGGCTTAGGGATTTTTTCAAAAAATCCTTTTCTGCCGGTTATGTTGTCGAGGGCTGATGTCTTGTCCTGTGATAAAAAGCCATCTGTTTCGACCGCCAAATCTTTCAGGGGAGCATTTGCAACAGTTTGGCACCATTTTTGAGTGAATTGCCAAAAGTCAGATTTTTGCTGAAATTGTGACCCTGGGGCTTAGGGATTTTTTCAAAAAAATCTTTTTCTGACGGTTAAGTTGTTGAGGGCTGATTTCTTGTTCTGTGATAAAAAGCCATCTGTTTCGACCGCCAAACCTCTCAGGGCAGCATTTGCAACCGTTTGGCACCATTTTTGAGTGAATTGCCAAAAGTCAGATTTTTGCTGAAATTGTGACCCCGGGTTAGGGATTTTTTCAAAAAAATCTTTTTCTGACGGTTAAGTTGTCGAGGGCTGATTTCTTGTTCTGTGATAAAAAGCCTTCTGTTTTTTTCGCCAAACCTCTCAGGGGAGCATTTGCAACCCTTTGGCATCATTTTTGAGTGAATTGCCAAAAGTCAGATTTTTGCTGAAATTGTGACCCCGGAGCTTAGGGATTTTTTCAAAAAAATCTTTTTCTGACGGTTAAGTTGTCGAGGGCTGATTTCTTGTTCTGTGATAAAAAGCCTTCTGTTTCGACCGCCAAACCTTTCAGGGGAGCATTTGCAACCGTTTGGCACCATTTTTGAGTAAATTGCCAAAAGTCAGATTTTTGCTGAAATTGTGACCCCGGGGCTTTTGGATTTTTTCAAAAAATCCTTTTCTGCCGGTTATGTTGTCGAGGGCTGATGTCTTGTCCTGTGATAAAAAGCCATCTGTTTCGACCGCCAAACCTTTCAGGGGAGCATTTGCAACCGTTTGGCACCATTTTTGAGTGAATTGCCAAAAGTCAGATTTTTGCTGAAATTGTGACCCTGGGGCTTAGGGATTTTTTCAAAAAATCCTTTTCTGCCGGTTATGTTGTCGAGGGCTGATGTCTTGTCCTGTGATAAAAAGCCATCTGTTTCGGCCGCCAAACCTTTCAGGGGAGCATTTGCAACCGTTGGGCACCATTTTTGAGTGAATTGCCAAAAGTCAGATTTTTGCTGAAATTGTGACCCTGGGGCTTAGGGATTTTTTCAAAAAAATCTTTTTCTGCCGGTTAAGTTGTCAAGGGCTGATTTCTTGTTCTGTGATAAAAAGCCTTCTGTTTCGACCGCCAAATCTTTCAGAGGAGCATTTGCAACAGTTTGGCATCATTTTTGAGTGAATTGCAAAAAGTCAGATTTTTGCTGAAATTGTGACCCCGGGGCTTAGGGATTTTTTCAAAAAATCTTTTTCTGCCGGTTATGTTGTCGAGGGCTGATTTCTTGTCCTGTGATAAAAAGCCATCTGTTTCGACCGCCAAACCTCTCAGGGGAGCATTTGCAACCGTTTGGCACCATTTTTGAGTGAATTGCCAAAAGTCAGATTTTTGCTGAAATTGTGACCCCGGGGCTTAGGGATTTTTTTTTTTAAAAAAATTTCTGCCGGTTAAGTTGCCGAGGGCTGATTTCTTGTTCTGTGATAAAAAGCCTTCTGTTTTTTCCCCCAAACCTCTCAGGGGAGCATTTGCAACCCTTTGGCACCATTTTTGAGTGAATTGCCAAAAGTCAGATTTTTGCTGAAATTGTGACCCTGGGGTTTGGGATTTTTTCAAAAAAATCTTTTTCTGCCGGTTAAGTTGTCAAGGGCTGATTTCTTGTTCTGTGATAAAAAGCCTTCTGTTTCGACCGCCAAACCTTTCAGGGGAGCATTTGCAACCGTTTGGCACCATTTTTGAGTGAATTGCCAAAAGTCAGATTTTTGCTGAAATTGTGACCCTGGGGCTTAGGGATTTTTTCAAAAAAATCTTTTTCTGACGGTTAAGTTGTCGAGGGCTGATTTCTTGTTCTGTGATAAAAAGCCTTCTGTTTTTTTCGCCAAACCTCTCAGGGCAGCATTTGCAACCGTTTGGCACCATTTTTGAGTGAATTGCCAAAAGTCAGATTTTTGCTGAAATTGTGACCCCGGGGCTTAGGGATTTTTTCAAAAAAATCTTTTTCTGACGGTTAAGTTGTCGAGGGCTGATTTCTTGTTCTGTGATAAAAAGCCTTCTGTTTTTTTGGCCAAACCTCTCAGGGGAGCATTTGCAACCCTTTGGCACCATTTTTGAGTGAATTGCCAAAAGTCAGATTTTTGCTGAAATTGTGACCCCGGGGCTTAGGGATTTTTTCAAAAAAATCTTTTTCTGACGGTTAAGTTGTCGAGGGCTGATTTCTTGTTCTGTGATAAAAAGCCTTCTGTTTCGACCGCCAAACCTTTCAGGGGAGCATTTGCAACCGTTTGGCACCATTTTTGAGTGAATTGCCAAAAGTCAGATTTTTGCTGAAATTGTGACCCCGGGGCTTAGGGATTTTTTCAAAAAATCCTTTTCTGCCGGTTATGTTGTCGAGGGCTGATGTCTTGTCCTGTGATAAAAAGCCATCTGTTTCGACCACCAAACCTTTCAGGGGAGCATTTGCAACCGTTTGGCACCATTTTTGAGTGAATTGCCAAAAGTCAGATTTTTGCTGAAATTGTGACCCCGGGGCTTAGGGATTTTTTCAAAAAAATCTTTTTCTGACGGTTAAGTTGTCGAGGGCTGATTTCTTGTTCTGTGATAAAAAGCCTTCTGTTTTTTTGGCCAAACCTCTCAGGGGAGCATTTGCAACCGTTTGGCACCATTTTTGAGTGAATTGCCAAAAGTCAGATTTTTGCTGAAATTGTGACCCCGGGGCTTAGGGATTTTTTCAAAAAATCCTTTTCTGCCGGTTATGTTGTCGAGGGCTGATGTCTTGTCCTGTGATAAAAAGCCATCTGTTTCGACCGCCAAATCTTTCAGGGGAGCATTTGCAACAGTTTGGCACCATTTTTGAGTGAATTGCCAAAAGTCAGATTTTTGCTGAAATTGTGACCCTGGGGCTTAGGGATTTTTTCAAAAAAATCTTTTTCTGACGGTTAAGTTGTCGAGGGCTGATTTCTTGTTCTGTGATAAAAAGCCTTCTGTTTTTTTGGCCAAACCTCTCAGGGGAGCATTTGCAACCGTTTGGCACCATTTTTGAGTGAATTGCCAAAAGTCAGATTTTTGCTGAAATTGTGACCCTGGGGCTTAGGGATTTTTTCAAAAAAATCTTTTTCTGACGGTTAAGTTGTCGAGGGCTGATTTCTTGTTCTGTGATAAAAAGCCTTCTGTTTTTTTCGCCAAACCTCTCAGGGGAGCATTTGCAACCCTTTGGCACCATTTTTGAGTGAATTGCCAAAAGTCAGATTTTTGCTGAAATTGTGACCCCGGGGCTTAGGGATTTTTTCAAAAAAATCTTTTTCTGACGGTTAAGTTGTCGAGGGCTGATTTCTTGTTCTGTGATAAAAAGCCTTCTATTTCGACCGCCAAACCTTTCAGGGGAGCATTTGCAACCGTTTGGCACCATTTTTGAGTGAATTGCCAAAAGTCAGATTTTTGCTGAAATTGTGACCCCGGGGCTTAGGGATTTTTTCAAAAAATCCTTTTCTGCCGGTTATGTTGTCGAGGGCTGATGTCTTGTCCTGTGATAAAAAGCCATCTGTTTCGACCGCCAAACCTTTCAGGGGAGCATTTGCAACCGTTTGGCACCATTTTTGAGTGAATTGCCAAAAGTCAGATTTTTGCTGAAATTGTGACCCTGGGGCTTAGGGATTTTTTCAAAAAAATCTTTTTCTGCCGGTTAAGTTGTCAAGGGCTGATTTCTTGTTCTGTGATAAAAAGCCTTCTGTTTCGACTGCCAAATCTTTCAGAGGAGCATTTGCAACAGTTTGGCATCATTTTTGAGTGAATTGCAAAAAGTCAGATTTTTGCTGAAATTGTGACCCCGGGGCTTAGGGATTTTTTCAAAAAATCTTTTTCTGCCGGTTATGTTGTCGAGGGCTGATTTCTTGTCCTGTGATAAAAAGCCATCTGTTTCGACCGCCAAACCTCTCAGGGGAGCATTTGCAACCGTTTGGCACCATTTTTGAGTGAATTGCCAAAAGTCAGATTTTTGCTGAAATTGTGACCCCGGGGCTTAGGGATTTTTTTTTTAAAAAAAATTTCTGCCGGTTAAGTTGCCGAGGGCTGATTTCTTGTTCTGTGATAAAAAGCCTTCTGTTTTTTTCCCCAAACCTCTCAGGGGAGCATTTGCAACCCTTTGGCACCATTTTTGAGTGAATTGCCAAAAGTCAGATTTTTGCTGAAATTGTGACCCTGGGGTTTGGGATTTTTTCAAAAAAAATCTTTTTCTGCCGGTTAAGTTGTCAAGGGCTGATTTCTTGTTCTGTGATAAAAAGCCTTCTGTTTCGACCGCCAAACCTTTCAGGGGAGCATTTGCAACCGTTTGGCACCATTTTTGAGTGAATTGCCAAAAGTCAGATTTTTGCTGAAATTGTGACCCTGGGGCTTAGGGATTTTTTCAAAAAAATCTTTTTCTGACGGTTAAGTTGTCGAGGGCTGATTTCTTGTTCTGTGATAAAAAGCCTTCTGTTTTTTTCGCCAAACCTCTCAGGGCAGCATTTGCAACCGTTTGGCACCATTTTTGAGTGAATTGCCAAAAGTCAGATTTTTGCTGAAATTGTGACCCCGGGGTTTAGGGATTTTTTCAAAAAAATCTTTTTCTGACGGTTAAGTTGTCGAGGGCTGATTTCTTGTTCTGTGATAAAAAGCCTTCTGTTTTTTTGGCCAAACCTCTCAGGGGAGCATTTGCAACCCTTTGGCACCATTTTTGAGTGAATTGCCAAAAGTCAGATTTTTGCTGAAATTGTGACCCCGGGGCTTAGGGATTTTTTCAAAAAAATCTTTTTCTGACGGTTAAGTTGTCGAGGGCTGATGTCTTGTCCTGTGATAAAAAGCCATCTGTTTCGACCGCCAAACCTTTCAGGGGAGCATTTGCAACCGTTTGGCACCATTTTTGAGTGAATTGCCAAAAGTCAGATTTTTGCTGAAATTGTGACCCCGGGGCTTAGGGATTTTTTCAAAAAAATCTTTTTCTGACGGTTAAGTTGTCGAGGGCTGATTTCTTGTTCTGTGATAAAAAGCCTTCTGTTTTTTTGGCCAAACCTCTCAGGGGAGCATTTGCAACCGTTTGGCACCATTTTTGAGTGAATTGCCAAAAGTCAGATTTTTGCTGAAATTGTGACCCCGGGGCTTAGGGATTTTTTCAAAAAAATCTTTTTCTGCCGGTTATGTTGTCGAGGGCTGATTTCTTGTCCTGTGATAAAAAGCCTTCTGTTTTTTCGCCAAACCTCTCAGGGAGCATTTGCAACCGTTTGGCACCATTTTTGAGTGAATTGCCAAAAGTCAGATTTTTGCTGAAATTGTGACCCCGGGGCTTAGGGATTTTTTCAAAAAACTCTTTTTCTGACGGTTAAGTTGTCGAGGGCTGATTTCTTGTCCTGTGATAAAAAGCCATCTGTTTCGACCGCCAAACCTTTCAGGGGAGCATTTGCAACCGTTTGGCACCATTTTTGAGTGAATTGCCAAAAGTCAGATTTTTGCTGAAATTGTGACCCCGGGGCTTAGGGATTTTTTCAAAAAATCTTTTTCTGCCGGTTATGTTGTCGAGGGCTGATTTCTTGTCCTGTGATTAAAAGCCTTCTGTTTTTTCACCAAACCTTTCAGGGGAGCATTTGCAACCGTTTGGCACCGTTTTTGAGTGAATTGCCAAAAGTCAGATTTTTGCTGAAATTGTGACCCCGGGGCTTAGGGATTTTTTCAAAAAATCTTTTTCTGCCGGTTATGTTGTTGAGGGCTGATTTCTTGTCCTGTGATAAAAAGCCATCTGTTTCGACCGCCAAACCTCTCAGGGCAGCATTTGCATCCATTTGGCACCATTTTTGAGTGAATTGCCAAAAGTCAGATTTTTGCTGAAATTGTGACCCCGGGGCTTAGGGATTTTTTCAAAAAAATCTTTTTCTGACGGTTAAGTTGTCGAGGGCTGATTTCTTGTTCTGTGATAAAAAGCCTTCTGTTTTTTTGGCCAAACCTCTCAGGGGAGCATTTGCAACCGTTTGGCACCATTTTTGAGTGAATTGCCAAAAGTCAGATTTTTGCTGAAATTGTGACCCCGGGGCTTAGGGATTTTTTCAAAAAAAACTTTTTCTGCAGGTTAGTTGTCGAGGGCTGATTTCTTGTTCTGTGATAAACAGCCTTCTGTTTCGACCGCCAAATCTTTCAGGGGTGCATTTGCAACAGCTAGGCATCATTTTTGAGTGAATTGCCAAAAGTTCAGATTTTTGCTGAAATTGTGACCCCGGGGCTTAGGGATTTTTTCAAAAAATCTTTTTCTGCCGGTTATGTTGTCGAGGGCTGATTTCTTGTCCTGTGATAAAAAGCCATCTGTTTCGACCGCCAAACCTTTCAGGGGAGCATTTGCAACCATTTGGCACCATTTTTGAGTGAATTGCCAAAAGTCAGATTTTTGCTGAAATTGTGACCCCGGAGCTTAGGGATTTTTTCAAAAAATCTTTTTCTGCCAGTTAAGTTGTCAAGGGCTGATTTCTTGTTCTGTGATAAAAAGCCTTCTGTTTCGACCGCGAAACCTTTCAGGGGAGCATTTGCAACCGTGTGGCACCATTTTTGAGTGAATTCCCAAAAGTCAGATTTTTGCTGAAATTGTGACCCCGGGGCTTAGGGATTTTTTCAAAACATCTTTTTCTGCCGGTTATGTTGTCGAGGGCTGATTTCTTTTCCTGTGATTAAAAGCCTTCTGTTTTTTTGGCCAAACCTCTCATGGGAGCATTTTCAACCGTTTGGCACCATTTTTGAGTGAATTGCCAAAAGTCAGATTTTTGCTGAAATTTTTACCCCGGGGCTTAGGGATTTTTTCAAAAAATCTTTTTCTGCCGGTTATGTTGTCGAGGCTGCTTTCTTTTCCTGTGATTAAAAGCCTTCTATTTTTTTGGCCAAACCTCTCATGGGAGCATTTTCAACCGTTTGGCACCATTTTTGAGTGAATTGCCAAAAGTCAGATTTTTGCTGAAATTGTGACCCCGGGGCTTAGGGGTTTTTTCAAAAAATCTTTTTCTGCCGGTTAAGTTGTCAAGGGCTGATTTCTTGTCCTGTGATAAGAAGCCTTCTGTTTCGACCGACAAACCTTTCAGCGGAGCATTTGCAACCGTTTGGCAACATTTTTGAGTGAATTGCCAAAAGTCAGATTTTTGCTGAAATTGTGACCCCGGAGCTTAGGGATTTTTTCAAAAAAATCTTTTTCTGCCGGTTAAGTTGTCGAGGGCTGATTTCTTGTTCTGTGATAAAAAGCCTTCTGTTTCGACCGCCAAATCTTTCAGGGGAGCATTTGCAACCGTTTGGCACCATTTTTGAGTGAATTGCCAAAAGTCAGATTTTTGCTGAAATTGTGACCCCGGGGCTTAGGGATTTTTTCAAAAAAATCTTTTTCTGCCGGTTAAGTTGTCGTGGGCTGATTTCTTGTTCTGTGATAAAAAGACTTCTGTTTTTTTGGCCAAACCTCTCAGGGGAGCATTTGCAACCGTTTGGCACCATTTTTGAGTGAATTGCCAAAAGTCAGATTTTTGCTGAAATTGTGACCTCGGGGCTTAGGGATTTTTTCAAAAAAATCTTTTTCTGACGGTTAAGTTGTCGAGGGCTGATTTCTTGTCCTGTGATAAAAAGCCATCTGTTTCGACCGCCAAACCTTTCAGGGAGCATTTGCAACCGTTTGGCACCATTTTTGAGTGAATTGCCAAAAGTCAGATTTTTGCTGAAATTGTGACCCCGGGGCTTAGGGATTTTTTCAAAAAACTCTTTTTCTGACGGTTAAGTTGTCGAGGGCTGATTTCTTGTCCTGTGATAAAAAGCCATCTGTTTCGACCGCCAAACCTTTCAGGGGAGCATTTGCAACCGTTGGCACCATTTTTGAGTGAATTGCCAAAAGTCAGATTTTTGCTGAAATTGTGACCCCGGGGCTTAGGGATTTTTTCAAAAAATCTTTTTCTGCCGGTTATGTTGTCGAGGGCTGATTTCTTGTCCTGTGATTAAAAGCCTTCTGTTTTTTCACCAAACCTTTCAGGGGAGCATTTGCAACCGTTTGGCACCGTTTTTGAGTGAATTGCCAAAAGTCAGATTTTTGCTGAAATTGTGACCCCGGGGCTTAGGGATTTTTTCAAAAAATCTTTTTCTGCCGGTTATGTTGTTGAGGGCTGATTTCTTGTCCTGTGATAAAAAGCCATCTGTTTCGACCGCCAAACCTCTCAGGGCAGCATTTGCATCCATTTGGCACCATTTTTGAGTGAATTGCCAAAAGTCAGATTTTTGCTGAAATTGTGACCCCGGGGCTTAGGGATTTTTTCAAAAAAATCTTTTTCTGACGGTTAAGTTGTCGAGGGCTGATTTCTTGTTCTGTGATAAAAAGCCTTCTGTTTTTTTGGCCAAACCTCTCAGGGGAGCATTTGCAACCGTTTGGCACCATTTTTGAGTGAATTGCCAAAAGTCAGATTTTTGCTGAAATTGTGACCCCGGGGCTTAGGGATTTTTTCAAAAAAAACTTTTTCTGCAGGTTAAGTTGTCGAGGGCTGATTTCTTGTTCTGTGATAAACAGCCTTCTGTTTCGACCGCCAAATCTTTCAGGGGTGCATTTGCAACAGCTAGGCATCATTTTTGAGTGAATTGCCAAAAGTCAGATTTTTGCTGAAATTGTGACCCCGGGGCTTAGGGATTTTTTCAAAAAATCTTTTTCTGCCGGTTATGTTGTCGAGGGCTGATTTCTTGTCCTGTGATAAAAAGCCATCTGTTTCGACCGCCAAACCTTTCAGGGGAGCATTTGCAACCATTTGGCACCATTTTTGAGTGAATTGCCAAAAGTCAGATTTTTGCTGAAATTGTGACCCCGGAGCTTAGGGATTTTTTCAAAAAAATCTTTTTCTGCCAGTTAAGTTGTCAAGGGCTGATTTCTTGTCCTGTGATAAAAAGCCTTCTGTTTCGACCGCGAAATCTTTCAGGGGAGCATTTGCAACCGTGTGGCACCATTTTTGAGTGAATTCCCAAAAGTCAGATTTTTGCTGAAATTGTGACCCCGGGGCTTAGGGATTTTTTCAAAACATCTTTTTCTGCCGGTTATGTTGTCGAGGGCTGATTTCTTTTCCTGTGATTAAAAGCCTTCTGTTTTTTTGGCCAAACCTCTCATGGGAGCATTTTCAACCGTTTGGCACCATTTTTGAGTGAATTGCCAAAAGTCAGATTTTTGCTGAAATTGTGACCCCGGGGCTTAGGGATTTTTTCAAAAAATCTTTTTCTGCCAGTTATGTTGTCGAGGCTGCTTTCTTTTCCTGTGATTAAAAGCCTTCTATTTTTTTGGCCATACCTCTCATGGGAGCATTTTCAACCGTTTGGCACCATTTTTGAGTGAATTGCCAAAAGTCAGATTTTTGCTGAAATTGTGACCCCGGGGCTTAGGGGTTTTTTCAAAAAATCTTTTTCTGCCGGTTAAGTTGTCAAGGGCTGATTTCTTGTCCTGTGATAAGAAGCCTTCTGTTTCGACCGACAAACCTTTCAGCGGAGCATTTGCAACCGTTTGGCAACATTTTTGAGTGAATTGCCAAAAGTCAGATTTTTGCTGAAATTGTGACCCCGGGGCTTAGGGATTTTTTCAAAAAAAATCTTTTTCTGACGGTTAAGTTGTCGAGGGCTGATTTCTTGTTCTGTGATAAAAAGCCTTCTGTTTTTTTGGCCAAACCTCTCAGGGGAGCATTTGCAACCGTTTGGCACCATTTTTAAGTGAATTGCCAAAAGTCAGATTTTTGCTGAAATTGTGACCTCGGGGCTTAGGGATTTTTTCAAAAAAATCTTTTTCTGCCGGTTAAGTTGTCGAGGGCTGATTTCTTGTTCTGTGATAAAAAGCCTTCTGTTTCGACCGCCAAATCTTTCAGGGGTGCATTTGCAACAGCTAGGCATCATTTTTGAGTGAATTGCCAAAAGTCAGATTTTTGCTGAAATTGTGACCCCGGGGCTTAGGGATTTTTTCAAAAAATCTTTTTCTGCCGGTTATGTTGTCGAGGGCTGATGTCTTGTCCTGTGATAAAAAGCCATCTGTTTCGACCGCCAAACCTTTCAGGGGAGCATTTGCAACCGTTTGGCACCATTTTTGAGTGAATTGCCAAAAGTCAGATTTTTGCTGAAATTGTGACCCTGGGGCTTAGGGATTTTTTCAAAAAAATCTTTTTCTGCCGGTTAAGTTGTCAAGGGCTGATTTCTTGTTCTGTGATAAAAAGCCTTCTGTTTCGACTGCCAAATCTTTCAGAGGAGCATTTGCAACAGTTTGGCATCATTTTTGAGTGAATTGCAAAAAGTCAGATTTTTGCTGAAATTGTGACCCCGGGGCTTAGGGATTTTTTCAAAAAATCTTTTTCTGCCGGTTATGTTGTCGAGGGCTGATTTCTTGTCCTGTGATAAAAAGCCATCTGTTTCGACCGCCAAACCTCTCAGGGGAGCATTTGCAACCGTTTGGCACCATTTTTGAGTGAATTGCCAAAAGTCAGATTTTTGCTGAAATTGTGACCCTGGGGCTTAGGGATTTTTTCAAAAAAATCTTTTTCTGCCGGTTAAGTTGTCAAGGGCTGATTTCTTGTTCTGTGATAAAAAGCCTTCTGTTTCGACTGCCAAATCTTTCAGAGGAGCATTTGCAACAGTTTGGCATCATTTTTGAGTGAATTGCAAAAAGTCAGATTTTTGCTGAAATTGTGACCCCGGGGCTTAGGGATTTTTTCAAAAAATCTTTTTCTGCCGGTTATGTTGTCGAGGGCTGATTTCTTGTCCTGTGATAAAAAGCCATCTGTTTCGACCGCCAAACCTCTCAGGGGAGCATTTGCAACCGTTTGGCACCATTTTTGAGTGAATTGCCAAAAGTCAGATTTTTGCTGAAATTGTGACCCCGGGGCTTAGGGATTTTTTTTTTAAAAAAAATTTCTGCCGGTTAAGTTGCCGAGGGCTGATTTCTTGTTCTGTGATAAAAAGCCTTCTGTTTTTTTCCCCAAACCTCTCAGGGGAGCATTTGCAACCCTTTGGCACCATTTTTGAGTGAATTGCCAAAAGTCAGATTTTTGCTGAAATTGTGACCCTGGGGTTTGGGATTTTTTCAAAAAAAATCTTTTTCTGCCGGTTAAGTTGTCAAGGGCTGATTTCTTGTTCTGTGATAAAAAGCCTTCTGTTTCGACCGCCAAACCTTTCAGGGGAGCATTTGCAACCGTTTGGCACCATTTTTGAGTGAATTGCCAAAAGTCAGATTTTTGCTGAAATTGTGACCCTGGGGCTTAGGGATTTTTTCAAAAAAATCTTTTTCTGACGGTTAAGTTGTCGAGGGCTGATTTCTTGTTCTGTGATAAAAAGCCTTCTGTTTTTTTCGCCAAACCTCTCAGGGCAGCATTTGCAACCGTTTGGCACCATTTTTGAGTGAATTGCCAAAAGTCAGATTTTTGCTGAAATTGTGACCCCGGGGCTTAGGGATTTTTTCAAAAAAATCTTTTTCTGACGGTTAAGTTGTCGAGGGCTGATTTCTTGTTCTGTGATAAAAAGCCTTCTGTTTTTTTGGCCAAACCTCTCAGGGGAGCATTTGCAACCCTTTGGCACCATTTTTGAGTGAATTGCCAAAAGTCAGATTTTTGCTGAAATTGTGACCCCGGGGCTTAGGGATTTTTTCAAAAAAATCTTTTTCTGACGGTTAAGTTGTCGAGGGCTGATTTCTTGTTCTGTGATAAAAAGCCTTCTGTTTCGACCGCCAAACCTTTCAGGGGAGCATTTGCAACCGTTTGGCACCATTTTTGAGTGAATTGCCAAAAGTCAGATTTTTGCTGAAATTGTGACCCCGGGGCTTAGGGATTTTTTCAAAAAATCCTTTTCTGCCGGTTATGTTGTCGAGGGCTGATGTCTTGTCCTGTGATAAAAAGCCATCTGTTTCGACCGCCAAACCTTTCAGGGGAGCATTTGCAACCGTTTGGCACCATTTTTGAGTGAATTGCCAAAAGTCAGATTTTTGCTGAAATTGTGACCCCGGGGCTTAGGGATTTTTTCAAAAAACTCTTTTTCTGACGGTTAAGTTGTCGAGGGCTGATTTCTTGTCCTGTGATAAAAAGCCATCTGTTTCGACCGCCAAACCTTTCAGGGGAGCATTTGCAACCGTTTGGCACCATTTTTGAGTGAATTGCCAAAAGTCAGATTTTTGCTGAAATTGTGACCCCGGGGCTTAGGGATTTTTTCAAAAAATCTTTTTCTGCCGGTTATGTTGTCGAGGGCTGATTTCTTGTCCTGTGATTAAAAGCCTTCTGTTTTTTTCACCAAACCTTTCAGGGGAGCATTTGCAACCGTTTGGCACCGTTTTTGAGTGAATTGCCAAAAGTCAGATTTTTGCTGAAATTGTGACCCCGGGGCTTAGGGATTTTTTCAAAAAATCTTTTTCTGCCGGTTATGTTGTTGAGGGCTGATTTCTTGTCCTGTGATAAAAAGCCATCTGTTTCGACCGCCAAACCTCTCAGGGCAGCATTTGCATCCATTTGGCACCATTTTTGAGTGAATTGCCAAAAGTCAGATTTTTGCTGAAATTGTGACCCCGGGGCTTAGGGATTTTTTCAAAAAAATCTTTTTCTGACGGTTAAGTTGTCGAGGGCTGATTTCTTGTTCTGTGATAAAAAGCCTTCTGTTTTTTTGGCCAAACCTCTCAGGGGAGCATTTGCAACCGTTTGGCACCATTTTTGAGTGAATTGCCAAAAGTCAGATTTTTGCTGAAATTGTGACCCCGGGGCTTAGGGATTTTTTCAAAAAAAACTTTTTCTGCAGGTTAAGTTGTCGAGGGCTGATTTCTTGTTCTGTGATAAACAGCCTTCTGTTTCGACCGCCAAATCTTTCAGGGGTGCATTTGCAACAGCTAGGCATCATTTTTGAGTGAATTGCCAAAAGTCAGATTTTTGCTGAAATTGTGACCCCGGGGCTTAGGGATTTTTTCAAAAAATCTTTTTCTGCCGGTTATGTTGTCGAGGGCTGATTTCTTGTCCTGTGATAAAAAGCCATCTGTTTCGACCGCCAAACCTTTCAGGGGAGCATTTGCAACCATTTGGCACCATTTTTGAGTGAATTGCCAAAAGTCAGATTTTTGCTGAAATTGTGACCCCGGAGCTTAGGGATTTTTTCAAAAAAATCTTTTTCTGCCAGTTAAGTTGTCAAGGGCTGATTTCTTGTTCTGTGATAAAAAGCCTTCTGTTTCGACCGCGAAACCTTTCAGGGGAGCATTTGCAACCGTGTGGCACCATTTTTGAGTGAATTCCCAAAAGTCAGATTTTTGCTGAAATTGTGACCCCGGGGCTTAGGGATTTTTTCAAAACATCTTTTTCTGCCGGTTATGTTGTCGAGGGCTGATTTCTTTTCCTGTGATTAAAAGCCTTCTGTTTTTTTGGCCAAACCTCTCATGGGAGCATTTTCAACCGTTTGGCACCATTTTTGAGTGAATTGCCAAAAGTCAGATTTTTGCTGAAATTTTTACCCCGGGGCTTAGGGATTTTTTCAAAAAATCTTTTTCTGCCGGTTATGTTGTCGAGGCTGCTTTCTTTTCCTGTGATTAAAAGCCTTCTATTTTTTTGGCCAAACCTCTCATGGGAGCATTTTCAACCGTTTGGCACCATTTTTGAGTGAATTGCCAAAAGTCAGATTTTTGCTGAAATTGTGACCCCGGGGCTTAGGGGTTTTTTCAAAAAATCTTTTTCTGCCGGTTAAGTTGTCAAGGGCTGATTTCTTGTCCTGTGATAAGAAGCCTTCTGTTTCGACCGACAAACCTTTCAGCGGAGCATTTGCAACCGTTTGGCAACATTTTTGAGTGAATTGCCAAAAGTCAGATTTTTGCTGAAATTGTGACCCCGGAGCTTAGGGATTTTTTCAAAAAAATCTTTTTCTGCCGGTTAAGTTGTCGAGGGCTGATTTCTTGTTCTGTGATAAAAAGCCTTCTGTTTCGACCGCCAAATCTTTCAGGGGAGCATTTGCAACCCTTTGGCACCATTTTTGAGTGAATTGCCAAAAGTCAGATTTTTGCTGAAATTGTGACCCCGGGGCTTAGGGATTTTTTCAAAAAAATCTTTTTCTGCCGGTTAAGTTGTCGAGGGCTGATTTCTTGTTCTGTGATAAAAAGACTTCTGTTTTTTTGGCCAAACCTCTCAGGGGAGCATTTGCAACCGTTTGGCACCATTTTTGAGTGAATTGCCAAAAGTCAGATTTTTGCTGAAATTGTGACCTCGGGGCTTAGGGATTTTTTCAAAAAAATCTTTTTCTGCCGGTTAAGTTGTCGAGGGCTGATTTCTTGTTCTGTGATAAAAAGCCTTCTGTTTCGACCGCCAAATCTTTCAGGGGTGCATTTGCAACAGCTAGGCATCATTTTTGAGTGAATTGCCAAAAGTCACATTTTTGCTGAAATTGTGACCCAGGGGCTTAGGGATTTTTTCAAAAAATCTTTTTCTGCCGGTTATGTTGTCGAGGGCTGATTTCTTGTCCTGTGATAAAAAGCCATCTGTTTCGACCGCCAAACCTTTCAGGGGAGCATTTGCAACCATTTGGCACCATTTTTGAGTGAATTGCCAAAAGTCAGATTTTTGCTGAAATTGTGACCCCGGGGCTTAGGGATTTTTTCAAAAAAATCTTTTTCTGCCAGTTAAGTTGTCAAGGGCTGATTTCTTGTTCTGTGATAAAAAGCCTTCTGTTTCGACCGCGAAACCTTTCAGGGGAGCATTTGCAACCGTGTGGCAACATTTTTGAGTGAATTGCCAAAAGTCAGATTTTTGCTGAAATTGTGACCCCGGGGCTTAGGGATTTTTAGAAAAAAATCTTTTCTGCCGGTTATGTTGTTGAGGGCTGATTTCTTGTCCTGTGATAAAAAGCCATCTGTTTCGACCGCCAAACGTTTCAGGGGAGCATTTGCAACCATTTGGCACCATTTTTCAGTGAATTGCCAAAAGTCAGATTTTTGCTGAAATTGTGACCCCGGGGCTTAGGGATTTTTTCAAAAAAATCTTTTTCTGCCAGTTAAGTTGTCAAGGGCTGATTTCTTGTCCTGTGATAAAAAGCCTTCTGTTTCGACCGCCAAACCTTTCAGGGGAGCATTTGCAACCCTTTGGCACCATTTTTGAGTGAATTGCCAAAAGTCAGATTTTTGCTGAAATTGTGACCCCGGGGCTTAGGGATTTTTTCAAAAAAATCTTTTTCTGACGGTTAAGTTGTCGTGGGCTGATTTCTTGTTCTGTGATAAAAAGCCTTCTGTTTTTTTGGCCAAACCTCTCAGGGGAGCATTTGCAACCGTTTGGCACCATTTTTGAGTGAATTGCCAAAAGTCAGATTTTTGCTGAAATTGTGACCCCGGGGCTTAGGGATTTTTTCAAAAAAAACTTTTTCTGCCGGTTAAGTTGTCGAGGGCTGATTTCTTGTTCTGTGATAAACAGCCTTCTGTTTCGACCGCCAAATCTTTCAGGGGTGCATTTGCAACAGCTAGGCATCATTTTTGAGTGAATTGCCAAAAGTCAGATTTTTGCTGAAATTGTGACCCCGGGGCTTAGGGATTTTTTCAAAAAATCTTTTTCTGCCGGTTATGTTGTCGAGGGCTGATTTCTTGTCCTGTGATAAAAAGCCATCTGTTTCGACCGCCAAACCTTTCAGGGGAGCATTTGCAACCATTTGGCACCATTTTTGAGTGAATTGCCAAAAGTCAGATTTTTGCTGAAATTGTGACCCCGGAGCTTAGGGATTTTTTCAAAAAAATCTTTTTCTGCCAGTTAAGTTGTCAAGGGCTGATTTCTTGTCCTGTGATAAAAAGCCTTCTGTTTCGACCGCGAAATCTTTCAGGGGAGCATTTGCAACCGTGTGGCACCATTTTTGAGTGAATTCCCAAAAGTCAGATTTTTGCTGAAATTGTGACCCCGGGGCTTAGGGATTTTTTCAAAACATCTTTTTCTGCCGGTTATGTTGTCGAGGGCTGATTTCTTTTCCTGTGATTAAAAGCCTTCTGTTTTTTTGGCCAAACCTCTCATGGGAGCATTTTCAACCGTTTGGCACCATTTTTGAGTGAATTGCCAAAAGTCAGATTTTTGCTGAAATTGTGACCCCGGGGCTTAGGGATTTTTTCAAAAAATCTTTTTCTGCCGGTTATGTTGTCGAGGCTGCTTTCTTTTCCTGTGATTAAAAGCCTTCTATTTTTTTGGCCATACCTCTCATGGGAGCATTTTCAACCGTTTGGCACCATTTTTGAGTGAATTGCCAAAAGTCAGATTTTTGCTGAAATTGTGACCCCGGGGCTTAGGGGTTTTTTCAAAAAATCTTTTTCTGCCGGTTAAGTTGTCAAGGGCTGATTTCTTGTCCTGTGATAAGAAGCCTTCTGTTTCGACCGACAAACCTTTCAGCGGAGCATTTGCAACCGTTTGGCAACATTTTTGAGTGAATTGCCAAAAGTCAGATTTTTGCTGAAATTGTGACCCCGGGGCTTAGGGATTTTTTCAAAAAAAATCTTTTTCTGACGGTTAAGTTGTCGAGGGCTGATTTCTTGTTCTGTGATAAAAAGCCTTCTGTTTTTTTGGCCAAACCTCTCAGGGGAGCATTTGCAACCGTTTGGCACCATTTTTAAGTGAATTGCCAAAAGTCAGATTTTTGCTGAAATTGTGACCTCGGGGCTTAGGGATTTTTTCAAAAAAATCTTTTTCTGCCGGTTAAGTTGTCGAGGGCTGATTTCTTGTTCTGTGATAAAAAGCCTTCTGTTTCGACCGCCAAATCTTTCAGGGGTGCATTTGCAACAGCTAGGCATCATTTTTGAGTGAATTGCCAAAAGTCAGATTTTTGCTGAAATTGTGACCCCGGGGCTTAGGGATTTTTTCAAAAAATCTTTTTCTGCCGGTTATGTTGTCGAGGGCTGATTTCTTGTCCTGTGATAAAAAGCCATCTGTTTCGACCGCCAAACCTTTCAGGGGAGCATTTGCAACCATTTGGCACCATTTTTGAGTGAATTGCCAAAAGTCAGATTTTTGCTGAAATTGTGACCCCGGGGCTTAGGGATTTTTTCAAAAAAATCTTTTTATGCCAGTTAAGTTGTCAAGGGCTGATTTCTTGTTCTGTGATAAAAAGCCTTCTGTTTCGACCGCGAAACCTTTCAGGGGAGCATTTGCAACCGTGTGGCAACATTTTTGAGTGAATTGCCAAAAGTCAGATTTTTGCTGAAATTGTGACCCCGGGGCTTAGGGATTTTTAGAAAAAAATCTTTTCTGCCGGTTATGTTGTTGAGGGCTGATTTCTTGTCCTGTGATAAAAAGCCATCTGTTTCGACCGCCAAACGTTTCAGGGGAGCATTTGCAACCATTTGGCACCATTTTTCAGTGAATTGCCAAAAGTCAGATTTTTGCTGAAATTGTGACCCCGGGGCTTAGGGATTTTTTCAAAAAAATCTTTTTCTGCCAGTTAAGTTGTCAAGGGCTGATTTCTTGTCCTGTGATAAAAAGCCTTCTGTTTCGACCGCCAAACCTTTCAGGGGAGCATTTGCAACCCTTTGGCACCATTTTTGAGTGAATTGCCAAAAGTCAGATTTTTGCTGAAATTGTGACCCCGGGGCTTAGGGATTTTTTCAAAAAAATCTTTTTCTGACGGTTAAGTTGTCGTGGGCTGATTTCTTGTTCTGTGATAAAAAGCCTTCTGTTTTTTTGGCCAAACCTCTCAGGGGAGCATTTGCAACCGTTTGGCACCATTTTTGAGTGAATTGCCAAAAGTCAGATTTTTGCTGAAATTGTGACCCCGGGGCTTAGGGATTTTTTCAAAAAAAACTTTTTCTGCCGGTTAAGTTGTCGAGGGCTGATTTCTTGTTCTGTGATAAACAGCCTTCTGTTTCGACCGCCAAATCTTTCAGGGGTGCATTTGCAACAGCTAGGCATCATTTTTGAGTGAATTGCCAAAAGTCAGATTTTTGCTGAAATTGTGACCCCGGGGCTTAGGGATTTTTTCAAAAAATCTTTTTCTGCCGGTTATGTTGTCGAGGGCTGATTTCTTGTCCTGTGATAAAAAGCCATCTGTTTCGACCGCCAAACCTTTCAGGGGAGCATTTGCAACCATTTGGCACCATTTTTGAGTGAATTGCCAAAAGTCAGATTTTTGCTGAAATTGTGACCCCGGAGCTTAGGGATTTTTTCAAAAAAATCTTTTTCTGCCAGTTAAGTTGTCAAGGGCTGATTTCTTGTCCTGTGATAAAAAGCCTTCTGTTTCGACCGCGAAATCTTTCAGGGGAGCATTTGCAACCGTGTGGCACCATTTTTGAGTGAATTCCCAAAAGTCAGATTTTTGCTGAAATTGTGACCCCGGGGCTTAGGGATTTTTTCAAAACATCTTTTTCTGCCGGTTATGTTGTCGAGGGCTGATTTCTTTTCCTGTGATTAAAAGCCTTCTGTTTTTTTGGCCAAACCTCTCATGGGAGCATTTTCAACCGTTTGGCACCATTTTTGAGTGAATTGCCAAAAGTCAGATTTTTGCTGAAATTGTGACCCCGGGGCTTAGGGATTTTTTCAAAAAATCTTTTTCTGCCGGTTATGTTGTCGAGGCTGCTTTCTTTTCCTGTGATTAAAAGCCTTCTATTTTTTTGGCCATACCTCTCATGGGAGCATTTTCAACCGTTTGGCACCATTTTTGAGTGAATTGCCAAAAGTCAGATTTTTGCTGAAATTGTGACCCCGGGGCTTAGGGGTTTTTTCAAAAAATCTTTTTCTGCCGGTTAAGTTGTCAAGGGCTGATTTCTTGTCCTGTGATAAGAAGCCTTCTGTTTCGACCGACAAACCTTTCAGCGGAGCATTTGCAACCGTTTGGCAACATTTTTGAGTGAATTGCCAAAAGTCAGATTTTTGCTGAAATTGTGACCCCGGGGCTTAGGGATTTTTTCAAAAAAAATCTTTTTCTGACGGTTAAGTTGTCGAGGGCTGATTTCTTGTTCTGTGATAAAAAGCCTTCTGTTTTTTTGGCCAAACCTCTCAGGGGAGCATTTGCAACCGTTTGGCACCATTTTTAAGTGAATTGCCAAAAGTCAGATTTTTGCTGAAATTGTGACCTCGGGGCTTAGGGATTTTTTCAAAAAAATCTTTTTCTGCCGGTTAAGTTGTCGAGGGCTGATTTCTTGTTCTGTGATAAAAAGCCTTCTGTTTCGACCGCCAAATCTTTCAGGGGTGCATTTGCAACAGCTAGGCATCATTTTTGAGTGAATTGCCAAAAGTCAGATTTTTGCTGAAATTGTGACCCCGGGGCTTAGGGATTTTTTCAAAAAATCTTTTTCTGCCGGTTATGTTGTCGAGGGCTGATTTCTTGTCCTGTGATAAAAAGCCATCTGTTTCGACCGCCAAACCTTTCAGGGGAGCATTTGCAACCATTTGGCACCATTTTTGAGTGAATTGCCAAAAGTCAGATTTTTGCTGAAATTGTGACCCCGGGGCTTAGGGATTTTTAGAAAAAAATCTTTTCTGCCGGTTATGTTGTTGAGGGCTGATTTCTTGTCCTGTGATAAAAAGCCATCTGTTTCGACCGCCAAACCTTTCAGGGGAGCATTTGCAACCATTTGGCACCATTTTTGAGTGAATTGCCAAAAGTCAGATTTTTGCTGAAATTGTGACCCCGGGGCTTAGGGATTTTTTCAAAAAAATCTTTTTCTGCCAGTTAAGTTGTCAAGGGCTGATTTCTTGTTCTGTGATAAAAAGCCTTCTGTTTCGACCGCCAAACCTTTCAGGGGAGCATTTGCAACCGTTTGGCACCATTTTTGAGTGAATTGCCAAAAGTCAGATTTTTGCTGAAATTGTGACCCCGGGGCTTAGGGATTTTTTCAAAAAATCTTTGTCTGCCGGTTATGTTTTCGAGGGCTGATTTCTTGTCCTGTGATAAAAAGCCATCTGTTTCGACCGCCAAACCTTTCAGGGGAGCATTTGCAACCGTTTGGCACCATTTTTGAGTGAATTGCCAAAAGTCAGATTTTTGCTGAAATTGTGACCCCGGGGCTTAGGGATTTTTTCAAAAAATCTTTTTCTGCCGGTTATGTTGTCGAGGGCTGATTTCTTGTCCTGTGATAAAAAGCCATCTGTTTCGCCCGCCAAACCTTTCAGGGGAGCATTTGCATCCATTTGGCACCATTTTTGAGTGAATTGCCAAAAGTCAGATTTTGCTGAAATTGTGACCCCGGGGCTTAGGGATTTTTTCAAAAAAATCATTTTCTGACGGTTAAGTTGTCGAGGGCTGATTTCTTGTTCTGTGATAAAAAGCCTTCTGTTTTTTTCGCCAAACCTCTCAGGGGAGCATTTGCAACCGTTTGGCACCATTTTTGAGTGAATTGCCAAAAGTCAGATTTTTGCTGAAATTGTGACCCCGGGGCTTAGGGATTTTTTCAAAAAATCTTTGTCTGCCGGTTATGTTGTCGAGGGCTGATTTCTTGTCCTGTGATAAAAAGCCATCTGTTTCGACCGCCAAACCTTTCAGGGGAGCATTTGCAACCGTTTGGCACCATTTTTGAGTGAATTGCCAAAAGTCAGATTTTTGCTGAAATTGTGACCCCGGGGCTTAGGGATTTTTTCAAAAAATCTTTTTCTGCCGGTTATGTTGTCGAGGGCTGATTTCTTGTCCTGTGATTAAAAGCCTTCTGTTTTTTTCGCCAAACCTTTCAGGGGAGCATTTGCAACCGTTTGGCACCATTTTTGAGTGAATTGCCAAAAGTCAGATTTTTGCTGAAATTGTGACCCCGAGGCTTAGGGATTTTTTCAAAAAATCTTTTTCTGCCGGTTATGTTGTTGAGGGCTGATTTCTTGTCCTGTGATAAAAAGCCATCTGTTTCGACCGCCAAACCTTTCAGGGGAGCATTTGCATCCATTTGGCACCATTTTTGAGTGAATTGCCAAAAGTCAGATTTTTGCTGAAATTGTGACCCCGGGGCTTAGGGATTTTTTCAAAAAAATCTTTTTCTGACGGTTAAGTTGTCGAGGGCTGATTTCTTGTTCTGTGATAAAAAGCCTTCTGTTTTTTTGGCCAAACCTCTCAGGGGAGCATTTGCAACCGTTTGGCACCATTTTTGAGTGAATTGCCAAAAGTCAGATTTTTGCTGAAATTGTGACCCCGGGGCTTAGGGATTTTTTCAAAAAAATCATTTTCTGACGGTTAAGTTGTCGAGGGCTGATTTCTTGTTCTGTGATAAAAAGCCTTCTTTTTTTTTTCGCCAAACCTCTCAGGGGAGCATTTGCAACCGTTTGGCACTATTTTTGAGTGAATTGCCAAAAGTCAGATTTTTGCTGAAATTGTGACCCCGGGGCTTAGGGATTTTTTCAAAAAAATCTTTTTCTGACGGTTAAGTTGTCGAGGGCTGATTTCTTGTTCTGTGATAAAAAGCCTTCTGTTTTTTTGGCCAAACCTCTCATGGGAGCATTTGCAACCGTTTGGCAACATTTTTGAGTGAATTGCCAAAGTCAGATTTTTGCTGAAATTGTGACCCCGGGGCTTAGGGTTTTTTTCAAAAAAATCATTTTCTGACGGTTAAGTTGTCGAGGGCTGATTTCTTGTTCTGTGATAAAAAGCCTTCTTTTTTTTTTCGCCAAACCTCTCAGGGGAGCATTTGCAACCCTTTGGCACCATTTTTGAGTGAATTGCCAAAAGTCAGATTTTTGCTGAAATTGTGACCCTGGGGCTTTGGGATTTTTTCAAAAAAAATCTTTTTCTGCCGGTTAAGTTGTCGAGGGCTGATTTCTTGTTCTGTGATAAAAAGCCTTCTGTTTCGACCGCCAAATCTTTCAGGGGAGCATTTGCAACCGTTTGGCACCATTTTTGAGTGAATTGCCAAAAGTCAGATTTTTGCTGAAATTGTGACCCCGGGGCTTAGGGATTTTTTCAAAAAAATCTTTTTCTGCCGGTTAAGTTGTCGAGGGCTGATTTCTTGTTCTGTGATAAAAAGACTTCTGTTTTTTTGGCCAAACCTCTCAGGGGAGCATTTGCAACCGTTTGGCACCATTTTTAAGTGAACTGCCAAAAGTCAGATTTTTGCTGAAATTGTGACCTCGGGGCTTAGGGATTTTTTCAAAAACATCTTTTTCTGCCGGTTAAGTTGTCGAGGGCTGATTTCTTGTTCTGTGATAAAAAGCCTTCTGTTTCGACCGCCAAATCTTTCAGGGGTGCATTTGCAACCGTTTGGCATCATTTTTGAGTGAATTGCCAAAAGTCAGATTTTTGCTGAAATTGTGACCCCGGGGCTTAGGGATTTTTTCAAAAAATCTTTTTCTGCCGGTTATGTTGTCGAGGGCTGATTTCTTGTCCTGTGATAAAAAGCCATCTGTTTCGACCGCCAAACCTTTCAGGGGAGCATTTGCAACCATTTGGCACCATTTTTGAGTGAATTGCCAAAAGTCAGATTTTTGCTGAAATTGTGACCCCGGGGCTTAGGGATTTTTTCAAAAAAATCTTTTTCTGCCGGTTAAGTTGTCGAGGGCTGATTTCTTGTTCTGTGATAAAAAGCCTTCTGTTTCGACCGCCAAATCTTTCAGGGGAGCATTTGCAACCGTTTGGCACCATTTTTGAGTGAATTGCCAAAAGTCAGATTTTTGCTGAAATTGTGACCCCGGGGCTTAGGGATTTTTTCAAAAAAATCTTTTTCTGCCGCTTAAGTTGTCGAGGGCTGATTTCTTGTTCTGTGATAAAAAGACTTCTGTTTTTTTGGCCAAACCTCTCAGGGGAGCATTTTCAACCGTTTGGCACCATTTTTAAGTGAATTGCCAAAAGTCAGATTTTTGCTGAAATTGTGACCTCGGGGCTTAGGGATTTTTTCAAAAAAATCTTTTTCTGCCGGTTAAGTTGTCGAGGGCTGATTTCTTGTTCTGTGATAAAAAGCCTTCTGTTTCGACCGCCAAATCTTTCAGGGGTGCATTTGCAACAGCTAGGCATCATTTTTGAGTGAATTGCCAAAAGTCAGATTTTTGCTGAAATTGTGACCCCGGGGCTTAGGGATTTTTTCAAAAAATCTTTTTCTGCCGGTTATGTTGTCGAGGGCTGATTTCTTGTCCTGTGATAAAAAGCCATCTGTTTCGACCGCCAAACCTTTCAGGGGAGCATTTGCAACCATTTGGCACCATTTTTGAGTGAATTGCCAAAAGTCAGATTTTTGCTGAAATTGTGACCCCGGGGCTTAGGGATTTTTTCAAAAAAATCTTTTTCTGACGGTTAAGTTGTCGAGGGCTGATTTCTTGTTCTGTGATAAAAAGCCTTCTGTTTCGACCAAGAAACCTTTCAGGAGAGCATTTGCAACCGTTTAGCAACATTTTTGAGTGAATTGCCAAAAGTCAGATTTTTGCTGAAATTGTGACCCCGGGGCTTAGGGATTTTTTCAAAAAAATCATTTTCTGACGGTTAAGTTGTCGAGGGCTGATTTCTTGTTCTGTGATAAAAAGCCTTCTGTTTTTTTCGCCAAACCTCTCAGGGGAGCATTTGCAACCGTTTGGCACCATTTTTGAGTGAATTGCCAAAAGTCAGATTTTTGCTGAAATTGTGACCCCGGGGCTTAGGGATTTTTTCAAAAAATCTTTGTCTGCCGGTTATGTTGTCGAGGGCTGATTTCTTGTCCTGTGATAAAAAGCCATCTGTTTTGACCGCCAAACCTTTCAGGGGAGCATTTGCAACCGTTTGGCACCATTTTTGAGTGAATTGCCAAAAGTCAGATTTTTGCTGAAATTGTGACCCCGGGGCTTAGGGATTTTTTCAAAAAATCTTTTTCTGCCGGTTATGTTGTCGAGGGCTGATTTCTTGTCCTGTGATTAAAAGCCTTCTGTTTTTTTCGCCAAACCTTTCAGGGGAGCATTTGCAACCGTTTGGCACCATTTTTGAGTGAATTGCCAAAAGTCAGATTTTTGCTGAAATTGTGACCCCGGGGCTTAGGGATTTTTTCAAAAAATCTTTTTCTGCCGGTTATGTTGTTGAGGGCTGATTTCTTGTCCTGTGATAAAAAGCCATCTGTTTCGACCGCCAAACCTTTCAGGGGAGCATTTGCATCCATTTGGCACCATTTTTGAGTGAATTGCCAAAAGTCAGATTTTTGCTGAAATTGTGACCCCGGGGCTTAGGGATTTTTTCAAAAAAATCTTTTTCTGACGGTTAAGTTGTCGAGGGCTGATTTCTTGTTCTGTGATAAAAAGCCTTCTGTTTTTTTGGCCAAACCTCTCAGGGGAGCATTTGCAACCGTTTGGCACCATTTTTGAGTGAATTGCCAAAAGTCAGATTTTTGCTGAAATAGTGACCCCGGGGCTTAGGGATTTTTTCAAAAAAATCATTTTCTGACGGTTAAGTTGTCGAGGGCTGATTTCTTGTTCTGTGATAAAAAGCCTTCTTTTTTTTTTCGCCAAACCTCTCAGGGGAGCATTTGCAACCGTTTGGCACCATTTTTGAGTGAATTGCCAAAAGTCAGATTTTTGCTGAAATTGTGACCCCGGGGCTTAGGGATTTTTTCAAAAAAATCTTTTTCTGACGGTTAAGTTGTCGAGGGCTGATTTCTTGTTCTGTGATAAAAAGCCTTCTGTTTTTTTGGCCAAACCTCTCATGGGAGCATTTGCAACCGTTTGGCACCATTTTTGAGTGAATTGCCAAAAGTCAGATTTTTGCTGAAATTGTGACCCCGGGGCTTAGGGATTTTTTCAAAAAAATCATTTTCTGACGGTTAAGTTGTCGAGGGCTGATTTCTTGTTCTGTGATAAAAAGCCTTCTTCTTTTTTTCGCCAAACCTCTCAGGGGAGCATTTGCAACCATTTGGCACCATTTTTGAGTGAATTGCCAAAAGTCAGATTTTTGCTGAAATTGTGCCCCTGGGGCTTAGGGATTTTTTCAAAAAAATCTTTTTCTGCCGGTTAAGTTGTCAAGGGCTGATTTCTTGTTCTGTGATAAAAAGCATTCTGTTTCGACCGCCAAACCTTTCAGGGGAGCATTTGCAACCGTTTGGCACCATTTTTGAGTGAATTGCCAAAAGTCAGATTTTTGCTGAAATTGTGACCCCGGGGCTTAGGGATTTTTTCAAAAAAATCATTTTCTGACGGTTAAGTTGTCGAGGGCTGATTTCTTGTTCTGTGATAAAAAGCCTTCTTTTTTTTTTCGCCAAACCTCTCAGGGGAGCATTTGCAACCGTTTGGCACCATTTTTGAGTGAATTGCCAAAAGTCAGATTTTTGCTGAAATTGTGACCCCGGGGCTTAGGGATTTTTTCAAAAAAATCTTTTTCTGACGGTTAAGTTGTCGAGGGCTGATTTCTTGTTCTGTGATAAAAAGCCTTCTTTTTTTTTTCGCCAAACCTCTCAGGGGAGCATTTGCAACCGTTTGGCACCATTTTTGAGTGAATTGCCAAAAGTCAGATTTTTGCTGAAATTGTGACCCCGGGGCTTAGGGATTTTTTCAAAAAAATCTTTTTCTGACGGTTAAGTTGTCAAGGGCTGATTTCTTGTTCTTTGATAAAAAGCATTCTGTTTCGACCGCCAAACCTTTCAGGGGAGCATTTGCAACCGTTTGGCACCATTTTTGAGTGAATTGCCAAAAGTCAGATTTTTGCTGAAATTGTGACCCCGGGGCTTAGGGATTTTTTCAAAAAATCTTTTTCTGCCGGTTATGTTGTCGAGGGCTGATTTCTTGTCCTGTGATAAAAAGCCATCTGTTTCGACCGCCAAACCTTTCACGGGAGCATTTGCAACCGTTTGGCAACATTTTTGAGTGAATTGCCAAAAGTCAGATTTTTGCTGAAATTGTGACCCCGGGGCTTAGGGATTTTTTCAAAAAATCTTTTTCTGCCGGTTAAGTTGTCAAGGGCTGATTTCTTGTCCTGTGATAAAAAGCCTTCTGTTTCGACCGCCAAATCTTTCAGGGGAGCATTTGCAACCATTTGGCACAATTTTTGAGTGAATTGCCAAAAGTCAGATTTTTGCTGAAATTGTGACCCCGGGGCTTAGGGATTTTTTCAAAAAAATCTTTTTCTGCCGGTTAAGTTGTCAAGGGCTGATTTCTTGTTCTGTGATAAAAAGACTTCTGTTTCGACCGCCAAACCTTTCAGGGGAGCATTTGCAACCGTTTGGCACCATTTTTGAGTGAATTGCCAAAAGTCAGATTTTTGCTGAAATTGTGACCCCGGGGCTTAGGGATTTTTTCAAAAAAATCATTTTCTGATGGTTAAGTTGTCGAGGGCTGATTTCTTGTTCTGTGATAAAAAGCCTTCTGTTTTTTTCGCCAAACCTCTCAGGGGAGCATTTGCAACCCTTTGGCACCATTTTTGAGTGAATTGCCAAAAGTCAGATTTTTGCTGAAATTGTGACCCTGGGGCTTAGGGATTTTTTCAAAAAAATCTTTTTCTGCCGGTTAAGTTGTCAAGGGCTGATTTCTTGTTCTTTGATAAAAAGCCTTCAGTTTCGACCGCCAAACCTTTCAGGGGAGCATTTGCAACCGTTTGGCACCATTTTTGAGTGAATTGCCAAAAGTCAGATTTTTGCTGAAATTGTGACCCCGGGGCTTAGGGATTTTTTCAAAAAATCTTTTTCTGCCGGTTATGTTGTTGAGGGCTGATATCTTGTCCTGTGATAAAAAGCCATCTGTTTCGACCGCCAAATCTTTCAGGGGAGCATTTGCAACCGTTTGGCACCATTTTTGAGTGAATTGCCAAAAGTCAGATTTTTGCTGAAATTGTGCCCCTGGGGCTTAGGGATTTTTTCAAAAAAATCTTTTTCTGACGGTTAAGTTGTCAAGGGCTGATTTCTTGTTCTGTGATAAAAAGCATTCTGTTTCGACCGCCAAACCTTTCAGGGGAGCATTTGCAACCGTTTGGCACCATTTTTGAGTGAATTGCCAAAAGTCAGATTTTTGCTGAAATTGTGACCCCGGGGCTTAGGGATTTTTTCAAAAAATCTTTTTCTGACGGTTAAGTTGTCGAGGGCTGATTTCTTGTTCTGTGATAAAAAGCCTTCTGTTTTTTTCGCCAAACCTCTCAGGGCAGAAGGCATTTGCAACCGTTTGGCACCATTTTTGAGTGAATTGCCAAAAGTCAGATTTTTGCTGAAATTGTGACCCCGGGGCTTAGGGATTTTTTCAAAAAATCTTTTTCTGCCGGTTATGTTGTCGAGGGCTGATTTCTTGTCCTGTGATTAAAAGCCTTCTGTTTTTTTCGCCAAACCTTTCAGGGGAGCATTTGCAACCGTTTGGCACCATTTTTGAGTGAATTGCCAAAAGTCAGATTTTTGCTGAAATTGTGACCCCGGGGCTTAGGGATTTTTTCAAAAAATCTTTTTCTGACGGTTAAGTTGTCGAGGGCTGATTTCTTGTTCTGTGATAAAAAGCCTTCTTCTTTTTTTCGCCAAACCTCTCAGGGGAGCATTTGCAACCATTTGGCACCATTTTTGAGTGAATTGCCAAAAGTCAGATTTTTGCTGAAATTGTGCCCCTGGGGCTTAGGGATTTTTTCAAAAAAATCTTTTTCTGCCGGTTAAGTTGTCAAGGGCTGATTTCTTGTTCTGTGATAAAAAGCATTCTGTTTCGACCGCCAAACCTTTCAGGGGAGCATTTGCAACCGTTTGGCACCATTTTTGAGTGAATTGCCAAAAGTCAGATTTTTGCTGAAATTGTGACCCCGGGGCTTAGGGATTTTTTCAAAAAAATCATTTTCTGACGGTTAAGTTGTCGAGGGCTGATTTCTTGTTCTGTGATAAAAAGCCTTCTTTTTTTTTTCGCCAAACCTCTCAGGGGAGCATTTGCAACCGTTTGGCACCATTTTTGAGTGAATTGCCAAAAGTCAGATTTTTGCTGAAATTGTGACCCCGGGGCTTAGGGATTTTTTCAAAAAAATCTTTTTCTGACGGTTAAGTTGTCGAGGGCTGATTTCTTGTTCTGTGATAAAAAGCCTTCTTTTTTTTTTCGCCAAACCTCTCAGGGGAGCATTTGCAACCGTTTGGCACCATTTTTGAGTGAATTGCCAAAAGTCAGATTTTTGCTGAAATTGTGACCCCGGGGCTTAGGGATTTTTTCAAAAAAATCTTTTTCTGACGGTTAAGTTGTCAAGGGCTGATTTCTTGTTCTTTGATAAAAAGCATTCTGTTTCGACCGCCAAACCTTTCAGGGGAGCATTTGCAACCGTTTGGCACCATTTTTGAGTGAATTGCCAAAAGTCAGATTTTTGCTGAAATTGTGACCCCGGGGCTTAGGGATTTTTTCAAAAAATCTTTTTCTGCCGCTTATGTTGTCGAGGGCTGATTTCTTGTCCTGTGATAAAAAGCCATCTGTTTCGACCGCCAAACCTTTCAGGGGAGCATTTGCAACCGTTTGGCAACATTTTTGAGTGAATTGCCAAAAGTCAGATTTTTGCTGAAATTGTGACCCCGGGGCTTAGGGATTTTTTCAAAAAATCTTTTTCTGCCGGTTAAGTTGTCAAGGGCTGATTTCTTGTTCTGTGATAAAAAGCATTCTGTTTCGACCGCCAAACCTTTCAGGGGAGCATTTGCAACCGTTTGGCACCATTTTTGAGTGAATTGCCAAAAGTCAGATTTTTGCTGAAATTGTGACCCCGGGGCTTAGGGATTTTTTCAAAAAAATCATTTTCTGACGGTTAAGTTGTCGAGGGCTGATTTCTTGTTCTGTGATAAAAAGCCTTCTTTTTTTTTTCGCCAAACCTCTCAGGGGAGCATTTGCAACCGTTTGGCACCATTTTTGAGTGAATTGCCAAAAGTCAGATTTTTGCTGAAATTGTGACCCCGGGGCTTAGGGATTTTTTCAAAAAAATCTTTTTCTGACGGTTAAGTTGTCGAGGGCTGATTTCTTGTTCTGTGATAAAAAGCCTTCTTTTTTTTTTCGCCAAACCTCTCAGGGGAGCATTTGCAACCGTTTGGCACCATTTTTGAGTGAATTGCCAAAAGTCAGATTTTTGCTGAAATTGTGACCCCGGGGCTTAGGGATTTTTTCAAAAAAATCTTTTTCTGACGGTTAAGTTGTCAAGGGCTGATTTCTTGTTCTTTGATAAAAAGCATTCTGTTTCGACCGCCAAACCTTTCAGGGGAGCATTTGCAACCGTTTGGCACCATTTTTGAGTGAATTGCCAAAAGTCAGATTTTTGCTGAAATTGTGACCCCGGGGCTTAGGGATTTTTTCAAAAAATCTTTTTCTGCCGCTTATGTTGTCGAGGGCTGATTTCTTGTCCTGTGATAAAAAGCCATCTGTTTCGACCGCCAAACCTTTCAGGGGAGCATTTGCAACCGTTTGGCAACATTTTTGAGTGAATTGCCAAAAGTCAGATTTTTGCTGAAATTGTGACCCCGGGGCTTAGGGATTTTTTCAAAAAATCTTTTTCTGCCGGTTAAGTTGTCAAGGGCTGATTTCTTGTCCTGTGATAAAAAGCCTTCTGTTTCGACCGCCAAATCTTTCAGGGGAGCATTTGCAACCATTTGGCACAATTTTTGAGTGAATTGCCAAAAGTCAGATTTTTGCTGAAATTGTGACCCCGGGGCTTAGGGATTTTTTCAAAAAAATCTTTTTCTGCCGGTTAAGTTGTCAAGGGCTGATTTCTTGTTCTGTGATAAAAAGACTTCTGTTTCGACCGCCAAACCTTTCAGGGGAGCATTTGCAACCGTTTGGCACCATTTTTGAGTGAATTGCCAAAAGTCAGATTTTTGCTGAAATTGTGACCCCGGGGCTTAGGGATTTTTTCAAAAAAATCATTTTCTGATGGTTAAGTTGTCGAGGGCTGATTTCTTGTTCTGTGATAAAAAGCCTTCTGTTTTTTTCGCCAAACCTCTCAGGGGAGCATTTGCAACCCTTTGGCACCATTTTTGAGTGAATTGCCAAAAGTCAGATTTTTGCTGAAATTGTGACCCTGGGGCTTAGGGATTTTTTCAAAAAAATCTTTTTCTGCCGGTTAAGTTGTCAAGGGCTGATTTCTTGTTCTTTGATAAAAAGCCTTCAGTTTCGACCGCCAAACCTTTCAGGGGAGCATTTGCAACCGTTTGGCACCATTTTTGAGTGAATTGCCAAAAGTCAGATTTTTGCTGAAATTGTGACCCCGGGGCTTAGGGATTTTTTCAAAAAATCTTTTTCTGCCGGTTATGTTGTTGAGGGCTGATATCTTGTCCTGTGATAAAAAGCCATATGTTTCGACCGCCAAATCTTTCAGGGGAGCATTTGCAACATTTTGGCATCATTTTTGAGTGAATTGCCAAAAGTCAGATTTTTGCTGAAATTGTGACCCCGGGGCTTAGGGATTTTTTCAAAAAATCCTTTTCTGCCGGTTATGTTGTCGAGGGCTGATTTCTTGTCCTGTGATAAAAAGCCATCTGTTTCGACCGCCAAATCTTTCAGGGGAGCATTTGCAACCGTTTGGCACCATTTTTGAGTGAATTGCCAAAAGTCAGATTTTTGCTGAAATTGTGCCCCTGGGGCTTAGGGATTTTTTCAAAAAAATCTTTTTCTGCCGGTTAAGTTGTCAAGGGCTGATTTCTTGTTCTGTGATAAAAAGCATTCTGTTTCGACCGCCAAACCTTTCAGGGGAGCATTTGCAACCGTTTGGCACCATTTTTGAGTGAATTGCCAAAAGTCAGATTTTTGCTGAAATTGTGACCCCGGGGCTTAGGGATTTTTTCAAAAAATCTTTTTCTGCCGGTTATGTTGTCGAGGGCTGATTTCTTGTCCTGTGATAAAAAGCCATCTGTTTCGACCGCCAAACCTTTCAGGGGAGCATTTG
The DNA here is from genome assembly GCF_964252035.2 of Podarcis erhardii. Classification (NCBI taxonomy): domain Eukaryota; kingdom Metazoa; phylum Chordata; class Lepidosauria; order Squamata; family Lacertidae; genus Podarcis; species Podarcis erhardii. The sequence continues at coordinate 12,185,597 of NC_138507.1, read as the reverse complement.
CAACCGTTTGGCAACATTTTTGAGTGAATTGCCAAAAGTCAGATTTTTGCTGAAATTGTGACCCCGGGGCTTAGGGATTTTTTCAAAAAATCTTTTTCTGCCGGTTAAGTTGTCAAGGGCTGATTTCTTGTTCTGTGATAAAAAGCCTTCTGTTTCGACCGCCAAACCTTTCAGGGGAGCATTTGCAACCGTTTGGCACCATTTTTGAGTGAATTGCCAAAAGTCAGATTTTTGCTGAAATTGTGACCCCGGGGCTTAGGGATTTTTTCAAAAAATCTTTGTCTGCCGGTTATGTTGTTGAGGGCTGATATCTTGTCCTGTGATAAAAAGCCATATGTTTCGACCGCCAAATCTTTCAGGGGAGCATTTGCAACATTTTGGCATCATTTTTGAGTGAATTGCCAAAAGTCAGATTTTTGCTGAAATTGTGACCCCGGGGCTTAGGGATTTTTTCAAAAAATCCTTTTCTGCCGGTTATGTTGTCGAGGGCTGATTTCTTGTCCTGTGATAAAAAGCCATCTGTTTCGACCGCCAAATCTTTCAGGGGAGCATTTGCAACCGTTTGGCACCATTTTTGAGTGAATTGCCAAAAGTCAGATTTTTGCTGAAATTGTGACCCCGGGGCTTAGGGATTTTTTCAAAAAAATCTTTTTCTGCCGGTTAAGTTGTCAAGGGCTGATTTCTTGTTCTTTGATAAAAAGCCTTCTGTTTCGACCGCCAAACCTTTCAGGGGAGCATTTGCAACCGTTTGGCAACATTTTTGAGTGAATTGCCAAAAGTCAGATTTTTGCTGAAATTGTGACCCTGGGGCTTAGGGATTTTTTCAAAAAAATCTTTTTCTGCCGGTTAAGTTGTCAAGGGCTGATTTCTTGTCCTGTGATAAAAAGCCTTCTGTTTCGACCGCCAAATCTTTCAGAGGAGCATTTGCAACCGTTTGGCACAATTTTTGAGTGAATTGCCAAAAGTCAGATTTTTGCTGAAATTGTGACCCCGGGGCTTAGGGATTTTTTCAAAAAAATCTTTTTCTGCCGGTTAAGTTGTCAAGGGCTGATTTCTTGTCCTGTGATTAAAAGGCTTCTGTTTTTTTCGCCAAACCTCTCAGGGGAGCATTTGCAACCGTTTGGCACCATTTTTGAGTGAATTGCCAAAAGTCAGATTTTTGCTGAAATTGTGACCCCGGGGCTTAGGGATTTTTTCAAAAAAATCTTTTTATGACGGTTAAGTTGTCGAGGGCTGATTTCTTGTTCTGTGATAAAAAGCCTTCTGTTTTTTTCGCCAAACCTCTCAGGGGAGCATTTGCAACCGTTTGGCACCATTTTTGAGTGAATTGCCAAAAGTCAGATTTTTGCTGAAATTGTGACCCCGGGGCTTAGGGATTTTTTCAAAAAAATCTTTTTCTGCCGGTTAAGTTGTCGAGGGCTGATTTCTTGTTCTGTGATAAAAAGCCTTCTGTTTTTTACGCCAAACCTCTCAGGGGAGCATTTGCAACCCTTTGGAACCATTTTTGAGTGAATTGCCAAAAGTCAGATTTTTGCTGAAATTGTGACCCTGGGGTTAGGGATTTTTTCAAAAAAATCTTTTTCTGCCGGTTAAGTTGTCGAGGGCTGATTTCTTTCCCTGTGATAAAAAGCCTTCTGTTTAGACCGCCAAATCTTTCAGGGGAGCATTTGCAACAGTTTGGCATCATTTTTGAGTGAATTGCCAAAAGTCAGATTTTTGCTGAAATTGTGACCCCGGGGCTTAGGGATTTTTTCAAAAAAATCTTTTTCTGCCGGTTAAGTTGTCAAGGGCTGATTTCTTGTTCTGTGATAAAAGCCTTCTGTTTCGACTCCCAAACCTTTCAGGGGTGCATTTGCAACAGCTAGGCATCATTTTTGAGTGAATTGCCAAAAGTCAGATTTTTGCTGAAATTGTGACCCCGGGGCTTAGGGATTTTTTCAAAATATCTTTTTCTGCCGGTTATGTTGTCGAGAGCTGATTTCTTTGCCTGTGATTAAAACCCTTCTGTTTTTTTCGCCAAACCTTTCAGGGGAGCATTTGAAACCGTTTGGCACCATTTTTGAGTGAATTGCCAAAAGTCAGATTTTTGCTGAAATTGTGACCCCGGGGCTTAGGGATTTTTAGAAAAAAATCTTTTTCTGCCGGTTATGTTGTCGAGGGCTGATTTCTTTCCCTGTGATTAAAAGCCTTCTGTTTTTTTCGCCAAACCTCTCAGGGGAGCATTTGCAACCGTTTGGCACCATTTTTGAGTGAATTGCCAAAAGTCAGATTTTTGCTGAAATTGTGACCCCGGGGCTTAGGGATTTTTTCAAAAAAATCTTTTTCTGCCGGTTAAGTTGTCAAGGGCTGATTTCTTGTCCTGTGATAAAAAGCCTTCTGTTTCGACCGCCAAACCTTTCAGGGGAGCATTTGCAACCGTTTGGCACCATTTTTGAGTGAATTGCCAAAAGTCAGATTTTTGCTGAAATTGTGACCCCGGGGCTTAGGGATTTTTTCAAAAAATCTTTTTCTGCCGGTTAAGTTGTTGAGGGCTGATATCTTGTCCTGTGATAAAAAGCCATATGTTTCGACCGCCAAATTGTTCAGGGGAGCATTTGCAACATTTTGGCATCATTTTTGAGTGAATTGCCAAAAGTCAGATTTTTGCTGAAATTGTGACCCCGGGGCTTAGGGATTTTTTCAAAAAATCCTTTTCTGCCGGTTATGTTGTCGAGGGCTGATTTCTTGTCCTGTGATAAAAAGCCATCTGTTTCGACCGCCAAATCTTTCAGGGGAGCATTTGCAACCGTTTGGCACCATTTTTGAGTGAATTGCCAAAAGTCAGATTTTTGCTGAAATTGTGACCCCGGGGCTTAGGGATTTTTTCAAAAAATCTTTTTCTGCCGGTTATGTTGTCGAGGCTGATTTCCTTTCCTGTGATTAAAAGCCTTCTATTTTTTTGGCCAAACCTCTCATGGGAGCATTTTCAACCGTTTGGCACCATTTTTGAGTGAATTGCCAAAAGTCAGATTTTTGCTGAAATTGTGACCCCGGAGCTTAGGGGTTTTTTCAAAAAATCTTTTTCTGCCGGTTAAGTTGTCAAGGGCTGATTTCTTGTCCTGTGATAAAAAGCCTTCTGTTTCGACCGACAAACCTTTCAGCGGAGCATTCGCAACCGTTTGGCAACATTTTTGAGTGAATTGCCAAAAGTCAGATTTTTGCTGAAATTGTGACCCCGGGGCTCAGGGATTTTTTCAAAAAATCTTTTTCTGCCGGTTAAGTTGTCGAGGGCTGATTTCTTGTTCTGTGATAAAAAGCCTTCTGTTTCAACCGCCAAACCTTTCAGGGGAGCATTTGCAACAGCTAGGCATCATTTTTGAGTGAATTCCCAAAAGTCAGATTTTTGCTGAAATTGTGACCCCGGGGCTCAGGGATTTTTTCAAAAAATCTTTTTCTGCCGGTTAAGTTGTCGAGGGCTGATTTCTTGTTCTGTGATAAAAAGCCTTCTGTTTCGACCGCCAAACCTTTCAGGGGAGCATTTGCAACCGTTTGGCAACATTTTTGAGTGAATTGCCAAAAGTCAGATTTTTGCTGAAATTGTGACCCTGGGGCTTAGGGATTTTTTCAAAAAAATCTTTTTCTGCCGGTTAAGTTGTCAAGGGCTGATTTCTTGTCCTGTGATAAAAAGCCTTCTGTTTCGACCGCCAAATCTTTCAGGGGAGCATTTGCAACCGTTTGGCACAATTTTTGAGTGAATTGCCAAAAGTCAGATTTTTGCTGAAATTGTGACCCCGGGGCTTAGGGATTTTTTCAAAAAAATCTTTTTCTGCCGGTTAAGTTGTGAAGGGCTGATTTCTTGTCCTGTGATTAAAAGGCTTCTGTTTTTTTCGCCAAACCTCTCAGGGGAGCATTTGCAACCGTTTGGCACCATTTTTGAGTGAATTGCCAAAAGTCAGATTTTTGCTGAAATTGTGACCCCGGGGCTTAGGGATTTTTTCAAAAAAATCTTTTTATGACGGTTAAGTTGTCGAAGGCTGATTTATTGTTCTGTGATAAAAAGCCTTCTGTTTTTTTCGCCAAACCTCTCAGGGGAGCATTTGCAACCGTTTGGCACCATTTTTGAGTGAATTGCCAAAAGTCAGATTTTTGCTGAAATTGTGACCCCGGGGCTTAGGGATTTTTTCAAAAAAATCTATTTCTGCCGGTTAAGTTGTCGAGGGCTGATTTCTTGTTCTGTGATAAAAAGCCTTCTGTTTTTTACGCCAAACCTCTCAGGGGAGCATTTGCAACCCTTTGGAACCATTTTTGAGTGAATTGCCAAAAGTCAGATTTTTGCTGAAATTGTGACCCTGGGGTTAGGGATTTTTTCAAAAAAATCTTTTTCTGCCGGTTAAGTTGTCGAGGGCTGATTTCTTTCCCTGTGATAAAAAGCCTTCTGTTTAGACCGCCAAATCTTTCAGGGGAGCATTTGCAACAGTTTGGCATCATTTTTGAGTGAATTGCCAAAAGTCAGATTTTTGCTGAAATTGTGACCCCGGGGCTTAGGGATTTTTTCAAAAAAATCTTTTTCTGCCGGTTAAGTTGTCAAGGGCTGATTTCTTGTTCTGTGATAAAAGCCTTCTGTTTCGACTCCCAAACCTTTCAGGGGTGCATTTGCAACAGCTAGGCATCATTTTTGAGTGAATTGCCAAAAGTCAGATTTTTGCTGAAATTGTGACCCCGGGGCTTAGGGATTTTTTCAAAAAATCTTTTTCTGCCGGTTATGTTGTCGAGGGCTGATTTCTTTGCCTGTGATTAAAACCCTTCTGTTTTTTTCGCCAAACCTTTCAGGGGAGCATTTGAAACCGTTTGGCACCATTTTTGAGTGAATTGCCAAAAGTCAGATTTTTGCTGAAATTGTGACCCCGGGGCTTAGGGATTTTTAGAAAAAAATCTTTTTCTGCCGGTTATGTTGTCGAGGGCTGATTTCTTTCCCTGTGATTAAAAGCCTTCTGTTTTTTTCGCCAAACCTCTCAGGGGAGCATTTGCAACCGTTTGGCACCATTTTTGAGTGAATTGCCAAAAGTCAGATTTTTGCTGAAATTGTGACCCCGGGGCTTAGGGATTTTTTCAAAAAAATCTTTTTCTGCCAGTTAAGTTGTCAAGGGCTGATTTCTTGTCCTGTGATAAAAAGCCTTCTGTTTCGACCGCCAAACCTTTCAGGGGAGCATTTGCAACCGTTTGGCACCATTTTTGAGTGAATTGCCAAAAGTCAGATTTTTGCTGAAATTGTGACCCCGGGGCTTAGGGATTTTTTCAAAAAATCTTTTTCTGCCGGTTAAGTTGTTGAGGGCTGATATCTTGTCCTGTGATAAAAAGCCATATGTTTCGACCGCCAAATTGTTCAGGGGAGCATTTGCAACATTTTGGCATCATTTTTGAGTGAATTGCCAAAAGTCAGATTTTTGCTGAAATTGTGACCCCGGGGCTTAGGGATTTTTTCAAAAAATCCTTTTCTGCCGGTTATGTTGTCGAGGGCTGATTTCTTGTCCTGTGATAAAAAGCCATCTGTTTCGACCGCCAAATCTTTCAGGGGAGCATTTGCAACCGTTTGGCACCATTTTTGAGTGAATTGCCAAAAGTCAGATTTTTGCTGAAATTGTGACCCCGGGGCTTAGGGATTTTTTCAAAAAATCTTTTTCTGCCGGTTATGTTGTCGAGGCTGATTTCCTTTCCTGTGATTAAAAGCCTTCTATTTTTTTGGCCAAACCTCTCATGGGAGCATTTTCAACCGTTTGGCACCATTTTTGAGTGAATTGCCAAAAGTCAGATTTTTGCTGAAATTGTGACCCCGGAGCTTAGGGGTTTTTTCAAAAAATCTTTTTCTGCCGGTTAAGTTGTCAAGGGCTGATTTCTTGTCCTGTGATAAAAAGCCTTCTGTTTCGACCGACAAACCTTTCAGCGGAGCATTCGCAACCGTTTGGCAACATTTTTGAGTGAATTGCCAAAAGTCAGATTTTTGCTGAAATTGTGACCCCGGGGCTCAGGGATTTTTTCAAAAAATCTTTTTCTGCCGGTTAAGTTGTCGAGGGCTGATTTCTTGTTCTGTGATAAAAAGCCTTCTGTTTCAACCGCCAAACCTTTCAGGGGAGCATTTGCAACAGCTAGGCATCATTTTTGAGTGAATTGCCAAAAGTCAGATTTTTGCTGAAATTGTGACCCCGGGGCTCAGGGATTTTTTCAAAAAATCTTTTTCTGCCGGTTAAGTTGTCGAGGGCTGATTTCTTGTTCTGTGATAAAAAGCCTTCTGTTTCGACCAAGAAACCTTTCAGGAGAGCATTTGCAACCGTTTAGCACCATTTTTGAGTGAATTGCCAAAAGTCAGATTTTTGCTGAAATTGTGACCCCGGGGCTTAGGGATTTTTTTCAAAAAAACTTTTTCTGCCGGTTATGTTGTCGAGGGCTGATTTCTTGTTCTGTGATAAAAAGCCTTCAGTTTCGACCGCCAAATCTTTCAGAGGAGCATTTGCAACCGTTTGGCAACATTTTTGAGTGAATTGCCAAAAGTCAGATTTTTGCTGAAATTGTGACCCCGGGGCTTAGGGATTTTTTCAAAAAATCTTTTTCTGCCGGTTATGTTGTCGAGGCTGATTTCTTTTCCTGTGATTAAAAGCCTTCTGTTTTTTTGGCCAAACCTCTCATGGGAGCATTTTCAACCGTTTGGCACCATTTTTCAGTGAATTGCCAAAAGTCAGATTTTTGCTGAAATTGTGACCCCGGGGCTTAGGGATTTTTTCAAAAAATCTTTTTCTGCCGGTTAAGTTGTCGAGGGCTGATTTCTTTCCCTGTCATAAAAAGCCTTCTGTTTCGACCGCCAAATCTTTCAGGGGAGCATTTGCAACCGTTTGAGTGAATTGCCAAAAGTCAGATTTTTGCTGAAATTGTGACCCCGGGGCTTAGGGATTTTTTCAAAAAAATCTTTTTCTGCCGGTTAAGTTGTCAAGGGCTGATTTCTTGTCCTGTGATAAAAAGCCACCTGATTCGACCGCCAAACCTTTCAGGGGAGCATTTGCAACCGTTTGGCACCATTTTTGAGTGAATTGCCAAAAGTCAGATTTTTGCTGAAATTGTGACCCCGGGGCTTAGGGATTTTTTCAAAAAAATCTATTTCTGCCGGTTAAGTTGTCGAGGGCTGATTTCTTGTTCTGTGATAAAAAGCCTTCTGTTTTTTACGCCAAACCTCTCAGGGGAGCATTTGCAACCCTTTGGAACCATTTTTGAGTGAATTGCCAAAAGTCAGATTTTTGCTGAAATTGTGACCCTGGGGTTAGGGATTTTTTCAAAAAAATCTTTTTCTGCCGGTTAAGTTGTCGAGGGCTGATTTCTTTCCCTGTGATAAAAAGCCTTCTGTTTAGACCGCCAAATCTTTCAGGGGAGCATTTGCAACAGTTTGGCATCATTTTTGAGTGAATTGCCAAAAGTCAGATTTTTGCTGAAATTGTGACCCCGGGGCTCAGGGATTTTTTCAAAAAATCTTTTTCTGCCGGTTAAGTTGTCGAGGGCTGATTTCTTGTTCTGTGATAAAAAGCCTTCTGTTTCAACCGCCAAACCTTTCAGGGGAGCATTTGCAACAGCTAGGCATCATTTTTGAGTGAATTGCCAAAAGTCAGATTTTTGCTGAAATTGTGACCCCGGGGCTTAGGGATTTTTTCAAAAAATCTTTTTCTGCCGGTTAAGTTGTCGAGGGCTGATTTCTTGTTCTGTGATAAAAAGCCTTCTGTTTCGACCGCCAAACCTTTCAGGGGAGCATTTGCAACCGTTTGGCAACATTTTTGAGTGAATTGCCAAAAGTCAGATTTTTGCTGAAATTGTGACCCTGGGGCTTAGGGATTTTTTCAAAAAAATCTTTTTCTGCCGGTTAAGTTGTCAAGGGCTGATTTCTTGTCCTGTGATAAAAAGCCTTCTGTTTCGACCGCCAAATCTTTCAGGGGAGCATTTGCAACCGTTTGGCACAATTTTTGAGTGAATTGCCAAAAGTCAGATTTTTGCTGAAATTGTGACCCCGGGGCTTAGGGATTTTTTCAAAAAAATCTTTTTCTGCCGGTTAAGTTGTCAAGGGCTGATTTCTTGTCCTGTGATTAAAAGGCTTCTGTTTTTTTCGCCAAACCTCTCAGGGGAGCATTTGCAACCGTTTGGCACCATTTTTGAGTGAATTGCCAAAAGTCAGATTTTTGCTGAAATTGTGACCCCGGGGCTTAGGGATTTTTTCAAAAAAATCTTTTTATGACGGTTAAGTTGTCGAAGGCTGATTTATTGTTCTGTGATAAAAAGCCTTCTGTTTTTTTCGCCAAACCTTTCAGGGGAGCATTTGCAACCGTTTGGCACCATTTTTGAGTGAATTGCCAAAAGTCAGATTTTTGCTGAAATTGTGACCCCGGGGCTTAGGGATTTTTTCAAAAAAATCTATTTCTGCCGGTTAAGTTGTCGAGGGCTGATTTCTTGTTCTGTGATAAAAAGCCTTCTGTTTTTTACGCCAAACCTCTCAGGGGAGCATTTGCAACCCTTTGGAACCATTTTTGAGTGAATTGCCAAAAGTCAGATTTTTGCTGAAATTGTGACCCTGGGGTTAGGGATTTTTTCAAAAAAATCTTTTTCTGCCGGTTAAGTTGTCGAGGGCTGATTTCTTTCCCTGTGATAAAAAGCCTTCTGTTTAGACCGCCAAATCTTTCAGGGGAGCATTTGCAACAGTTTGGCATCATTTTTGAGTGAATTGCCAAAAGTCAGATTTTTGCTGAAATTGTGACCCCGGGGCTTAGGGATTTTTTCAAAAAAATCTTTTTCTGCCGGTTAAGTTGTCAAGGGCTGATTTCTTGTTCTGTGATAAAAGCCTTCTGTTTCGACTCCCAAACCTTTCAGGGGTGCATTTGCAACAGCTAGGCATCATTTTTGAGTGAATTGCCAAAAGTCAGATTTTTGCTGAAATTGTGACCCCGGGGCTTAGGGATTTTTTCAAAAAATCCTTTTCTGCCGGTTATGTTGTCGAGGGCTGATTTCTTGTCCTGTGATAAAAAGCCATCTGTTTCGACCGCCAAATCTTTCAGGGGAGCATTTGCAACCGTTTGGCACCATTTTTGAGTGAATTGCCAAAAGTCAGATTTTTGCTGAAATTGTGACCCCGGGGCTTAGGGATTTTTTCAAAAAATCTTTTTCTGCCGGTTATGTTGTCGAGGCTGATTTCCTTTCCTGTGATTAAAAGCCTTCTATTTTTTTGGCCAAACCTCTCATGGGAGCATTTTCAACCGTTTGGCACCATTTTTGAGTGAATTGCCAAAAGTCAGATTTTTGCTGAAATTGTGACCCCGGAGCTTAGGGGTTTTTTCAAAAAATCTTTTTCTGCCGGTTAAGTTGTCAAGGGCTGATTTCTTGTCCTGTGATAAAAAGCCTTCTGTTTCGACCGACAAACCTTTCAGCGGAGCATTCGCAACCGTTTGGCAACATTTTTGAGTGAATTGCCAAAAGTCAGATTTTTGCTGAAATTGTGACCCCGGGGCTCAGGGATTTTTTCAAAAAATCTTTTTCTGCCGGTTAAGTTGTCGAGGGCTGATTTCTTGTTCTGTGATAAAAAGCCTTCTGTTTCAACCGCCAAACCTTTCAGGGGAGCATTTGCAACAGCTAGGCATCATTTTTGAGTGAATTGCCAAAAGTCAGATTTTTGCTGAAATTGTGACCCCGGGGCTCAGGGATTTTTTCAAAAAAATCTTTTTCTGCCGGTTAAGTTGTCAAGGGCTGATTTCTTGTTCTGTGATAAAAGCCTTCTGTTTCGACTCCCAAACCTTTCAGGGGTGCATTTGCAACAGCTAGGCATCATTTTTGAGTGAATTGCCAAAAGTCAGATTTTTGCTGAAATTGTGACCCCGGGGCTTAGGGATTTTTTCAAAAAATCCTTTTCTGCCGGTTATGTTGTCGAGGGCTGATTTCTTGTCCTGTGATAAAAAGCCATCTGTTTCGACCGCCAAATCTTTCAGGGGAGCATTTGCAACCGTTTGGCACCATTTTTGAGTGAATTGCCAAAAGTCAGATTTTTGCTGAAATTGTGACCCCGGGGCTTAGGGATTTTTTCAAAAAATCTTTTTCTGCCGGTTATGTTGTCGAGGCTGATTTCCTTTCCTGTGATTAAAAGCCTTCTATTTTTTTGGCCAAACCTCTCATGGGAGCATTTTCAACCGTTTGGCACCATTTTTGAGTGAATTGCCAAAAGTCAGATTTTTGCTGAAATTGTGACCCCGGAGCTTAGGGGTTTTTTCAAAAAATCTTTTTCTGCCGGTTAAGTTGTCAAGGGCTGATTTCTTGTCCTGTGATAAAAAGCCTTCTGTTTCGACCGACAAACCTTTCAGCGGAGCATTCGCAACCGTTTGGCAACATTTTTGAGTGAATTGCCAAAAGTCAGATTTTTGCTGAAATTGTGACCCCGGGGCTCAGGGATTTTTTCAAAAAATCTTTTTCTGCCGGTTAAGTTGTCGAGGGCTGATTTCTTGTTCTGTGATAAAAAGCCTTCTGTTTCAACCGCCAAACCTTTCAGGGGAGCATTTGCAACAGCTAGGCATCATTTTTGAGTGAATTGCCAAAAGTCAGATTTTTGCTGAAATTGTGACCCCGGGGCTCAGGGATTTTTTCAAAAAATCTTTTTCTGCCGGTTAAGTTGTCGAGGGCTGATTTCTTGTTCTGTGATAAAAAGCCTTCTGTTTCAACCGCCAAACCTTTCAGGGGAGCATTTGCAACAGCTAGGCATCATTTTTGAGTGAATTGCCAAAAGTCAGATTTTTGCTGAAATTGTGACCCCGGGGCTCAGGGATTTTTTCAAAAAATCTTTTTCTGCCGGTTAAGTTGTCGAGGGCTGATTTCTTGTTCTGTGATAAAAAGCCTTCTGTTTCGACCAAGAAACCTTTCAGGAGAGCATTTGCAACCGTTTAGCACCATTTTTGAGTGAATTGCCAAAAGTCAGATTTTTGCTGAAATTGTGACCCCGGGGCTTAGGGATTTTTAGAAAAAAATCTTTTTCTGCCGGTTATGTTGTCGAGGGCTGATTTCTTTCCCTGTGATTAAAAGCCTTCTGTTTTTTTCGCCAAACCTCTCAGGGGAGCATTTGCAACCGTTTGGCACCATTTTTGAGTGAATTGCCAAAAGTCAGATTTTTGCTGAAATTGTGACCCCGGGGCTTAGGGATTTTTTCAAAAAAATCTTTTTCTGCCGGTTAAGTTGTCAAGGGCTGATTTCTTGTCCTGTGATAAAAAGCCTTCTGTTTCGACCGCCAAACCTTTCAGGGGAGCATTTGCAACCGTTTGGCACCATTTTTGAGTGAATTGCCAAAAGTCAGATTTTTGCTGAAATTGTGACCCCGGGGCTTAGGGATTTTTTCAAAAAATCTTTTTCTGCCGGTTAAGTTGTTGAGGGCTGATATCTTGTCCTGTGATAAAAAGCCATATGTTTCGACCGCCAAATTGTTCAGGGGAGCATTTGCAACATTTTGGCATCATTTTTGAGTGAATTGCCAAAAGTCAGATTTTTGCTGAAATTGTGACCCCGGGGCTTAGGGATTTTTTCAAAAAATCCTTTTCTGCCGGTTATGTTGTCGAGGGCTGATTTCTTGTCCTGTGATAAAAAGCCATCTGTTTCGACCGCCAAATCTTTCAGGGGAGCATTTGCAACCGTTTGGCACCATTTTTGAGTGAATTGCCAAAAGTCAGATTTTTGCTGAAATTGTGACCCCGGGGCTTAGGGATTTTTTCAAAAAATCTTTTTCTGCCGGTTATGTTGTCGAGGCTGATTTCCTTTCCTGTGATTAAAAGCCTTCTATTTTTTTGGCCAAACCTCTCATGGGAGCATTTTCAACCGTTTGGCACCATTTTTGAGTGAATTGCCAAAAGTCAGATTTTTGCTGAAATTGTGACCCCGGAGCTTAGGGGTTTTTTCAAAAAATCTTTTTCTGCCGGTTAAGTTGTCAAGGGCTGATTTCTTGTCCTGTGATAAAAAGCCTTCTGTTTCGACCGACAAACCTTTCAGCGGAGCATTCGCAACCGTTTGGCAACATTTTTGAGTGAATTGCCAAAAGTCAGATTTTTGCTGAAATTGTGACCCCGGGGCTCAGGGATTTTTTCAAAAAATCTTTTTCTGCCGGTTAAGTTGTCGAGGGCTGATTTCTTGTTCTGTGATAAAAAGCCTTCTGTTTCAACCGCCAAACCTTTCAGGGGAGCATTTGCAACAGCTAGGCATCATTTTTGAGTGAATTGCCAAAAGTCAGATTTTTGCTGAAATTGTGACCCCGGGGCTCAGGGATTTTTTCAAAAAATCTTTTTCTGCCGGTTAAGTTGTCGAGGGCTGATTTCTTGTTCTGTGATAAAAAGCCTTCTGTTTCGACCAAGAAACCTTTCAGGAGAGCATTTGCAACCGTTTAGCACCATTTTTGAGTGAATTGCCAAAAGTCAGATTTTTGCTGAAATTGTGACCCCGGGGCTTAGGGATTTTTTTCAAAAAAACTTTTTCTGCCGGTTATGTTGTCGAGGGCTGATTTCTTGTTCTGTGATAAAAAGCCTTCAGTTTCGACCGCCAAATCTTTCAGAGGAGCATTTGCAACCGTTTGGCAACATTTTTGAGTGAATTGCCAAAAGTCAGATTTTTGCTGAAATTGTGACCCCGGGGCTTAGGGATTTTTTCAAAAAATCTTTTTCTGCCGGTTATGTTGTCGAGGCTGATTTCTTTTCCTGTGATTAAAAGCCTTCTGTTTTTTTGGCCAAACCTCTCATGGGAGCATTTTCAACCGTTTGGCACCATTTTTCAGTGAATTGCCAAAAGTCAGATTTTTGCTGAAATTGTGACCCCGGGGCTTAGGGATTTTTTCAAAAAATCTTTTTCTGCCGGTTAAGTTGTCGAGGGCTGATTTCTTTCCCTGTCATAAAAAGCCTTCTGTTTCGACCGCCAAATCTTTCAGGGGAGCATTTGCAACCGTTTGAGTGAATTGCCAAAAGTCAGATTTTTGCTGAAATTGTGACCCCGGGGCTTAGGGATTTTTTCAAAAAAATCTTTTTCTGCCGGTTAAGTTGTCAAGGGCTGATTTCTTGTCCTGTGATAAAAAGCCACCTGATTCGACCGCCAAACCTTTCAGGGGAGCATTTGCAACCGTTTGGCACCATTTTTGAGTGAATTGCCAAAAGTCAGATTTTTGCTGAAATTGTGACCCCGGGGCTTAGGGATTTTTTCAAAAAAATCTATTTCTGCCGGTTAAGTTGTCGAGGGCTGATTTCTTGTTCTGTGATAAAAAGCCTTCTGTTTTTTACGCCAAACCTCTCAGGGGAGCATTTGCAACCCTTTGGAACCATTTTTGAGTGAATTGCCAAAAGTCAGATTTTTGCTGAAATTGTGACCCTGGGGTTAGGGATTTTTTCAAAAAAATCTTTTTCTGCCGGTTAAGTTGTCGAGGGCTGATTTCTTTCCCTGTGATAAAAAGCCTTCTGTTTAGACCGCCAAATCTTTCAGGGGAGCATTTGCAACAGTTTGGCATCATTTTTGAGTGAATTGCCAAAAGTCAGATTTTTGCTGAAATTGTGACCCCGGGGCTTAGGGATTTTTTCAAAAAAATCTTTTTCTGCCGGTTAAGTTGTCAAGGGCTGATTTCTTGTCCTGTGATAAAAAGCCATCTGTTTCGACCGCCAAACCTTTCAGGGGAGCATTTGCAACAGCTAGGCATCATTTTTGAGTGAATTGCCAAAAGTCAGAATTTTGCTGAAATTGTGACCCCGGGCCTTAGCGATTTTTTCAAAAAAACTTTTTCTGCCGTTTAAGTTGTCGAGGGCTGATTTCTTTCCCTGTGATTAAAAGCCTTCTGTTTTTTTTCGCCAAACCTTTCAGGGGAGCATTTGAAACCGTTTGGCACCATTTTTGAGTGAATTGCCAAAAGTCAGATTTTTGCTGAAATTGTGACCCCGGGCCTTAGGGATTTTTTCAAAAAAATCTTTTTCTGCCGGTTATGTTGTCGTGGGCTGATTTCTTGTCCTGTGATTAAAAGCCTTCTGTTTTTTTTCGCCAAACCTTTCAGGGGAGCATTTGAAACCGTTTGGCACCATTTTTGAGTGAATTGCCAAAAGTCAGATTTTTGCTGAAATTGTGACCCCGGGGCTTAGGGATTTTTTCAAAAAATCTTTTTCTGCCGGTTAAGTTGTCGAGGGCTGATTTCTTGTTCTGTGATAAAAAGCCTTCTGTTTCGACCAAGAAACCTTTCAGGAGAGCATTTGCAACCGTTTAGCACCATTTTTGAGTGAATTGCCAAAAGTCAGATTTTTGCTGAAATTGTGACCCCGGGGCTTAGGGATTTTTTCAAAAAAATCTTTTTCTGCCAGTTAAGTTGTCAAGGGCTGATTTCTTGTTCTGTGATAAAAAGCCTTCTGTTTCGACCGCCAAACCTTTCAGGGGAGCATTTGCAACCGTTTGGCACCATTTTTGAGTGAATTGCCAAAAGTCAGATTTTTGCTGAAATTGTGACCCCGGGGCTTAGGGATTTTTTCAAAAAAATCTTTTTCTGCCAGTTAAGTTGTCAAGGGCTGATTTCTTGTTCTGTGATAAAAAGCCTTCTGTTTCGACCGCCAAACCTTTCAGGGGAGCATTTGCAACCGTTTGGCAACATTTTTGAGTGAATTGCCAAAAGTCAGATTTTTGCTGAAATTGTGACCCCGGGGCTTAGGGATTTTTTCAAAAAATCTTTTTCTGCCGGTTATGTTGTCGAGGCTGATTTCTTTTCCTGTGATTAAAAGCCTTCTGTTTTTTTGGCCAAACCTCTCATGGGAGCATTTTCAACCGTTTGGCACCATTTTTCAGTGAATTGCCAAAAGTCAGATTTTTGCTGAAATTGTGACCCCGGGGCTTAGGGATTTTTTCAAAAAATCTTTTTCTGCCGGTTAAGTTGTCGAGGGCTGATTTCTTTCCCTGTCATAAAAAGCCTTCTGTTTAGACCGCCAAATCTTTCAGGGGAGCATTTGCAACCGTTTGAGTGAATTGCCAAAAGTCAGATTTTTGCTGAAATTGTGACCCCGGGGCTTAGGGATTTTTTCAAAAAAATCTTTTTCTGCCGGTTAAGTTGTCAAGGGCTGATTTCTTGTCCTGTGATAAAAAGCCATCTGTTTCGACCGCCAAACCTTTCAGGGGAGCATTTGCAACCGTTTGGCACCATTTTTGAGTGAATTGCCAAAAGTCAGATTTTTGCTGAAATTGTGACCCCGGGGCTTAGGGATTTTTTCAAAAAAATCTTTTTATGACGGTTAAGTTGTCGAGGGCTGATTTATTGTTCTGTGATAAAAAGCCTTCTGTTTTTTTCGCCAAACCTCTCAGGGGAGCATTTGCAACCGTTTGGCACCATTTTTGAGTGAATTGCCAAAAGTCAGATTTTTGCTGAAATTGTGACCCCGGGGCTTAGGGATTTTTTCAAAAAAATCTATTTCTGCCGGTTAAGTTGTCGAGGGCTGATTTCTTGTTCTGTGATAAAAAGCCTTCTGTTTTTTACGCCAAACCTCTCAGGGGAGCATTTGCAACCCTTTGGAACCATTTTTGAGTGAATTGCCAAAAGTCAGATTTTTGCTGAAATTGTGACCCTGGGGTTAGGGATTTTTTCAAAAAAATCTTTTTCTGCCGGTTAAGTTGTCGAGGGCTGATTTCTTTCCCTGTGATAAAAAGCCTTCTGTTTAGACCGCCAAATCTTTCAGGGGAGCATTTGCAACAGTTTGGCATCATTTTTGAGTGAATTGCCAAAAGTCAGATTTTTGCTGAAATTGTGACCCTGGGGCTTAGGGATTTTTTCAAAAAATCTTTTTCTGCCGGTTATGTTGTCGAGGGCTGATTTCTTTGCCTGTGATTAAAAGCCTTCTGTTTTTTTCGCCAAACCTCTCAGGGGAGCATTTGCAACCGTTTGGCACCATTTTTGAGTGAATTGCCAAAAGTCAGATTTTTGCTGAAATTGTGACCCCGGGGCTTAGGGATTTTTTCAAAAAAATCTTTTTCTGCCGGTTAAGTTGTCAAGGGCTGATTTCTTGTCCTGTGATAAAAAGCCATCTGTTTCGACCGCCAAACCTTTCAGGGGAGCATTTGCAACCGTTTGGCAACATTTTTGAGTGAATTGCCAAAAGTCAGATTTTTGCTGAAATTGTGACCCTGGGGCTTCGGGATTTTTTCAAAAAAATCTTTTTCTGCCGGTTAAGTTGTCGAGGGCTGATTTATTGTTCTGTGATAAAAAGCCTTCTGTTTTTTTCGCCAAACCTCTCAGGGGAGCATTTGCAACCGTTTGGCACCATTTTTGAGTGAATTGCCAAAAGTCAGATTTTTGCTGAAATTGTGACCCCGGGGCTTAGGGATTTTTTCAAAAAAATCTATTTCTGCCGGTTAAGTTGTCGAGGGCTGATTTCTTTCCCTGTGATAAAAAGCCTTCTGTTTCCTTCTCCAAACCTTTCAGGGGAACATTTGCAACCGTTTGGCACCATTTTTGAGTGAATTGCCAAAAGTCAGATTTTTGCTGAAATTGTGACCCCGGGGCTTAGGGATTTTTTCAAAAAAATCTTTTTCTGCCGGTTAAGTTGTCGATGGCTGATTTCTTGTTCTGTGATAAAAAGCCTTCTGTTTCGACCGCCAAACCTTTCAGGGAGCATTTGCAACAGCTAGTCATCATTTCTGAGTGAATTGCCAAAAGTCAGATTTTTGCTGAAATTGTGACCCTGGGGTTTCGGGATTTTTTCAAAAAAAATTTTTTCTGCCGGTTAAGTTCTCAATGGCTGATTTCTTGTTCTGTGATAAAAAGCCTTCTGTTTCGACCAAGAAACCTTTCAGGAGAGCATTTGCAACCGTTTAGCACCATTTTTGAGTGAATTGCCAAAAGTCAGATTTTTGCTGAAATTGTGACCCCGGGGCTTAGGGATTTTTTCAAAAAATCTTTTTCTGCCAGTTAAGTTGTCGAGGGCTGATTTCTTGTTCTGTGATAAAAAGCCTTCTGTTTCGACCGCCAAACCTTTCAGGGGTGCATTTGCAACAGCTAAGCATCATTTTTGAGTGAATTGCCAAAAGTCAGATTTTTGCTGAAATTGTGACCCCGGGGCTTAGGGATTTTTTCAAGAAAACTTTTTCTGCCGGTTATGTTGTCGTGGGCTGACTTCTTGTCCTGTGATTAAAAGCCTTCTGTTTTTTTTCGCCAAACCTTTCAGGGGAGCATTTGCAACAGCTAGGCATCATTTTTGAGTGAATTGCCAAAAGTCAGATTTTTGCTGAAATTGTGACCCCGGGGCTCAGGGATTTTTTCAAAAAATCTTTTTCTGCCGGTTAAGTTGTCGAGGGCTGATTTCTTGTTCTGTGATAAAAAGCCTTCTGTTTCGACCAAGAAACCTTTCAGGAGAGCTTTTGCAACCGTTTAGCACCATTTTTGAGTGAATTGCCAAAAGTCAGATTTTTGCTGAAATTGTGACCCAGGGGCTTAGGGATTTTTTTCAAAAAAACTTTTTCTGCCGGTTATGTTGTCGAGGGCTGATTTCTTGTTCTGTGATAAAAAGCCTTCAGTTTCGACCGCCAAATCTTTCAGAGGAGCATTTGCAACAGTTTGGCATCATTTTTGAGTGAATTGCCAAAAGTCAGATTTTTGCTGAAATTGTGACCCCGGGGCTTAGGGATTTTTTCAAAAAATCTTTTTCTGCCGGTTAAGTTGTCGAGGGCTGATTTCTTTCCCTGTCATAAAAAGCCTTCTGTTTCGACCGCCAAATCTTTCAGGGGAGCATTTGCAACCGTTTGAGTGAATTGCCAAAAGTCAGATTTTTGCTGAAATTGTGACCCCGGGGCTTAGGGATTTTTTCAAAAAAATCTTTTTCTGCCGGTTAAGTTGTCAAGGGCTGATTTCTTGTCCTGTGATAAAAAGCCATCTGATTCGACCGCCAAACCTTTCAGGGGAGCATTTGCAACCGTTTGGCACCATTTTTGAGTGAATTGCCAAAAGTCAGATTTTTGCTGAAATTGTGACCCCGGGGCTTAGGGATTTTTTCAAAAAAATCTATTTCTGCCGGTTAAGTTGTCGAGGGCTGATTTCTTGTTCTGTGATAAAAAGCCTTCTGTTTTTTACGCCAAACCTCTCAGGGGAGCATTTGCAACCCTTTGGAACCATTTTTGAGTGAATTGCCAAAAGTCAGATTTTTGCTGAAATTGTGACCCTGGGGTTAGGGATTTTTTCAAAAAAATCTTTTTCTGCCGGTTAAGTTGTCGAGGGCTGATTTCTTTCCCTGTGATAAAAAGCCTTCTGTTTCCTTCTCCAAACCTTTCAGGGGAACATTTGCAACCGTTTGGCACCATTTTTGAGTGAATTGCCAAAAGTCAGATTTTTGCTGAAATTGTGACCCCGGGGCTTAGGGATTTTTTCAAAAAAATCTTTTTCTGCCGGTTAAGTTGTCAATGGCTGATTTCTTGTTCTGTGATAAAAAGCCTTCTGTTTCGACCAAGAAACCTTTCAGGAGAGCATTTGCAACCGTTTAGCACCATTTTTGAGTGAATTGCCAAAAGTCAGATTTTTGCTGAAATTGTGACCCCAGGGCTTAGGGATTTTTTCAAAAAATCTTTTTCTGCTGCTTAAGTTGTCGAGGGCTGATTTCTTTTTCTGTGATAAAAAGCCTTCTGTTTCAACCGCCAAACCTTTCAGGGGTGCATTTGCAACAGCTAGGCATCATTTTTGAGTGAATTGCCAAAAGTCAGATTTTTGCTGAAATTGTGACCCCGGGGCTTAGGGATTTTTTCAAAAAATCTTTTTCTGCCGGTTAAGTTGTCGAGGGCTGATTTCTTTCCCTGTCATAAAAAGCCTTCTGTTTCGACCGCCAAATCTTTCAGGGGAGCATTTGCAACCGTTTGAGTGAATTGCCAAAAGTCAGATTTTTGCTGAAATTGTGACCCCGGGGCTTAGGGATTTTTTCAAAAAAATCTTTTTCTGCCGGTTAAGTTGTCAAGGGCTGATTTCTTGTCCTGTGATAAAAAGCCATCTGATTCGACCGCCAAACCTTTCAGGGGAGCATTTGCAACCGTTTGGCACCATTTTTGAGTGAATTGCCAAAAGTCAGATTTTTGCTGAAATTGTGACCCCGGGGCTTAGGGATTTTTTCAAAAAAATCTATTTCTGCCGGTTAAGTTGTCGAGGGCTGATTTCTTGTTCTGTGATAAAAAGCCTTCTGTTTTTTACGCCAAACCTCTCAGGGGAGCATTTGCAACCCTTTGGAACCATTTTTGAGTGAATTGCCAAAAGTCAGATTTTTGCTGAAATTGTGACCCTGGGGTTAGGGATTTTTTCAAAAAAATCTTTTTCTGCCGGTTAAGTTGTCGAGGGCTGATTTCTTTCCCTGTGATAAAAAGCCTTCTGTTTAGACCGCCAAATCTTTCAGGGGAGCATTTGCAACAGTTTGGCATCATTTTTGAGTGAATTGCCAAAAGTCAGATTTTTGCTGAAATTGTGACCCCGGGGCTTAGGGATTTTTTCAAAAAAATCTTTTTCTGCCGGTTAAGTTGTCAAGGGCTGATTTCTTGTCCTGTGATAAAAAGCCATCTGTTTCGACCGCCAAACCTTTCAGGGGAGCATTTGCAACAGCTAGGCATCATTTTTGAGTGAATTGCCAAAAGTCAGATTTTTGCTGAAATTGTGACCCCGGGCCTTAGCGATTTTTTCAAAAAAACTTTTTCTGCCGGTTAAGTTGTCGAGGGCTGATTTCTTTCCCTGTGATTAAAAGCCTTCTGTTTTTTTTCGCCAAACCTTTCAGGGGAGCATTTGAAACCGTTTGGCACCATTTTTGAGTGAATTGCCAAAAGTCAGATTTTTGCTGAAATTGTGACCCCGGGCCTTAGGGATTTTTTCAAAAAAATCTTTTTCTGCCGGTTATGTTGTCGTGGGCTGATTTCTTGTCCTGTGATTAAAAGCCTTCTGTTTTTTTTCGCCAAACCTTTCAGGGGAGCATTTGAAACCGTTTGGCACCATTTTTGAGTGAATTGCCAAAAGTCAGATTTTTGCTGAAATTGTGACCCCGGGGCTCAGGGATTTTTTCAAAAAATCTTTTTCTGCCGGTTAAGTTGTCGAGGGCTGATTTCTTGTTCTGTGATAAAAAGCCTTCTGTTTCGACCAAGAAACCTTTCAGGAGAGCATTTGCAACCGTTTAGCACCATTTTTGAGTGAATTGCCAAAAGTCAGATTTTTGCTGAAATTGTGACCCCGGGGCTTAGGGATTTTTTCAAAAAAATCTTTTTCTGCCAGTTAAGTTGTCAAGGGCTGATTTCTTGTTCTGTGATAAAAAGCCTTCTGTTTCGACCGCCAAACCTTTCAGGGGAGCATTTGCAACCGTTTGGCAACATTTTTGAGTGAATTGCCAAAAGTCAGATTTTTGCTGAAATTGTGACCCCGGGGCTTAGGGATTTTTTCAAAAAATCTTTTTCTGCCGGTTATGTTGTCGAGGCTGATTTCTTTTCCTGTGATTAAAAGCCTTCTGTTTTTTTGGCCAAACCTCTCATGGGAGCATTTTCAACCGTTTGGCACCATTTTTCAGTGAATTGCCAAAAGTCAGATTTTTGCTGAAATTGTGACCCCGGGGCTTAGGGATTTTTTCAAAAAATCTTTTTCTGCCGGTTAAGTTGTCGAGGGCTGATTTCTTTCCCTGTCATAAAAAGCCTTCTGTTTCGACCGCCAAATCTTTCAGGGGAGCATTTGCAACCGTTTGAGTGAATTGCCAAAAGTCAGATTTTTGCTGAAATTGTGACCCCGGGGCTTAGGGATTTTTTCAAAAAAATCTTTTTCTGCCGGTTAAGTTGTCAAGGGCTGATTTCTTGTCCTGTGATAAAAAGCCATCTGTTTCGACCGCCAAACCTTTCAGGGGAGCATTTGCAACCGTTTGGCACCATTTTTGAGTGAATTGCCAAAAGTCAGATTTTTGCTGAAATTGTGACCCCGGGGCTTAGGGATTTTTTCAAAAAAATCTTTTTATGACGGTTAAGTTGTCGAGGGCTGATTTATTGTTCTGTGATAAAAAGCCTTCTGTTTTTTTCGCCAAACCTCTCAGGGGAGCATTTGCAACCGTTTGGCACCATTTTTGAGTGAATTGCCAAAAGTCAGATTTTTGCTGAAATTGTGACCCCGGGGCTTAGGGATTTTTTCAAAAAAATCTATTTCTGCCGGTTAAGTTGTCGAGGGCTGATTTCTTGTTCTGTGATAAAAAGCCTTCTGTTTTTTACGCCAAACCTCTCAGGGGAGCATTTGCAACCCTTTGGAACCATTTTTGAGTGAATTGCCAAAAGTCAGATTTTTGCTGAAATTGTGACCCTGGGGTTAGGGATTTTTTCAAAAAAATCTTTTTCTGCCGGTTAAGTTGTCGAGGGCTGATTTCTTTCCCTGTGATAAAAAGCCTTCTGTTTAGACCGCCAAATCTTTCAGGGGAGCATTTGCAACAGTTTGGCATCATTTTTGAGTGAATTGCCAAAAGTCAGATTTTTGCTGAAATTGTGACCCTGGGGCTTAGGGATTTTTTCAAAAAATCTTTTTCTGCCGGTTATGTTGTCGAGGGCTGATTTATTGTTCTGTGATAAAAAGCCTTCTGTTTTTTTCGCCAAACCTCTCAGGGGAGCATTTGCAACCGTTTGGCACCATTTTTGAGTGAATTGCCAAAAGTCAGATTTTTGCTGAAATTGTGACCCCGGGGCTTAGGGATTTTTTCAAAAAAATCTATTTCTGCCGGTTAAGTTGTCGAGGGCTGATTTCTTTCCCTGTGATAAAAAGCCTTCTGTTTCCTTCTCCAAACCTTTCAGGGGAACATTTGCAACCGTTTGGCACCATTTTTGAGTGAATTGCCAAAAGTCAGATTTTTGCTGAAATTGTGACCCCGGGGCTTAGGGATTTTTTCAAAAAAATCTTTTTCTGCCGGTTAAGTTGTCGATGGCTGATTTCTTGTTCTGTGATAAAAAGCCTTCTGTTTCGACCGCCAAACCTTTCAGGGAGCATTTGCAACAGCTAGTCATCATTTCTGAGTGAATTGCCAAAAGTCAGATTTTTGCTGAAATTGTGACCCTGGGGTTTCGGGATTTTTTCAAAAAAAATTTTTTCTGCCGGTTAAGTTCTCAATGGCTGATTTCTTGTTCTGTGATAAAAAGCCTTCTGTTTCGACCAAGAAACCTTTCAGGAGAGCATTTGCAACCGTTTAGCACCATTTTTGAGTGAATTGCCAAAAGTCAGATTTTTGCTGAAATTGTGACCCCGGGGCTTAGGGATTTTTTCAAAAAATCTTTTTCTGCCAGTTAAGTTGTCGAGGGCTGATTTCTTGTTCTGTGATAAAAAGCCTTCTGTTTCGACCGCCAAACCTTTCAGGGGTGCATTTGCAACAGCTAAGCATCATTTTTGAGTGAATTGCCAAAAGTCAGATTTTTGCTGAAATTGTGACCCCGGGGCTTAGGGATTTTTTCAAGAAAACTTTTTCTGCCGGTTATGTTGTCGTGGGCTGACTTCTTGTCCTGTGATTAAAAGCCTTCTGTTTTTTTTCGCCAAACCTTTCAGGGGAGCATTTGCAACAGCTAGGCATCATTTTTGAGTGAATTGCCAAAAGTCAGATTTTTGCTGAAATTGTGACCCCGGGGCTCAGGGATTTTTTCAAAAAATCTTTTTCTGCCGGTTAAGTTGTCGAGGGCTGATTTCTTGTTCTGTGATAAAAAGCCTTCTGTTTCGACCAAGAAACCTTTCAGGAGAGCATTTGCAACCGTTTAGCACCATTTTTGAGTGAATTGCCAAAAGTCAGATTTTTGCTGAAATTGTGACCCCGGGGCTTAGGGATTTTTTTCAAAAAAACTTTTTCTGCCGGTTATGTTGTCGAGGGCTGATTTCTTGTTCTGTGATAAAAAGCCTTCAGTTTCGACCGCCAAATCTTTCAGAGGAGCATTTGCAACAGTTTGGCATCATTTTTGAGTGAATTGCCAAAAGTCAGATTTTTGCTGAAATTGTGACCCCGGGACTTAGGGATTTTTTCAAAAAAATCTTTTTCTGCCGCTTAAGTTGTCGAGGGCTGATTTCTTTCCCTGTGATAAAAAGCCTTCTGTTTCCTTCTCCAAACCTTTCAGGGGAACATTTGCAACCGTTTGGCACCATTTTTGAGTGAATTGCCAAAAGTCAGATTTTTGCTGAAATTGTGACCCCGGGGCTTAGGGATTTTTTCAAAAAAATCTTTTTCTGCCGGTTAAGTTGTCAATGGCTGATTTCTTGTTCTGTGATAAAAAGCCTTCTGTTTCGACCAAGAAACCTTTCAGGAGAGCATTTGCAACCGTTTAGCACCATTTTTGAGTGAATTGCCAAAAGTCAGATTTTTGCTGAAATTGTGACCCCAGGGCTTAGGGATTTTTTCAAAAAATCTTTTTCTGCCAGTTAAGTTGTCGAGGGCTGATTTCTTGTTCTGTGATAAAAAGCCTTCTGTTTCGACCGCCAAACCTTTCAGGGGTGCATTTGCAACAGCTAAGCATCATTTTTGAGTGAATTGCCAAAAGTCAGATTTTTGCTGAAATTGTGACCCCGGGGCTTAGGGATTTTTTCAAGAAAACTTTTTCTGCCGGTTATGTTGTCGTGGGCTGACTTCTTGTCCTGTGATTAAAAGCCTTCTGTTTTTTTTCGCCAAACCTTTCAGGGGAGCATTTGCAACAGCTAGGCATCATTTTTGAGTGAATTGCCAAAAGTCAGATTTTTGCTGAAATTGTGACCCCGGGGCTCAGGGATTTTTTCAAAAAATCTTTTTCTGCCGGTTAAGTTGTCGAGGGCTGATTTCTTGTTCTGTGATAAAAAGCCTTCTGTTTCGACCGCGAAACCTTTCAGGAGAGCATTTGCAACCGTTTAGCACCATTTTTGAGTGAATTGCCAAAAGTCAGATTTTTGCTGAAATTGTGACCCCGGGGCTTAGGGATTTTTTTCAAAAAAACTTTTTCTGCCGGTTATGTTGTCGAGGGCTGATTTCTTGTTCTGTGATAAAAAGCCTTCAGTTTCGACCGCCAAATCTTTCAGAGGAGCATTTGCAACAGTTTGGCATCATTTTTGAGTGAATTGCCAAAAGTCAGATTTTTGCTGAAATTGTGACCCCGGGACTTAGGGATTTTTTCAAAAAAATCTTTTTCTGCCGCTTAAGTTGTCGAGGGCTGATTTCTTTCCCTGTGATAAAAAGCCTTCTGTTTCCTTCTCCAAACCTTTCAGGGGAACATTTGCAACCGTTTGGCACCATTTTTGAGTGAATTGCCAAAAGTCAGATTTTTGCTGAAATTGTGACCCCGGGGCTTAGGGATTTTTTCAAAAAAATCTTTTTCTGCCGGTTAAGTTGTCAATGGCTGATTTCTTGTTCTGTGATAAAAAGCCTTCTGTTTCGACCAAGAAACCTTTCAGGAGAGCATTTGCAACCGTTTAGCACCATTTTTGAGTGAATTGCCAAAAGTCAGATTTTTGCTGAAATTGTGACCCCAGGGCTTAGGGATTTTTTCAAAAAATCTTTTTCTGCTGCTTAAGTTGTCGAGGGCTGATTTCTTGTTCTGTGATAAAAAGCCTTCTGTTTCAACCGCCAAACCTTTCAGGGGTGCATTTGCAACAGCTAGGCATCATTTTTGAGTGAATTGCCAAAAGTCAGATTTTTGCTGAAATTGTGACCCCGGGGCTCAGGGATTTTTTCAAAAAATCTTTTTCTACCGGTTAAGTTGTCGAGGGCTGATTTCTTGTTCTGTGATAAAAAGACTTCTGTTTCAACCGCCAAACCTTTCAGGGGAGCATTTGCAACTGCTAGGCATCATTTTTGAGTGAATTGCCAAAAGTCAGATTTTTGCTGAAATTGTGACCCCGGGACTTAGGGATTTTCTCAAAAAATCTTTTTCTGCCAGTTAAGTTGTCGAGGGCTGATTTCTTGTTCTGTGATAAAAAGCCTTCTGTTTCGACCGCCAAACCTTTCAGGGGTGCATTTGCAACAGCTAGGCATCATTTTTGAGTGAATTGCCAAAAGTCAGATTTTTGCTGAAATTGTGACCCCGGGCCTTAGGGATTTTTTCAAGAAAACTTTTTCTGCCGGTTATGTTGTCGTGGGCTGATTTCTTGTCCTGTGATTAAAAGCCTTCTGTTTTTTTTCGCCAAACCTTTCAGGGGAGCATTTGCAACAGCTAGGCATCATTTTTGAGTGAATTGCCAAAAGTCAGATTTTTGCTGAAATTGTGACCCCGGGGCTTAGGGATTTTTTCAAAAAAACTTTTTCTGCCGGTTATGTTGTCGAGGGCTGATTTCTTGTCCTGTGATTAAAAGCCTTCTGTTTTTTTTCGCCAAACCTTTCAGGGGAGCATTTGCAACTGCTAGGCATCATTTTTGAGTGAAATGCCAAAAGTCAGATTTTTGCTGAAATTGTGACCCCGGGACTTAGGGATTTTCTCAAAAAATCTTTTTCTGCCAGTTAAGTTGTCGAGGGCTGATTTCTTGTTCTGTGATAAAAAGCCTTCTGTTTCGACCGCCAAACCTTTCAGGGGTGCATTTGCAACAGCTAGGCATCATTTTTGAGTGAATTGCCAAAAGTCAGATTTTTGCTGAAATTGTGACCCCGGGCCTTAGGGATTTTTTCAAGAAAACTTTTTCTGCCGGTTATGTTGTCGTGGGCTGATTTCTTGTCCTGTGATTAAAAGCCTTCTGTTTTTTTTCGCCAAACCTTTAAGGGGAGCATTTGCAACAGCTAGGCATCATTTTTGAGTGAATTGCCAAAAGTCAGATTTTTGCTGAAATTGTGACCCCGGGGCTTAGGGATTTTTTCAAAAAAACTTTTTCTGCCGGTTATGTTGTCGTGGGCTGATTTCTTGTCCTGTGATTAAAAGCCTTCTGTTGTTTTTCGCCAAACCTTTCAGGGGAGCATTTGCAACAGCTAGGCATCATTTTTGAGTGAATTGCCAAAAGTCAGATTTTTGCTGAAATTGTGACCCCGGGGCTCAGGGATTTTTTCAAAAAATCTTTTTCTGCCGGTTAAGTTGTCGAGGGCTGATTTCTTGTTCTGTGATAAAAAGCCTTCTGTTTCAACCGCCAAACCTTTCAGGGGAGCATTTGCAACAGCTAGGCATCATTTTTGAGTGAATTGCCAAAAGTCAGATTTTTGCTGAAATTGTGACCCCGGGGCTTAGGGATTTTTTCAAAAAAACTTTTTCTGCCGGTTAAGTTGTCGAGGGCTGATTTCTTGTTCGGTGATAAAAAGCCTTCTGTTTTTTTCGCCAAACCTCTCAGGGGAGCATTTGCAACCGTTTGGCACCATTTTTGAGTGAATTGCCAAAAGTCAGATTTTTGCTGAAATTGTGACCCCGGGGCTTAGGGATTTTTTCAAAAAAATCTTTTTCTGCCGGTTAAGTTGTCAAGGGCTGATTTCTTGTCCTGTGATTAAAAGCCTTCTGGTTTTTTTCTCCAAACCTTTCAGGGGAGCATTTGCAACAGCTAGGCATCATTTTTGAGTGAATTGCCAAAAGTCAGATTTTTGCTGAAATTGTGACCCCGGGGCTTAGGGATTTTTTCAAAAAAATCTTTTTCTGCCGGTTAAATTGTCGAGGGCTGATTTCTTGTTCTTTGATAAAAAGCCTTCTGTTTCGACCGCCAAACCTTTCAGGGGAGCATTTGCAACAGTTTGGCATCATTTTTGAGTGAATTGCCAAAAGTCAGATTTTTGCTGAAATTGTGACCCCGGGGCTTAGGGATTTTTAGAAAAAAATCTTTTTCTGCCGGTTATGTTGTCGAGGGCTGATTTCTTTCCCTGTGATTAAAAGCCTTCTGTTTTTTTCGCCAAACCTCTCAGGGGAGCATTTGCAACCGTTTGGCACCATTTTTGAGTGAATTGCCAAAAGTCAGATTTTTGCTGAAATTGTGACCCCGGGGCTTAGGGATTTTTTCAAAAAAATCTTTTTCTGCCGGTTAAGTTGTCAAGGGCTGATTTCTTGTCCTGTGATAAAAAGCCATCTGTTTCGACCGCCAAACCTTTCAGGGGAGCATTTGCAACCGTTTGGCAACATTTTTGAGTGAATTGCCAAAAGTCAGATTTTTGCTGAAATTGTGACCCCGGGGCTTAGGGATTTTTTCAAAAAAATCTTTTTCTGCCGGTTAAGTTGTCGAGGGCTGATTTATTGTTCTGTGATAAAAAGCCTTCTGTTTTTTTCGCCAAACCTCTCAGGGGAGCATTTGCAACCGTTTGGCACCATTTTTGAGTGAATTGCCAAAAGTCAGATTTTTGCTGAAATTGTGACCCCGGGGCTTAGGGATTTTTTCAAAAAAATCTATTTCTGCCGGTTAAGTTGTCGAGGGCTGATTTCTTTCCCTGTGATAAAAAGCCTTCTGTTTCCTTCTCCAAACCTTTCAGGGGAACATTTGCAACCGTTTGGCACCATTTTTGAGTGAATTGCCAAAAGTCAGATTTTTGCTGAAATTGTGACCCCGGGGCTTAGGGGTTTTTTCAAAAAAATCTTTTTCTGCCGGTTAAGTTGTCGATGGCTGATTTCTTGTTCTGTGATAAAAAGCCTTCTGTTTCGACCGCCAAACCTTTCAGGGAGCATTTGCAACAGCTAGTCATCATTTCTGAGTGAATTGCCAAAAGTCAGATTTTTGCTGAAATTGTGACCCTGGGGCTTCGGGATTTTTTCAAAAAAAAAATTTTCTGCCGGTTAAGTTGTCAATGGCTGATTTCTTGTTCTGTGATAAAAAGCCTTCTGTTTCGACCAAGAAACCTTTCAGGAGAGCATTTGCAACCGTTTAGCACCATTTTTGAGTGAATTGCCAAAAGTCAGATTTTTGCTGAAATTGTGACCCCGGGGCTTAGGGATTTTTTCAAAAAATCTTTTTCTACCAGTTAAGTTGTCGAGGGCTGATTTCTTGTTCTGTGATAAAAAGCCTTCTGTTTCGACCGCCAAACCTTTCAGGGGTGCATTTGCAACAGCTAAGCATCATTTTTGAGTGAATTGCCAAAAGTCAGATTTTTGCTGAAATTGTGACCCCGGGGCTTAGGGATTTTTTCAAGAAAACTTTTTCTGCCGGTTATGTTGTCGTGGGCTGACTTCTTGTCCTGTGATTAAAAGCCTTCTGTTTTTTTTCGCCAAACCTTTCAGGGGAGCATTTGCAACAGCTAGGCATCATTTTTGAGTGAATTGCCAAAAGTCAGATTTTTGCTGAAATTGTGACCCCGGGGCTTAGGGATTTTTTCAAAAAAATCTTTTTCTGCCAGTTAAGTTGTCAAGGGCTGATTTCTTGTTCTGTGATAAAAAGCCTTCAGTTTCGACCGCCAAATCTTTCAGAGGAGCATTTGCAACAGTTTGGCATCATTTTTGAGTGAATTGCCAAAAGTCAGATTTTTGCTGAAATTGTGACCCCGGGGCTTAGGGATTTTTTCAAAAAAATCTTTTTCTGCCGCTTAAGTTGTCGAGGGCTGATTTCTTTCCCTGTGATAAAAAGCCTTCTATTTCGACCGCCAAATCTTTCAGAGGAGCATTTGCAACCGTTTGGCACCATTTTTGAGTGAATTGCCAAAAGTCAGATTTTTGCTGAAATTGTGACCCCGGGGCTTAGGGATTTTTTCAAAAAAATCTTTTTCTGCCGGTTAAGTTGTCAAGGGCTGATTTCTTGTCCTGTGATAAAAAGCCATCTGTTTCGCCCGCCAAACCTTTCAGGGGAGCATTTGCAACCGTTTGGCAACATTTTTGAGTGAATTGCCAAAAGTCAGATTTTTGCTGAAATTGTGACCCCGGGGCTTAGGGATTTTTTCAAAAAAATCTTTTTCTGCCGGTTAAGTTGTCGAGGGCTGATTTATTGTTCTGTGATAAAAAGCCTTCTGTTTTTTTCGCCAAACCTCTCAGGGGAGCATTTGCAACCGTTTGGCACCATTTTTGAGTGAATTGCCAAAAGTCAGATTTTTGCTGAAATTGTGACCCCGGGGCTTAGGGATTTTTTCAAAAAAATCTATTTCTGCCGGTTAAGTTGTCGAGGGCTGATTTCTTTCAGTGTGATAAAAAGCCTTCTGTTTCCTTCTCCAAACCTTTCAGGGGAACATTTGCAACCGTTTGGCACCATTTTTGAGTGAATTGCCAAAAGTCAGATTTTTGCTGAAATTGTGACCCCGGGGCTTAGGGATTTTTTCAAAAAAATCTTTTTATGCCGGTTAAGTTGTTGATGGCTGATTTCTTGTTCTGTGATAAAAAGCCTTCTGTTTCGACCGCCAAACCTTTCAGGGAGCATTTGCAACAGCTAGTCATCATTTCTGAGTGAATTGCCAAAAGTCAGATTTTTGCTGAAATTGTGACCCTGGGGCTTCGGGATTTTTTCAAAAAATCTTTTTCTGCCGGTTAAGTTGTCGAGGGCTGATTTCTTGTTCTGTGATAAAAAGCCTTCTGTTTCGACCAAGAAACCTTTCAGGAGAGCATTTGCAACCGTTTAGCACCATTTTTGAGTGAATTGCCAAAAGTCAGATTTTTGCTGAAATTGTGACCCCGGGGCTTAGGGATTTTTTTCAAAAAAACTTTTTCTGCCGGTTATGTTGTCGAGGGCTGATTTCTTGTTCTGTGATAAAAAGCCTTCAGTTTCGACCGCCAAATCTTTCAGAGGAGCATTTGCAACAGTTTGGCATCATTTTTGAGTGAATTGCCAAAAGTCAGAATTTTGCTGAAATTGTGACCCCGGGACTTAGGGATTTTTTCAAAAAAATCTTTTTCTGCCGCTTAAGTTGTCGAGGGCTGATTTCTTTCCCTGTGATAAAAAGCCTTCTGTTTCCTTCTCCAAACCTTTCAGGGGAACATTTGCAACCGTTTGGCACCATTTTTGAGTGAATTGCCAAAAGTCAGATTTTTGCTGAAATTGTGACCCCGGGGCTTAGGGATTTTTTCAAAAAAATCTTTTTCTGCCGGTTAAGTTGTCAATGGCTGATTTCTTGTTCTGTGATAAAAAGCCTTCTGTTTCGACCAAGAAACCTTTCAGGAGAGCATTTGCAACCGTTTAGCACCATTTTTGAGTGAATTGCCAAAAGTCAGATTTTTGCTGAAATTGTGACCCCAGGGCTTAGGGATTTTTTCAAAAAATCTTTTTCTGCTGCTTAAGTTGTCGAGGGCTGATTTCTTGTTCTGTGATAAAAAGCCTTCTGTTTCAACCGCCAAACCTTTCAGGGGTGCATTTGCAACAGCTAGGCATCATTTTTGAGTGAATTGCCAAAAGTCAGATTTTTGCTGAAATTGTGACCCCGGGGCTCAGGGATTTTTTCAAAAAATCTTTTTCTACCGGTTAAGTTGTCGAGGGCTGATTTCTTGTTCTGTGATAAAAAGACTTCTGTTTCAACCGCCAAACCTTTCAGGGGAGCATTTGCAACTGCTAGGCATCATTTTTGAGTGAATTGCCAAAAGTCAGATTTTTGCTGAAATTGTGACCCCGGGACTTAGGGATTTTCTCAAAAAATCTTTTTCTGCCAGTTAAGTTGTCGAGGGCTGATTTCTTGTTCTGTGATAAAAAGCCTTCTGTTTCGACCGCCAAACCTTTCAGGGGTGCATTTGCAACAGCTAGGCATCATTTTTGAGTGAATTGCCAAAAGTCAGATTTTTGCTGAAATTGTGACCCCGGGCCTTAGGGATTTTTTCAAGAAAACTTTTTCTGCCGGTTATGTTGTCGTGGGCTGATTTCTTGTCCTGTGATTAAAAGCCTTCTGTTTTTTTTCGCCAAACCTTTCAGGGGAGCATTTGCAACAGTTTGGCATCATTTTTGAGTGAATTGCCAAAAGTCAGATTTTTGCTGAAATTGTGACCCCGGGGCTTAGGGATTTTTTCAAAAAAACTTTTTCTGCCGGTTATGTTGTCGAGGGCTGATTTCTTGTTCTGTGATAAAAAGCCTTCTGTTTCAACCGCCAAACCTTTCAGGGGAGCATTTGCAACAGCTAGGCATCATTTTTGAGTGAATTGCCAAAAGTCAGATTTTTGCTGAAATTGTGACCCCGGGGCTTAGGGATTTTTTCAAAAAAACTTTTTCTGCCGGTTAAGTTGTCGAGGGCTGATTTCTTGTTCGGTGATAAAAAGCCTTCTGTTTTTTTCGCCAAACCTCTCAGGGGAGCATTTGCAACCGTTTGGCACCATTTTTGAGTGAATTGCCAAAAGTCAGATTTTTGCTGAAATTGTGACCCCGGGGCTTAGGGATTTTTTCAAAAAAATCTTTTTCTGCCGGTTAAGTTGTCAAGGGCTGATTTCTTGTCCTGTGATTAAAAGCCTTCTGGTTTTTTTCGCCAAACCTTTCAGGGGAGCATTTGCAACAGCTAGGCATCATTTTTGAGTGAATTGCCAAAAGTCAGATTTTTGCTGAAATTGTGACCCCGGGGCTTAGGGATTTTTTCAAAAAAATCTTTTTCTGCCGGTTAAATTGTCGAGGGCTGATTTCTTGTTCTTTGATAAAAAGCCTTCTGTTTCGACCGCCAAACCTTTCAGGGGAGCATTTGCAACAGTTTGGCATCATTTTTGAGTGAATTGCCAAAAGTCAGATTTTTGCTGAAATTGTGACCCCGGGGCTTAGGGATTTTTAGAAAAAAATCTTTTTCTGCCGGTTATGTTGTCGAGGGCTGATTTCTTTCCCTGTGATTAAAAGCCTTCTGTTTTTTTCGCCAAACCTCTCAGGGGAGCATTTGCAACCGTTTGGCACCATTTTTGAGTGAATTGCCAAAAGTCAGATTTTTGCTGAAATTGTGACCCCGGGGCTTAGGGATTTTTTCAAAAAAATCTTTTTCTGCCGGTTAAGTTGTCAAGGGCTGATTTCTTGTCCTGTGATAAAAAGCCATCTGTTTCGACCGCCAAACCTTTCAGGGGAGCATTTGCAACCGTTTGGCAACATTTTTGAGTGAATTGCCAAAAGTCAGATTTTTGCTGAAATTGTGACCCCGGGGCTTAGGGATTTTTTCAAAAAAATCTTTTTCTGCCGGTTAAGTTGTCGAGGGCTGATTTATTGTTCTGTGATAAAAAGCCTTCTGTTTTTTTCGCCAAACCTCTCAGGGGAGCATTTGCAACCGTTTGGCACCATTTTTGAGTGAATTGCCAAAAGTCAGATTTTTGCTGAAATTGTGACCCCGGGGCTTAGGGATTTTTTCAAAAAAATCTATTTCTGCCGGTTAAGTTGTCGAGGGCTGATTTCTTTCCCTGTGATAAAAAGCCTTCTGTTTCCTTCTCCAAACCTTTCAGGGGAACATTTGCAACCGTTTGGCACCATTTTTGAGTGAATTGCCAAAAGTCAGATTTTTGCTGAAATTGTGACCCCGGGGCTTAGGGATTTTTTCAAAAAAATCTTTTTCTGCCGGTTAAGTTGTCGATGGCTGATTTCTTGTTCTGTGATAAAAAGCCTTCTGTTTCGACCGCCAAACCTTTCAGGGAGCATTTGCAACAGCTAGTCATCATTTCTGAGTGAATTGCCAAAAGTCAGATTTTTGCTGAAATTGTGACCCTGGGGCTTCGGGATTTTTTCAAAAAAAAAATTTTCTGCCGGTTAAGTTGTCAATGGCTGATTTCTTGTTCTGTGATAAAAAGCCTTCTGTTTCGACCAAGAAACCTTTCAGGAGAGCATTTGCAACCGTTTAGCACCATTTTTGAGTGAATTGCCAAAAGTCAGATTTTTGCTGAAATTGTGACCCCGGGGCTTAGGGATTTTTTCAAAAAATCTTTTTCTACCAGTTAAGTTGTCGAGGGCTGATTTCTTGTTCTGTGATAAAAAGCCTTCTGTTTCGACCGCCAAACCTTTCAGGGGTGCATTTGCAACAGCTAAGCATCATTTTTGAGTGAATTGCCAAAAGTCAGATTTTTGCTGAAATTGTGACCCCGGGGCTTAGGGATTTTTTCAAGAAAACTTTTTCTGCCGGTTATGTTGTCGTGGGCTGACTTCTTGTCCTGTGATTAAAAGCCTTCTGTTTTTTTTCGCCAAACCTTTCAGGGGAGCATTTGCAACAGCTAGGCATCATTTTTGAGTGAATTGCCAAAAGTCAGATTTTTGCTGAAATTGTGACCCCGGGGCTCAGGGATTTTTTCAAAAAATCTTTTTCTGCCGGTTAAGTTGTCGAGGGCTGATTTCTTGTTCTGTGATAAAAAGCCTTCTGTTTCGACCAAGAAACCTTTCAGGAGAGCATTTGCAACCGTTTAGCACCATTTTTGAGTGAATTGCCAAAAGTCAGATTTTTGCTGAAATTGTGACCCCGGGGCTTAGGGATTTTTTTCAAAAAAACTTTTTCTGCCGGTTATGTTGTCGAGGGCTGATTTCTTGTTCTGTGATAAAAAGCCTTCAGTTTCGACCGCCAAATCTTTCAGAGGAGCATTTGCAACAGTTTGGCATCATTTTTGAGTGAATTGCCAAAAGTCAGATTTTTGCTGAAATTGTGACCCCGGGGCTTAGGGATTTTTTCAAAAAAATCTTTTTCTGCCGCTTAAGTTGTCGAGGGCTGATTTCTTTCCCTGTGATAAAAAGCCTTCTATTTCGACCGCCAAATCTTTCAGAGGAGCATTTGCAACCGTTTGGCACCATTTTTGAGTGAATTGCCAAAAGTCAGATTTTTGCTGAAATTGTGACCCCGGGGCTTAGGGATTTTTTCAAAAAAATCTTTTTCTGCCGGTTAAGTTGTCAAGGGCTGATTTCTTGTCCTGTGATAAAAAGCCATCTGTTTCGACCGCCAAACCTTTCAGGGGAGCATTTGCAACCGTTTGGCAACATTTTTGAGTGAATTGCCAAAAGTCAGATTTTTGCTGAAATTGTGACCCCGGGGCTTAGGGATTTTTTCAAAAAAATCTTTTTCTGCCGGTTAAGTTGTCGAGGGCTGATTTATTGTTCTGTGATAAAAAGCCTTCTGTTTTTTTCGCCAAACCTCTCAGGGGAGCATTTGCAACCGTTTGGCACCATTTTTGAGTGAATTGCCAAAAGTCAGATTTTTGCTGAAATTGTGACCCCGGGGCTTAGGGATTTTTTCAAAAAAATCTATTTCTGCCGGTTAAGTTGTCGAGGGCTGATTTCTTTCAGTGTGATAAAAAGCCTTCTGTTTCCTTCTCCAAACCTTTCAGGGGAACATTTGCAACCGTTTGGCACCATTTTTGAGTGAATTGCCAAAAGTCAGATTTTTGCTGAAATTGTGACCCCGGGGCTTAGGGATTTTTTCAAAAAAATCTTTTTATGCCGGTTAAGTTGTCGATGGCTGATTTCTTGTTCTGTGATAAAAAGCCTTCTGTTTCGACCGCCAAACCTTTCAGGGAGCATTTGCAACAGCTAGTCATCATTTCTGAGTGAATTGCCAAAAGTCAGATTTTTGCTGAAATTGTGACCCTGGGGCTTCGGGATTTTTTCAAAAAAAAATTTTTCTGCCGGTTAAGTTGTCAATGGCTGATTTCTTGTTCTGTGATAAAAAGCCTTCTGTTTCGACCAAGAAACCTTTCAGGAGAGCATTTGCAACCGTTTAGCACCATTTTTGAGTGAATTGCCAAAAGTCAGATTTTTGCTGAAATTGTGACCCCGGGGCTTAGGGATTTTTTCAAAAAATCTTTTTCTACCAGTTAAGTTGTCGAGGGCTGATTTCTTGTTCTGTGATAAAAAGCCTTCTGTTTCGACCGCCAAACCTTTCAGGGGTGCATTTGCAACAGCTAAGCATCATTTTTGAGTGAATTGCCAAAAGTCAGATTTTTGCTGAAATTGTGACCCCGGGGCTTAGGGATTTTTTCAAGAAAACTTTTTCTGCCGGTTATGTTGTCGTGGGCTGACTTCTTGTCCTGTGATTAAAAGCCTTCTGTTTTTTTTCGCCAAACCTTTCAGGGGAGCATTTGCAACAGCTAGGCATCATTTTTGAGTGAATTGCCAAAAGTCAGATTTTTGCTGAAATTGTGACCCCGGGGCTCAGGGATTTTTTCAAAAAATCTTTTTCTGCCGGTTAAGTTGTCGAGGGCTGATTTCTTGTTCTGTGATAAAAAGCCTTCTGTTTCGACCAAGAAACCTTTCAGGAGAGCATTTGCAACCGTTTAGCACCATTTTTGAGTGAATTGCCAAAAGTCAGATTTTTGCTGAAATTGTGACCCCGGGGCTTAGGGATTTTTTTCAAAAAAACTTTTTCTGCCGCTTATGTTGTCGAGGGCTGATTTCTTGTTCTGTGATAAAAAGCCTTCAGTTTCGACCGCCAAATCTTTCAGAGGAGCATTTGCAACAGTTTGGCATCATTTTTGAGTGAATTGCCAAAAGTCAGATTTTTGCTGAAATTGTGACCCCGGGGCTTAGGGATTTTTTCAAAAAAATCTTTTTCTGCCGCTTAAGTTGTCGAGGGCTGATTTCTTTCCCTGTGATAAAAAGCCTTCTATTTCGACCGCCAAATCTTTCAGAGGAGCATTTGCAACAGCTAGGCATCATTTTTGAGTGAATTGCCAAAAGTCAGATTTTTGCTGAAATTGTGACCCCGGGGCTTAGGGATTTTTTCAAAAAAACTTTTTCTGCCGGTTATGTTGTCGAGGGCTGATTTTTTGTTCTGTGATAAAAAGCCTTCAGTTTCGACCGCCAAATCTTTCAGGGGAGCATTTACAACAGTTTGGCATCATTTTTGAGTGAATTGCCAAAAGTCAGATTTTTGCTGAAATTGTGACCCCGGGGCTTAGGGATTTTTTCAAAAAAACTTTTTCTGCCGGTTATGTTGTCGTGGGCTGATTTCTTGTCCTGTGATTAAAAGCCTTCTGTTTTTTTTCGCCAAACCTTTCAGGGGAGCATTTGCAACAGCTAGGCATCATTTTTGAGTGAATTGCCAAAAGTCAGATTTTTGCTGAAATTGTGACCCCGGGGCTCAGGGATTTTTTCAAAAAATCTTTTTCTGCCGGTTAAGTTGTCGAGGGCTGATTTCTTGTTCTGTGATAAAAAGCCTTCTGTTTCAACCGCCAAACCTTTCAGGGGAGCATTTGCAACAGCTAGGCATCATTTTTGAGTGAATTGCCAAAAGTCAGATTTTTGCTGAAATTGTGACCCCGGGGCTTAGGGATTTTTTCAAAAAATCTTTTTCTGCCGGTTATGTTGTCGAGGGCTGATTTCTTGTCCTGTGATTAAAAGCCTTCTGTTTTTTTCGCCAAACCTTTCAGGGGAGCATTTGCAACAGTTTGGAATCATTTTTGAGTGAATTGCCAAAAGTCAGATTTTTGCTGAAATTGTGACCCCGGGGCTTAGGGATTTTTTCAAAAAAATCTTTTTCTGCCGCTTAAGTTGTCGAGGGCTGATTTCTTTCCCTGTGATAAAAAGCCTTCTATTTCGACCGCCAAATCTTTCAGAGGAGCATTTGCAACAGCTAGGCATCATTTTTGAGTGAATTGCCAAAAGTCAGATTTTTGCTGAAATTGTGACCCCGGGGCTTAGGGATTTTTTCAAAAAAATCTTTTTCTGCCGGTTAAGTTGTCGAGGGCTGATTTGTTGTCCTGTGATTAAAAGCCTTCTGGTTTTTTTCGCCAAACCTTTCAGGGGAGCATTTGCAACAGTTTGGCATCATTTTTGAGTGAATTGCCAAAAGTCAGATTTTTGCTGAAATTGTGACCCCGGGGCTTAGGGATTTTTTCAAAAAATCTTTTTCTGCTGCTTAAGTTGTCGAGGGCTGATTTCTTGTTCTTTGATAAAAAGCCTTCTGTTTCGACCGCCAAACCTTTCAGGGGAGCATTTGCAACAGTTTGGCATCATTTTTGAGTGAATTGCCAAAAGTCAGATTTTTGCTGAAATTGTGACCCCGGGGCTTAGGGATTTTTTCAAAAAATCTTTTTCTGCTGCTTAAGTTGTCGAGGGCTGATTTCTTCTTCTGTGATAAAAAGCCTTCTGTTTCGACCGCCAAACCTTTCAGGGGTGCATTTGCAACAGCTAGGCATCATTTTTGAGTGAATTGCCAAAAGTCAGATTTTTGCTGAAATTGTGACCCCGGGGCTTAGGGATTTTTTCAAAAAAATCTTTTTCTGCCGCTTAAGTTGTCGAGGGCTGATTTCTTTCCCTGTGATAAAAAGCCTTCTATTTCGACCGCCAAATCTTTCAGAGGAGCATTTGCAACAGTTTGGCATCATTTTTGAGTGAATTGCGAAAAGTCAGATTTTTGCTGAAATTGTGACCCCGGGGCTTAGGGATTTTTTCAAAA
This sequence comes from Podarcis erhardii, assembly GCF_964252035.2. Classification (NCBI taxonomy): domain Eukaryota; kingdom Metazoa; phylum Chordata; class Lepidosauria; order Squamata; family Lacertidae; genus Podarcis; species Podarcis erhardii. The sequence continues at coordinate 12,148,482 of NC_138507.1, read as the reverse complement.
AATCTTTTTCGGCTGCTTAAGTTGTCGAGGACTGATTTCTTGTTCTGTGATAAAAAGCCTTCTGTTTCAACTGCCAAACCTTTCAGGGGAGGATTTGCAACAGCTAGGCATCATTTTTGAGTGAATTGCCAAGAGTCAGATTTTTGCTGAAATTGTGACCCCGGGGCTTAGGGATTTTTTCAAAAAAATCTTTTTCTGCCAGTTAAGTTGTCGAGGGCTGATTTCTTGTTCTTTGATAAAAAGCCTTCCGTTTCGACCGCCAAATCTTTCAGGGGAGCATTTGCAACCGTTTGGCATCATTTTTGAGTGAATTGCCAAAAGTCAGATTTTTGCTGAAATTGTGACCCCGGGGCTTAGTGATTTTTTCAAAAAATCTTTTTCTGCTGCTTAAGTTGTCGAGGGCTGATATCTTGTTCTGTGATAAAAAGCCTTCTGTTTCAACCGCCAAACCTTTCAGGGGAGCATTTGCAACAGCTAGGCATCATTTTTGAGTGAATTGCCAAAAGTCAGATTTTTGCTGAAATTGTGACCCCGGGGCTTAGGGATTTTTTCAAAAAATCTTTTTCTGCCAGTTAAGTTGTCGAGGGCTGATTTCTTGTTCTGTGATAAAAAGCCTTCTGTTTCGACCGCCAAACCTTTCAGGGGTGCATTTGCAACAGCTAGGCATCATTTTTGAGTGAATTGCCAAAAGTCAGATTTTTGCTGAAATTGTGACCCCGGGGCTTAGGGATTTTTTCAAAAAATCTTTTTCTGCCGGTTATGTTGTCGAGGGCTGATTTCTTGTCCTGTGATTAAAAGCCTTCTGTTTTTTTCGCCAAACCTTTCAGGGGAGCATTTGCAACAGTTTGGCATCATTTTTGAGTGAATTGCCAAAAGTCAGATTTTTGCTGAAATTGTGACCCCGGGGCTTAGGGATTTTTTCAAAAAAATCTTTTTCTGCCGCTTAAGTTGTCGAGGGCTGATTTCTTTCCCTGTGATAAAAAGCCTTCTATTTCGACCGCCAAATCTTTCAGAGGAGCATTTGCAACAGCTAGGCATCATTTTTGAGTGAATTGCCAAAAGTCAGATTTTTGCTGAAATTGTGACCCCGGGGCTTAGGGATTTTTTCAAAAAAATCTTTTTCTGCCGGTTAAGTTGTCGAGGGCTGATTTGTTGTCCTGTGATTAAAAGCCTTCTGGTTTTTTTCGCCAAACCTTTCAGGGGAGCATTTGCAACAGCTAGGCATCATTTTTGAATGAATTGCCAAAAGTCAGATTTTTGCTGAAATTGTGACCCCGGGGCTTAGGGATTTTTTCAAAAAAATCTTTTTCTGCCGGTTAAATTGTCGAGGGCTGATTTCTTGTTCTTTGATAAAAAGCCTTCTGTTTCGACCGCCAAACCTTTCAGGGGAGCATTTGCAACAGTTTGGCATCATTTTTGAGTGAATTGCCAAAAGTCAGATTTTTGCTGAAATTGTGACCCCGGGGCTTAGGGATTTTTTCAAAAAATCTTTTTCTGCTGCTTAAGTTGTCGAGGGCTGATTTCTTGTTCTTTGATAAAAAGCCTTCTGTTTCGACCGCCAAACCTTTCAGGGGAGCATTTGCAACAGTTTGGCATCATTTTTGAGTGAATTGCCAAAAGTCAGATTTTTGCTGAAATTGTGACCCCGGGGCTTAGGGATTTTTTCAAAAAATCTTTTTCTGCTGCTTAAGTTGTCGAGGGCTGATTTCTTCTTCTGTGATAAAAAGCCTTCTGTTTCGACCGCCAAACCTTTCAGGGGTGCATTTGCAACAGCTAGGCATCGTTTTTGAGTGAATTGCCAAAAGTCAGATTTTTGCTGAAATTGTGACCCCGGGGCTTAGGGATTTTTTCAAAAAAATCTTTTTCTGCTGCTTAAGTTGTCGAGGGCTGATTTCTTTCCCTGTGATAAAAAGCCTTCTATTTCGACCGCCAAATCTTTCAGAGGAGCATTTGCAACAGTTTGGCATCATTTTTGAGTGAATTGCGAAAAGTCAGATTTTTGCTGAAATTGTGACCCCGGGGCTTAGGGATTTTTTCAAAAAATCTTTTTCGGCTGCTTAAGTTGTCGAGGACTGATTTCTTGTTCTGTGATAAAAAGCCTTCTGTTTCAACCGCCAAACCTTTCAGGGGAGGATTTGCAACAGCTAGGCATCATTTTTGAGTGAATTGCCAAGAGTCAGATTTTTGCTGAAATTGTGACCCCGGGGCTTAGGGATTTTTTCAAAAAAATCTTTTTCTGCCAGTTAAGTTGTCGAGGGCTGATTTCTTGTTCTTTGATAAAAAGCCTTCCGTTTCGACCGCCAAATCTTTCAGGGGAGCATTTGCAACCGTTTGGCATCATTTTTGAGTGAATTGCCAAAAGTCAGATTTTTGCTGAAATTGTGACCCCGGGGCTTAGTGATTTTTTTAAAAAATCTTTTTCTGCTGCTTAAGTTGTCGAGGGCTGATATCTTGTTCTGTGATAAAAAGCCTTCTGTTTCAACCGCCAAACCTTTCAGGGGAGCATTTGCAACAGCTAGGCATCATTTTTGAGTGAATTGCCAAAAGTCAGATTTTTGCTGAAATTGTGACCCCGGGGCTTAGGGATTTTTTCAAAAAATCTTTTTCTGCTGGTTAAGTTGTCGGGGGCTGATTTCTTGTTCTGTGATAAAAAGCCTTCTGTTTCGACCAAGAAACCTTTCAGGAGAGCATTTCCAACCGTTTAGCACCATTTTTGAGTGAATTGCCAAAAGTCAGATTTTTGCTGAAATTGTGACCCCGGGGCTTAGGGATTTTTTCAAAAAATCTTTTTCTGCCAGTTAAGTTGTCGAGGGCTGATTTCTTGTCCTGTGATTAAAAGCCTTCTTTTTTTTTTCGCCCAACCTTTCAGGGGAGCATTTGCAACAGCTAGGCATCATTTTTGAGTGAATTGCCAAAAGTCAGATTTTTGCTGAAATTGTGACCCCGGGGCTTAGGGATTTTTTCAAAAAATCTTTTTCTGCCGGTTAAGTTGTTGAGGGCTGATTTCTTGTTCTGTGATAAAAAGCCTTCTGTTTCAACCAAGAAACCTTTCAGGAGAGCATTTGCAACCGTTTAGCAACATTTTTGAGTGAATTGCCAAAAGTCAGATTTTTGCTGAAATTGTGACCCCGGGGCTTAGGGATTTTTTCGAAAAATCTTTTTCTGCCGCTTAAGTTGTCAAGGGCTGATTTCTTGTTCTTTGATAAAAAGCCTTCTGTTTCGACCGCCAAACCTTTCAGGGGAGCATTTGCAACAGCTAGGCATCATTTTTGAGTGAATTGCCAAAAGTCAGATTTTTGCTGAAATTGTGACCCCGGGGCTTAGGGATTTTTTCAAAAAAAAAAATTTCTGCCGGTCAAGTTGTCGAGGGCTGATTTCTTGTTCTTTGATAAAAAGCCTTCCGTTTCGACCGCCAAATCTTTCAGGGGAGCATTTGCAACAGTTTGGCATCATTTTTGAGTGAATTGCCAAAAGTCAGATTTTTGCTGAAATTGTGACCCCGGGGCTTAGGGATTTTTTCAAAAAATCTTTTTCTGCTGGTTAAGTTGTCGAGGGCTGATTTCTTGTTCTGTGATAAAAAGCCTTCTGTTTCGACCAAGAAACCTTTCAGGAGAGCATTTGCAACAGTTTGGCATCATTTTTGAGTGAATTGCCAAAAGTCAGATTTTTGCTGAAATTGTGACCCCGGGGCTTAGGGATTTTTTCAAAAAATCTTTTTCTGCTGCTTAAGTTGTCGAGGGCTGATTTCTTGTTCTTTGATAAAAAGCCTTCTGTTTCGACCGCCAAACCTTTCAGGGGAGCATTTGCAACAGTTTGGCATCATTTTTGAGTGAATTGCCAAAAGTCAGATTTTTGCTGAAATTGTGACCCCGGGGCTTAGGGATTTTTTCAAAAAATCTTTTTCTGCTGCTTAAGTTGTCGAGGGCTGATTTCTTCTTCTGTGATAAAAAGCCTTCTGTTTCGACCGCCAAACCTTTCAGGGGTGCATTTGCAACAGCTAGGCATCGTTTTTGAGTGAATTGCCAAAAGTCAGATTTTTGCTGAAATTGTGACCCCGGGGCTTAGGGATTTTTTCAAAAAAATCTTTTTCTGCTGCTTAAGTTGTCGAGGGCTGATTTCTTTCCCTGTGATAAAAAGCCTTCTATTTCGACCGCCAAATCTTTCAGAGGAGCATTTGCAACAGTTTGGCATCATTTTTGAGTGAATTGCGAAAAGTCAGATTTTTGCTGAAATTGTGACCCCGGGGCTTAGGGATTTTTTCAAAAAATCTTTTTCGGCTGCTTAAGTTGTCGAGGACTGATTTCTTGTTCTGTGATAAAAAGCCTTCTGTTTCAACCGCCAAACCTTTCAGGGGAGGATTTGCAACAGCTAGGCATCATTTTTGAGTGAATTGCCAAGAGTCAGATTTTTGCTGAAATTGTGACCCCGGGGCTTAGGGATTTTTTCAAAAAAATCTTTTTCTGCCAGTTAAGTTGTCGAGGGCTGATTTCTTGTTCTTTGATAAAAAGCCTTCCGTTTCGACCGCCAAATCTTTCAGGGGAGCATTTGCAACCGTTTGGCATCATTTTTGAGTGAATTGCCAAAAGTCAGATTTTTGCTGAAATTGTGACCCCGGGGCTTAGTGATTTTTTTAAAAAATCTTTTTCTGCTGCTTAAGTTGTTGAGGGCTGATATCTTGTTCTGTGATAAAAAGCCTTCTGTTTCAACCGCCAAACCTTTCAGGGGAGCATTTGCAACAGCTAGGCATCATTTTTGAGTGAATTGCCAAAAGTCAGATTTTTGCTGAAATTGTGACCCCGGGGCTTAGGGATTTTTTCAAAAAATCTTTTTCTGCTGGTTAAGTTGTCGGGGGCTGATTTCTTGTTCTGTGATAAAAAGCCTTCTGTTTCGACCAAGAAACCTTTCAGGAGAGCATTTCCAACCGTTTAGCACCATTTTTGAGTGAATTGCCAAAAGTCAGATTTTTGCTGAAATTGTGACCCCGGGGCTTAGGGATTTTTTCAAAAAATCTTTTTCTGCCAGTTAAGTTGTCGAGGGCTGATTTCTTGTCCTGTGATTAAAAGCCTTCTTTTTTTTTTCGCCCAACCTTTCAGGGGAGCATTTGCAACAGCTAGGCATCATTTTTGAGTGAATTGCCAAAAGTCAGATTTTTGCTGAAATTGTGACCCCGGGGCTTAGGGATTTTTTCAAAAAATCTTTTTCTGCCGGTTAAGTTGTTGAGGGCTGATTTCTTGTTCTGTGATAAAAAGCCTTCTGTTTCAACCAAGAAACCTTTCAGGAGAGCATTTGCAACCGTTTAGCAACATTTTTGAGTGAATTGCCAAAAGTCAGATTTTTGCTGAAATTGTGACCCCGGGGCTTAGGGATTTTTTCGAAAAATCTTTTTCTGCCGCTTAAGTTGTCAAGGGCTGATTTCTTGTTCTTTGATAAAAAGCCTTCTGTTTCGACCGCCAAACCTTTCAGGGGAGCATTTGCAACAGCTAGGCATCATTTTTGAGTGAATTGCCAAAAGTCAGATTTTTGCTGAAATTGTGACCCCGGGGCTTAGGGATTTTTTCAAAAAAAAAAATTTCTGCCGGTCAAGTTGTCGAGGGCTGATTTCTTGTTCTTTGATAAAAAGCCTTCCGTTTCGACCGCCAAATCTTTCAGGGGAGCATTTGCAACAGTTTGGCATCATTTTTGAGTGAATTGCCAAAAGTCAGATTTTTGCTGAAATTGTGACCCCGGGGCTTAGGGATTTTTTCAAAAAATCTTTTTCTGCTGGTTAAGTTGTCGAGGGCTGATTTCTTGTTCTGTGATAAAAAGCCTTCTGTTTCGACCAAGAAACCTTTCAGGAGAGCATTTCCAACCGTTTAGCACCATTTTTGAGTGAATTGCCAAAAGTCAGATTTTTGCTGAAATTGTGACCCCGGGGCTTAGGGATTTTTTCAAAAAATCTTTTTCTGCCAGTTAAGTTGTCGAGAGCTGATTTCTTGTTCTGTGATAAAAAGCCTTCTGTTTCGACCGCCAAACCTTTCAGGGGAGCATTTGCAACAGCTAGGCATCATTTTTGAGTGAATTGCCAAAAGTCAGATTTTTGCTGAAATTGTGACCCCGGGGCTTAGGGATTTTTTCAAAAAAAAAAATTTCTGCCGGTCAAGTTGTCGAGGGCTGATTTCTTGTTCTTTGATAAAAAGCCTTCCGTTTCGACCGCCAAATCTTTCAGGGGAGCATTTGCAACAGTTTGGCATCATTTTTGAGTGAATTGCCAAAAGTCAGATTTTTGCTGAAATTGTGACCCCGGGGCTTAGGGATTTTTTCAAAAAATCTTTTTCTGCTGGTTAAGTTGTCGAGGGCTGATTTCTTGTTCTGTGATAAAAAGCCTTCTGTTTCGACCAAGAAACCTTTCAGGAGAGCATTTCCAACCGTTTAGCACCATTTTTGAGTGAATTGCCAAAAGTCAGATTTTTGCTGAAATTGTGACCCCGGGGCTTAGGGATTTTTTCAAAAAATCTTTTTCTGCCAGTTAAGTTGTCGAGAGCTGATTTCTTGTTCTGTGATAAAAAGCCTTCTGTTTCGACCGCCAAACCTTTCAGGGGAGCATTTGCAACAGCTAGGCATCATTTTTGAGTGAATTGCCAAAAGTCAGATTTTTGCTGAAATTGTGACCCCGGGGCTTAGGGATTTTTTCAAAAAATCTTTTTCTGCCGGTTAAGTTGTTGAGGGCTGATTTCTTGTTCTGTGATAAAAGCCTTCTGTTTCGACTCCCAAACCTTTCAGGGGTGCATTTGCAACAGCTAGGCATCATTTTTGAGTGAATTGCCAAAAGTCAGATTTTTGCTGAAATTGTGACCCCAGGGCTTAGGGATTTTTTCAAAAAAAAAATTTTCTGCCGGTCAAGTTGTCGAGGGCTGATTTCTTGTTTTGTGATAAAAAGCCTTCTGTTTCGGCCGCCAAACCTTTCAGGGGAGCATTTGCAACCGTTTGGCACCATTTTTGAGTGAATTGCCAAAAGTCAGATTTTTGCTGAAATTGTGACCCCGGGGCTTAGGGATTTTTACAAAAAAATCTTTTTCGGCGGGTTATGTTGTTGAGGGCTGATTTCTTCTCCTCTGATTAAAAGCCTTCTGTTTTTATCGCCAAACCTTTCAGGGGAGCATTTGCAACCCTTTGGCACCATTTTTGAGTGAATTGCCAAAAGTCAGATTTTTGCTGAAATTGTGACCCCGGGGCTTAGGGATTTTTTCAAAAAAATCTTTTTCTGCCGGTTAAGTTGTCGAGGGCTGATTTCTTGTTCTGTGATAAAAAGCCTTCTGTTTCAACCGCCAAACCTTTCAGGGGAGCATTTTCAACAGCTAGGCATCATTTTTGAGTGAATTGCCAAAAGTCAGATTTTTGCTGAAATTGTGACCCCGGGGCTTAGGGATTTTTTTTTAAAAAAAAATTTCTGCCGGTTAAGTTGTCGAGGGCTGATTTCTTGTTCTGTGATAAAAAGCCTTCTGTTTCGACCGCGAAACCTTTCAGGAGAGCATTTGCAACCGTTTGGCATCATTTCTGAGTGAATTGCCAAAAGTCAGATTTTTGCTGAAATTGTGACCCCGGGGCTTAGGAATTTTTTCAAAAAAATCTTTTTCTGCCGGTTAAGTTGTCGAGGGCTGATTTCTTGTTCTTTGATAAAAAGCGTTCTGTTTCGACCGCCAAACCTTTCAGGGGAGCATTTGCAACAGTTTGGCATCATTTCTGAGTGAATTGCCAAAAGTCAGATTTTTGCTGAAATTGTGACCCCGGGGCTTAGGGATTTTTTCAAAAAAATCTTTTTCTGCCCGTTAAGTTGTCAAGGGCTGATTTCTTGTTCTTTGATAAAAAGCCTTCCGTTTCGACCGCCAAATCTTTCAGGGGAGCATTTGCAACAGTTTGGAATAATTTTTGAGTTAATTGCCAAAAGTCAGATTTTTGCTGAAATTGTGACCCCGGGGCTTAAGGATTTTTTCAAAAAAAAAAAATTTCTGCCGGTCATGTTGTCGAGGGCTGATTTCTTGTTATGTGATAAAAAGCCTTCTCTTTCGGCCGCCAAACCTTTCAGGGGAGCATTTGCAACCATTTGGCAGCATTTTTGAGTGAATTGCCAAAAGTCAGATTTTTGCTGAAATTGTGACCTCATTTTTGAGTGAATTGCCAAAAGTCAGATTTTTGCTGAAATTGTGACCCCGGGGCTTAGGGATTTTTTCAAAAAATCTTTTTCTGCCGGTTATGTTGTTGAGGGCTGATTTCTTCTCCTCTGATTAAAAGCCTTCTGTTTTTTTCGCCAAACCTTTCAGGGGAGCATTTGCAACAGCTAGGCATCATTTTTGAGTGAATTGCCAAAAGTCAGATTTTTGCTGAAATTGTGACCCCGGGGCTTAGGGATTTTTTCAAAAAAATCTTTCTCTGCCGGTTAAGTTGTCGAGGGCTGATTTCTTGTTCTTTGATAAAAAGCCTTCTGTTTCGACCGCCAAACCTTTCAGGGGAGCATTTGCAACAGTTTGGCATCATTTTTGAGTGAATTGCCAAAAGTCAGATTTTTGCTGAAATTGTGACCCCGGGGCTTAGGGATTTTTTCAAAAAAATCTTTTTCTGCTGCTAAAGTTGTCGAGGGCTGATTTCTTTCCCTGTGATAAAAAGCCTTCTGTTTCGACCGCCAAACCTTTCAGGGGTGCATTTGCAACAGCTAGGCATCATTTTTGAGTGAATTGCCAAAAGTCAGATTTTTGCTGAAATTGTGACCCCGGGGCTTAGGGATTTTTTCAAAAAAATCTTTTTCTGCCGGTTAAGTTGTCGAGGGCTGATTTCGTGTTTTGTGATAAAAAGCCTTCTGTTTCGACCGCCAAACCTTTCAAGGGAGCATTTGCAACAGTTTGGCATCATTTTTGAGTGAATTGCCAAAAGTCAGATTTTTGCTGAAATTGTGACCCCGGGGCTTAGGGATTTTTTCAAAAAAATCTTTTTCTGCCGGTTATGTTGTCGAGAGCTGATTTCTTGTCCTGTGATTAAAAGGCTTCTGTTTCGACCGCGAAACCTTTCAGGAGAGCATTTGCAACCGTTTGGCACCATTTTTGAGTGAATTGCCAAAAGTCAGATTTTTGCTGAAATAGTGACCTGGGGGCTTAGGGATTTTTTCAAAAAAATCTTTTTCTGCTGGTTAAGTTGTCGAGGGCTGATTTCTTGTTCTTTGATAAAAAGCCTTCTGTTTCGACCGCCAAACCTTTCAGGGGAGCATTTGCAACAGCTAGGCATCATTTTTGAGTGAATTGCCAAAAGTCAGATTTTTGCTGAAATTGTGACCCCGGGGCTTAGGGATTTTTTCAAAAAAATCTTTTTCTGCCGGTTAAGGTGTCGAGGGCGGATTTCTTGTTCTGTGATAAAAAGCCTTCTGTTTCGACCGCGAAACCTTTCAGGAGAGCATTTGCAACCGTTTGGCACCATTTTTGAGTGAATTGCCAAAAGTCAGATTTTTGCTGAAATTGTGACCCCGGGGCTTAGGGATTTTTTCAAAAAATATTTTTCTGCTGGTTAAGTTGTCGAGGGCTGATTTCTTGTTCTGTGATAAAAAGCCTTCTGTTTTGACCAAGAAACCTTTCAGGAGAGCATTTGCAACCGTTTGGCACCATTTTTGAGTGAATTGCCAAAAGTCAGATTTTTGCTGAAATTGTGACCCCGGGGCTTAGGGATTTTTTCAAAAAAATCTTTTTCTGCCGGTTAAGTTGTTGAGGGCTGATTTCTTTCCCTGTGATAAAAAGCCTTCTGTTTCGACCGCCAAATCTTTCAGGGGAGCATTTGCAACAGCTAGGCATCATTTTTGAGTGAATTGCCAAAAGTCAGATTTTTGCTGAAATTGTGACCCCGGGGCTTAGGGCTTTTTTTTAAAAAAAAAATGTTCTGCCGGTTAAGTTGTCGAGGGCTGATTTCTTGTTCTGTGATAAAAAGCCTTCTGTTTGGACCGCCAAACCTTTCAGGGGAGCATTTGCAACCGTTTGGCACCATTTTTGAGTGAATTGCCAAAAGTCAGATTTTTGCTGAAATTGTGACCCCGGGGCTTAGGGATTTTTTCAAAAAAATCTTTTTCTTCCGGTTATGTTGTTGAGGGCTGATTTCTTCTCCTCTGATTAAAAGCCTTCTGTTTTTTTCGCCAAACCTTTCAGGGGAGCATTTGCAACAGCTAGGCATCATTTTTGGGTGAATTGCCAAAACTCAGATTTTGGCTGAAATTGTGACCCCGGGGCTTAGGGATTTTTTCAAAAAATCTTTTTCTTCCGGTTATGTTGTTGAGGGCTGATTTCTTCTCCTCTGATTAAAAGCCTTCTGTTTTTTTCGCCAAACCTTTCAGGGGAGCATTTGCAACAGCTAGGCATCATTTTTGAGTGAATTGCCAAAAGTCAGATTTTTGCTGAAATTGTGACCCCGGGGCTTAGGGATTTTTTCAAAAAAATCTTTTTCTGCCGGTTAAGTTGTCGAGGGCTGATTTCTTGTTCTTTGATAAAAAGCCTTCTGTTTCGACCGCCAAACCTTTCAGGGGAGCATTTGCAACAGTTTGGCATCATTTTTGAGTGAATTGCCAAAAGTCAGATTTTTGCTGAAATTGTGACCCCGGGGCTTAGGGATTTTTTCAAAAAAATCTTTTTCTGCTGCTAAAGTTGTCGAGGGCTGATTTCTTTCCCTGTGATAAAAAGCCTTCTGTTTCGACCGCCAAACCTTTCAGGGGAGCATTTGCAACAGCTAGGCATCATTTTTGAGTGAATTGCCAAAAGTCAGATTTTTGCTGAAATTGTGACCCCGGGGTTTAGGGATTTTTTCAAAAAAAAAATTTTCTGCCGCTTAAGTTGCCGAGGGCTGATTTCTTGTTCTTTGATAAAAAGCCTTCTGTTTCGACCGCCAAACCTTTCAGGGGAGCATTTGCAACCGTTTGGCACCATTTTTGAGTGAATTGCCAAAAGTCAGATTTTTGCTGAAATTGTGACCCCGGGGCTTAGGGATTTTTTCAAAAAAATCTTTTTCTGCCGGTTAAGTTGTCGAGGGCTGATTTCTTGTTCTTTGATAAAAAGCCTTCTGTTTCGACCGCCAAACCTTTCAGGGGAGCATTTGCAACAGTTTGGCATCATTTCTGAGTGAATTGCCAAAAGTCAGATTTTTGCTGAAATTGTGACCCCGGGGCTTAGGGATTTTTTCAAAAAAATCTTTTTCTGCCGGTTAAGTTGTCGAGGGCTGATTTCTTGTTTTGTGATAAAAAGCCTTCTGTTTCGACCGCCAAACCTTTCAGGGGAGCATTTGCAACAGTTTGGCATCATTTTTGAGTGAATTGCCCAAAGTCAGATTTTTGCTGAAATTGTGACCCCGGGGCTTAGGGATTTTTTCAAAAAAATCTTTTTCTGCCGGTTAAGTTGTCAAGGGCTGATTTCTTGTCCTGTGATAAAAGCCTTCTGTTTCGACTCCCAAACCTTTCAGGGGTGCATTTGCAACAGCTAGGCATCATTTTTGAGTGAACTGCCAAAAGTCAGATTTTTGCAGAAATTGTGACCCCGGGGCTTAGGGATTTTTTCAACAAATCTTTTTCTGCTGGTTAAGTTGTCGAGGGCTGATTTCTTGTTCTGTGATAAAAAGCCTTCTGTTTCGACCAAGAAACCTTTCAGGAGAGCATTTGCAACCGTTTGGCACCATTTTTGAGTGAATTGCCAAAAGTCAGATTTTTGCTGAAATTGTGACCCCGGGGCTTAGGGATTTTTTCAAAAAAATCTTTTTCTGCCGGTTAAGTTGTCGAGGGCTGATTTCTTGTTTTCTGATAAAAAGCCTTCTGTTTCGACCGCCAAACCTTTCAGGGGAGCATTTTCAACAGTTTGGCATCATTTTTGAGTGAATTGCCAAAAGTCAGATTTTTGCTGAAATTGTGACCCCGGGGCTTAGGGATTTTTTCAAAAAATCTTTTTCTGCTGCTAAAGTTGTCGAGGGCTGATTTCTTGTTCTGTGATAAAAAGCCTTCTGTTTCAACCGCCAAACCTTTCAGGGGAGCAATTGCAACAGCTAGGCATCATTTTTGAGTGAATTGCCAAAAGTCAGATTTTTGCTGAAATTGTGACCCCGGGGCTTAGGGATTTTTTCAAAAAAATCTTTTTTTGCCGGTTAAGTTGTCAAGAGCTGATTTCTTGTCCTGTGATAAAAGCCTTCTGTTTCAACCAAGAAACCTTTCAGGAGAGCATTTGCAACCGTTTGGCACCATTTTTGAGTGAATTGCCAAAAGTCAGATTTTTGCTGAAATTGTGACCCCGGGGCTTAGGGATTTTTTCAAAAAAATCTTTTTCTGCCGGTTAAGTTGTCAAGGGCTGATTTCTTGTCCTGTGATAAAAGCCTTCTGTTTCGACTCCCAAACCTTTCAGGGGTGCATTTGCAACAGCTAGGCATCATTTTTGAGTGAATTGCCAAAAGTCAGATTTTTGCTGAAATTGTGACCCCGGGGCTTAGGGCTTTTTTTAAAAAAAAAAATGTTCTGCCGGTTAAGTTGTCGAGGGCTGATTTCTTGTTCTGTGATAAAAAGCCTTCTGTTTGGACCGCCAAACCTTTCAGGGGAGCATTTGCAACCGTTTGGCACCATTTTTGAGTGAATTGCCAAAAGTCAGATTTTTGCTGAAATTGTGACCCCGGGGCTTAGGGATTTTTTCAAAAAAATCTTTTTCTTCCGGTTATGTTGTTGAGGGCTGATTTCTTCTCCTCTGATTAAAAGCCTTCTGTTTTTTTCGCCAAACCTTTCAGGGGAGCATTTGCAACAGCTAGGCATCATTTTTGGGTGAATTGCCAAAAGTCAGATTTTTGCTGAAATTGTGACCCCGGGGCTTAGGGATTTTTTCAAAAAATCTTTTTCTTCCGGTTATGTTGTTGAGGGCTGATTTCTTCTCCTCTGATTAAAAGCCTTCTGTTTTTTTCGCCAAACCTTTCAGGGGAGCATTTGCAACAGCTAGGCATCATTTTTGAGTGAATTGCCAAAAGTCAGATTTTTGCTGAAATTGTGACCCCGGGGCTTAGGGATTTTTTCAAAAAAATCTTTTTCTGCCGGTTAAGTTGTCGAGGGCTGATTTCTTGTTCTTTGATAAAAAGCCTTCTGTTTCGACCGCCAAACCTTTCAGGGGAGCATTTGCAACAGTTTGGCATCATTTTTGAGTGAATTGCCAAAAGTCAGATTTTTGCTGAAATTGTGACCCCGGGGCTTAGGGATTTTTTCAAAAAAATCTTTTTCTGCTGCTAAAGTTGTCGAGGGCTGATTTCTTTCCCTGTGATAAAAAGCCTTCTGTTTCGACCGCCAAACCTTTCAGGGGAGCATTTGCAACAGCTAGGCATCATTTTTGAGTGAATTGCCAAAAGTCAGATTTTTGCTGAAATTGTGACCCCGGGGTTTAGGGATTTTTTAAAAAAAAAAATTTTCTGCCGCTTAAGTTGCCGAGGGCTGATTTCTTGTTCTTTGATAAAAAGCCTTCTGTTTCGACCGCCAAACCTTTCAGGGGAGCATTTGCAACCGTTTGGCACCATTTTTGAGTGAATTGCCAAAAGTCAGATTTTTGCTGAAATTGTGACCCCGGGGCTTAGGGATTTTTTCAAAAAAATCTTTTTCTGCCGGTTAAGTTGTCGAGGGCTGATTTCTTGTTCTTTGATAAAAAGCCTTCTGTTTCGACCGCCAAACCTTTCAGGGGAGCATTTGCAACAGTTTGGCATCATTTCTGAGTGAATTGCCAAAAGTCAGATTTTTGCTGAAATTGTGACCCCGGGGCTTAGGGATTTTTTCAACAAATCTTTTTCTGCTGGTTAAGTTGTCGAGGGCTGATTTCTTGTTCTGTGATAAAAAGCCTTCTGTTTCGACCAAGAAACCTTTCAGGAGAGCATTTGCAACCGTTTGGCACCATTTTTGAGTGAATTGCCAAAAGTCAGATTTTTGCTGAAATTGTGACCCCGGGGCTTAGGGATTTTTTCAAAAAAATCTTTTTTTGCCGGTTAAGTTGTCAAGAGCTGATTTCTTGTCCTGTGATAAAAGCCTTCTGTTTCAACCAAGAAACCTTTCAGGAGAGCATTTGCAACCGTTTGGCACCATTTTTGAGTGAATTGCCAAAAGTCAGATTTTTGCTGAAATTGTGACCCCGGGGCTTAGGGATTTTTTCAAAAAAATCTTTTTCTGCCGGTTAAGTTGTCAAGGGCTGATTTCTTGTCCTGTGATAAAAGCCTTCTGTTTCGAATCCCAAACCTTTCAGGGGTGCATTTGCAACAGCTAGGCATCATTTTTGAGTGAATTGCCAAAAGTCAGATTTTTGCTGAAATTGTGACCCCGGGGCTTAGGGCTTTTTTTAAAAAAAAAAATGTTCTGCCGGTTAAGTTGTCGAGGGCTGATTTCTTGTTCTGTGATAAAAAGCCTTCTGTTTGGACCGCCAAACCTTTCAGGGGAGCATTTGCAACCGTTTGGCACCATTTTTGAGTGAATTGCCAAAAGTCAGATTTTTGCTGAAATTGTGACCCCGGGGCTTAGGGATTTTTTCAAAAAAATCTTTTTCTTCCGGTTATGTTGTTGAGGGCTGATTTCTTCTCCTCTGATTAAAAGCCTTCTGTTTTTTTCGCCAAACCTTTCAGGGGAGCATTTGCAACAGCTAGGCATCATTTTTGGGTGAATTGCCAAAAGTCAGATTTTTGCTGAAATTGTGACCCCGGGGCTTAGGGATTTTTTCAAAAAATCTTTTTCTTCCGGTTATGTTGTTGAGGGCTGATTTCTTCTCCTCTGATTAAAAGCCTTCTGTTTTTTTCGCCAAACCTTTCAGGGGAGCATTTGCAACAGCTAGGCATCATTTTTGAGTGAATTGCCAAAAGTCAGATTTTTGCTGAAATTGTGACCCCGGGGCTTAGGGATTTTTTCAAAAAAATCTTTTTCTGCCGGTTAAGTTGTCGAGGGCTGATTTCTTGTTCTTTGATAAAAAGCCTTCTGTTTCGACCGCCAAACCTTTCAGGGGAGCATTTGCAACAGTTTGGCATCATTTTTGAGTGAATTGCCAAAAGTCAGATTTTTGCTGAAATTGTGACCCCGGGGCTTAGGGATTTTTTCAAAAAAATCTTTTTCTGCCAGTTATGTTGTTGAGGGCTGATTTCTTTCCCTGTGATAAAAAGCCTTCTGTTTCGACCGCCAAACCTTTCAGGGGAGCATTTGCAACAGCTAGGCATCATTTTTGAGTGAATTGCCAAAAGTCAGATTTTTGCTGAAATTGTGACCCCGGGGCTTAGGGATTTTTTCAAAAAAATCTTTTTCTGCCGGTTAAGTTGTCGAGGGCTGATTTCTTGTTCTTTGATAAAAAGCCTTCTGTTTCGACCACCAAACCTTTCAGGGGAGCATTTGCAACAGTTTGGCATCATTTCTGAGTGAATTGCCAAAAGTCAGATTTTTGCTGAAATTGTGACCCCGGGGCTTAGGGATTTTTTCAAAAAAATCTTTTTCTGCCGGTTAAGTTGTCGAGGGCTGATTTCTTGTCCTGTGATAAAAGCCTTCTGTTTCGACCGCCAAACCTTTCAGGGGAGCATTTGCAACAGTTTGGCATCATTTTTGAGTGAATTGCCAAAAGTCAGATTTTTGCTGAAATTGTGACCCCGGGGCTTAGGGATTTTTTCAACAAATCTTTTTCTGCTGGTTAAGTTGTCGAGGGCTGATTTCTTGTTCTGTGATAAAAAGCCTTCTGTTTCGACCAAGAAACCTTTCAGGGGAGCATTTGCAACCGTTTGGCACCATTTTTGAGTGAATTGCCAAAAGTCAGATTTTTGCTGAAATTGTGACCCCGGGGCTTAGGGATTTTTTCAAAAAAATCTTTTTCTGCCGGTTAAGTTGTCGAGGGCTGATTTCTTGTTTTGTGATAAAAAGCCTTCTGTTTCGACCGCCAAACCTTTCAGGGGAGCATTTTCAACAGTTTGGCATCATTTTTGAGTGAATTGCCAAAAGTCAGATTTTTGCTGAAATTGTGACCCCGGGGCTTAGGGATTTTTTCAAAAAATCTTTTTCTGCTGCTAAAGTTGTCGAGGGCTGATTTCTTGTTCTGTGATAAAAAGCCTTCTGTTTCAACCGCCAAACCTTTCAGGGGAGCAATTGCAACAGCTAGGCATCATTTTTGAGTGAATTGCCAAAAGTCAGATTTTTGCTGAAATTGTGACCCCGGGTCTTAGGGATTTTTTCAAAAAAATCTTTTTTTGCCGGTTAAGTTGTCAAGGGCTGATTTCTTGTCCTGTGATAAAAGCCTTCTGTTTCAACCAAGAAACCTTTCAGGAGAGCATTTGCAACCGTTTGGCACCATTTTTGAGTGAATTGCCAAAAGTCAGATTTTTGCTGAAATTGTGACCCCGGGTCTTAGGGATTTTTTCAAAAAAATCTTTTTCTGCCGGTTAAGCTGTCGAGGGCTGATTTCTTGTTCTGTGATAAAAAGCCTTCCGTTTCGACCGCGAAACCTTTCAGGGGAGCATTTGCAACTGTTTGGCACCATTTTTGAGTGAATTGCCAAAAGTCAGATTTTTGCTGAAATTGTGACCCCGGGGCTTAGGGATTTTTTCACAAAAATCTTTTTCTGCCGGTTAAGTTGTCGAGGGCTGATTTCTTGTTTTGTGATAAAAAGCCTTCTGTTTCGACCGCCAAATCTTTCAGGGGAGCATTTGCAACAGCTAGGCATCATTTTTGAGTGAATTGCCAAAAGTCAGATTTTTGCTGAAATTGTGACCCCGGGGCTTAGGGATTTTTTCAAAAAAATCTTTTTCTGCCGGTTAAGGTGTCGAGGGCGGATTTCTTGTTCTGTGATAAAAAGCCTTCTGTTTCGACCGCGAAACCTTTCAGGAGAGCATTTGCAACCGTTTGGCACCATTTTTGAGTGAATTGACAAAAGTCAGATTTTTGCTGAAATTGTGACCCCGGGGCTTAGGGATTTTTTCAAAAAATCTTTTTCTGCTGGTTAAGTTGTCGAGGGCTGATTTCTTGTTCTGTGATAAAAAGCCTTCTGTTTCGACCGCGAAACCTTTCAGGAGAGCATTTGCAACCGTTTGGCACCATTTTTGAGTGAATTGCCAAAAGTCAGATTTTTGCTGAAATTGTGACCCCGGGGCTTAGGGATTTTTTCAAAAAAATCTTTTTCTGCCGGTTAAGTTGTCGAGGGCTGATTTCTTGTTCTGTGATAAAAAGCCTTCTGTTTCAACCGCCAAACCTTTCAGGGGAGCATTTGCAACAGCTAGGCATCATTTTTGAGTGAATTGCCAAAAGTCAGATTTTTGCTGAAATTGTGACCCCGGGGCTTAGGGATTTTTTCAAAAAAATCTTTTTCTGCCGGTTAAGTTGTCAAGGGCTGATTTCTTGTCCTGTGATAAAAGCCTTCTGTTTCGACTCCCAAACCTTTCAGGGGTGCATTTGCAACAGCTAGGCATCATTTTTGAGTGAATTGCCAAAAGTCAGATTTTTGCTGAAATTGTGACCCCGGGGCTTAGGGCTTTTTTTTAAAAAAAAATGTTCTGCCGGTTAAGTTGTCGAGGGCTGATTTCTTGTTCTGTGATAAAAAGCCTTCTGTTTGGACCGCCAAACCTTTCGGGGGAGCATTTGCAACCGTTTGGCACCATTTTTGAGTGAATTGCCAAAAGTCAGATTTTTGCTGAAATTGTGACCCCGGGGCTTAGGGATTTTTTCAAAAAAATCTTTTTCTTCCGGTTATGTTGTTGAGGGCTGATTTCTTCTCCTCTGATTAAAAGCCTTCTGTTTTTTTCGCCAAACCTTTCAGGGGAGCATTTGCAACAGCTAGGCATCATTTTTGGGTGAATTGCCAAAAGTCAGATTTTTGCTGAAATTGTGACCCCGGGGCTTAGGGATTTTTTCAAAAAATCTTTTTCTTCCGGTTATGTTGTTGAGGGCTGATTTCTTCTCCTCTGATTAAAAGCCTTCTGTTTTTTTCGCCAAACCTTTCAGGGGAGCATTTGCAACAGCTAGGCATCATTTTTGAGTGAATTGCCAAAAGTCAGATTTTTGCTGAAATTGTGACCCCGGGGCTTAGGGATTTTTTCAAAAAAATCTTTTTCTGCCGGTTAAGTTGTCGAGGGCTGATTTCTTGTTCTTTGATAAAAAGCCTTCTGTTTCGACCGCCAAACCTTTCAGGGGAGCATTTGCAACAGTTTGGCATCATTTTTGAGTGAATTGCCAAAAGTCAGATTTTTGCTGAAATTGTGACCCCGGGGCTTAGGGATTTTTTCAAAAAAATCTTTTTCTGCTGCTAAAGTTGTCGAGGGCTGATTTCTTTCCCTGTGATAAAAAGCCTTCTGTTTCGACCGCCAAACCTTTCAGGGGAGCATTTGCAACAGCTAGGCATCATTTTTGAGTGAATTGCCAAAAGTCAGATTTTTGCTGAAATTGTGACCCCGGGGTTTAGGGATTTTTTCAAAAAAAAAATTTTCTGCCGCTTAAGTTGCCGAGGGCTGATTTCTTGTTCTTTGATAAAAAGCCTTCTGTTTCGACCGCCAAACCTTTCAGGGGAGCATTTGCAACCGTTTGGCACCATTTTTGAGTGAATTGCCAAAAGTCAGATTTTTGCTGAAATTGTGACCCCGGGGCTTAGGGATTTTTTCAAAAAAATCTTTTTCTGCCGGTTAAGTTGTCGAGGGCTGATTTCTTGTTCTTTGATAAAAAGCCTTCTGTTTCGACCGCCAAACCTTTCAGGGGAGCATTTGCAACAGTTTGGCATCATTTCTGAGTGAATTGCCAAAAGTCAGATTTTTGCTGAAATTGTGACCCCGGGGCTTAGGGATTTTTTCAAAAAAATCTTTTTCTGCCGGTTAAGTTGTCGAGGGCTGATTTCTTGTTTTGTGATAAAAAGCCTTCTGTTTCGACCGCCAAACCTTTCAGGGGAGCATTTGCAACAGTTTGGCATCATTTTTGAGTGAATTGCCCAAAGTCAGATTTTTGCTGAAATTGTGACCCCGTGGCTTAGGGATTTTTTCAAAAAAATCTTTTTCTGCCGGTTAAGTTGTCGAGGGCTGATTTCTTGTTTTGTGATAAAAAGCCTTCTGTTTCGACCGCCAAACCTTTCAGGGGAGCATTTTCAACAGTTTGGCATCATTTTTGAGTGAATTGCCAAAAGTCAGATTTTTGCTGAAATTGTGACCCCGGGGCTTAGGGATTTTTTCAAAAAATCTTTTTCTGCTGCTAAAGTTGTCGAGGGCTGATTTCTTGTTCTGTGATAAAAAGCCTTCTGTTTCAACCGCCAAACCTTTCAGGGGAGCAATTGCAACAGCTAGGCATCATTTTTGAGTGAATTGCCAAAAGTCAGATTTTTGCTGAAATTGTGACCCCGGGGCTTAGGGATTTTTTCAAAAAAATCTTTTTTTGCCGGTTAAGTTGTCAAGGGCTGATTTCTTGTCCTGTGATAAAAGCCTTCTGTTTCAACCAAGAAACCTTTCAGGAGAGCATTTGCAACCGTTTGGCACCATTTTTGAGTGAATTGCCAAAAGTCAGATTTTTGCTGAAATTGTGACCCCGGGGCTTAGGGATTTTTTCAAAAAAATCTTTTTCTGCCGGTTAAGCTGTCGAGGGCTGATTTCTTGTTCTGTGATAAAAAGCCTTCCGTTTCGACCGCGAAACCTTTCAGGGGAGCATTTGCAACTGTTTGGCACCATTTTTGAGTGAATTGCCAAAAGTCAAATTTTTGCTGAAATTGTGACCCCGGGGCTTAGGGATTTTTTTAAAAAAACTTTTTCTGCTGGTTATGTTGTCGAGGGCTGATTTCTTGTCCTGTGATTAAAAGCCTTCTGTTTTTTTCGCCAAACCTTTCTTTTTCTGCTGGTTAAGTTGTCGAGGGCTGATTTCTTGTTCTGTGATAAAAAGCCTTCTGTTTCGACCAAGAAACCTTTCAGGAGAGCATTTGCAACCGTTTGGCACCATTTTTGAGTGAATTGCCAAAAGTCAGATTTTTGCTGAAATTGTGACCCCGGGGCTTAGGGATTTTTTCAAAAAAATCTTTTTCTGCCGGTTAAGTTGTCGAGGGCTGATTTCTTGTTATGTGATAAAAAGCCTTCTGTTTCGACCGCCAAACCTTTCAGGGGAGCATTTGCAACCGTTTGGCACCATTTTTGAGTGAATTGCCAAAAGTCAGATTTTTGCTGAAATTGTGACCCCGGGGCTTAGGGATTTTTTCAAAAAATCTTTTTCTGCCAGTTAAGTTGTTGAGGGCTGATTTCTTCTCCTCTGATTAAAAGCCTACAGTTTTTTTCGCCAAACCTTTCAGGGGAGCATTTGCAACAGCTAGGCATCATTTCTGAGTGAATTGCCAAAAGTCAGATTTTTGCTGAAATTGTGACCTGGGGGCTTAGGGATTTTTTTAAAAAAAAAAAATTTCTGCCGATCAAGTTGTCGAGGGCTGATTTCTTGTTTTGTGATAAAAAGCCTTCTCTTTCGACCGCCAAACCTTTCAGGGGAGCATTTGCAACTGTTTGGCACCATTTTTGAGTGAATTGCCAAAAGTCAGATTTTTGCTGAAATTGTGACCCCGGGGCTTAGGGATTTTTTCAAAAAATCTTTTTCTGCCGGTTATGTTGTTGAGGGCTGATTTCTTCTCCTCTGATTAAAAGCCTTCTGTTTTTTTCGCCAAACCTTTCAGGGGAGCATTTGCAACAACTAGGCATCATTTTTGAGTGAATTGCCAAAAGTCAGATTTTTGCTGAAATTGTGACCCCGGGGCTTAGGGATTTTTTCAAAAAATCTTTTTCTGCCAGTTATGTTGTTGAGGGCTGATTTCTTGTTCTGTGATAAAAAGCCTTCTGTTTTTTTCGCCAAACCTTTCAGGGGAGCATTTGCAACCGTTTGGCACCATTTTTGAGTGAATTGCCAAAAGTCAGATTTTTGCTGAAATTGTGACCCCGGGGCTTAGGGATTTTTTCAAAAAAATCTTTTTCTGCCGGTTAAGTTGTCGAGGGCTGATTTCTTGTTCTTTGATAAAAAGCCTTCTGTTTCGACCGCCAAACCTTTCAGGGGAGCATTTGCAACAGTTTGGCATCATTTCTGAGTGAATTGCCAAAAGTCAGATTTTTGCTGAAATTGTGACCCCGGGGCTTAGGGATTTTTTCAAAAAAATCT
Organism: Podarcis erhardii; assembly: GCF_964252035.2. NCBI lineage: Eukaryota > Metazoa > Chordata > Lepidosauria > Squamata > Lacertidae > Podarcis > Podarcis erhardii. The sequence goes on along the minus strand of NC_138507.1, from coordinate 12,127,373 downwards.
TTTTCTGCCGGTTAAGTTGTCGAGGGCTGATTTCTTGTTTTGTGATAAAAAGCCTTCTGTTTCGACCGCCAAACCTTTCAGGGGAGCATTTGCAACAGTTTGGCATCATTTTTGAGTGAATTGCCCAAAGTCAGATTTTTGCTGAAATTGTGACCCCGTGGCTTAGGGATTTTTTCAAAAAAATCTTTTTCTGCCGGTTAAGTTGTCGAGGGCTGATTTCTTGTTTTGTGATAAAAAGCCTTCTGTTTCGACCGCCAAACCTTTCAGGGGAGCATTTTCAACAGTTTGGCATCATTTTTGAGTGAATTGCCAAAAGTCAGATTTTTGCTGAAATTGTGACCCCGGGGCTTAGGGATTTTTTCAAAAAATCTTTTTCTGCTGCTAAAGTTGTCGAGGGCTGATTTCTTGTTCTGTGATAAAAAGCCTTCTGTTTCAACCGCCAAACCTTTCAGGGGAGCAATTGCAACAGCTAGGCATCATTTTTGAGTGAATTGCCAAAAGTCAGATTTTTGCTGAAATTGTGACCCCGGGGCTTAGGGATTTTTTCAAAAAAATCTTTTTTTGCCGGTTAAGTTGTCAAGGGCTGATTTCTTGTCCTGTGATAAAAGCCTTCTGTTTCAACCAAGAAACCTTTCAGGAGAGCATTTGCAACCGTTTGGCACCATTTTTGAGTGAATTGCCAAAAGTCAGATTTTTGCTGAAATTGTGACCCCGGGGCTTAGGGATTTTTTCAAAAAAATCTTTTTCTGCCGGTTAAGCTGTCGAGGGCTGATTTCTTGTTCTGTGATAAAAAGCCTTCCGTTTCGACCGCGAAACCTTTCAGGGGAGCATTTGAAACTGTTTGGCACCATTTTTGAGTGAATTGCCAAAAGTCAAATTTTTGCTGAAATTGTGACCCCGGGGCTTAGGGATTTTTTTAAAAAAACTTTTTCTGCTGGTTATGTTGTCGAGGGCTGATTTCTTGTCCTGTGATTAAAAGCCTTCTGTTTTTTTCGCCAAACCTTTCTTTTTCTGCTGGTTAAGTTGTCGAGGGCTGATTTCTTGTTCTGTGATAAAAAGCCTTCTGTTTCGACCAAGAAACCTTTCAGGAGAGCATTTGCAACCGTTTGGCACCATTTTTGAGTGAATTGCCAAAAGTCAGATTTTTGCTGAAATTGTGACCCCGGGGCTTAGGGATTTTTTCAAAAAAATCTTTTTCTGCCGGTTAAGTTGTCGAGGGCTGATTTCTTGTTATGTGATAAAAAGCCTTCTGTTTCGACCGCCAAACCTTTCAGGGGAGCATTTGCAACCGTTTGGCACCATTTTTGAGTGAATTGCCAAAAGTCAGATTTTTGCTGAAATTGTGACCCCGGGGCTTAGGGATTTTTTCAAAAAATCTTTTTCTGCCAGTTAAGTTGTTGAGGGCTGATTTCTTCTCCTCTGATTAAAAGCCTACAGTTTTTTTCGCCAAACCTTTCAGGGGAGCATTTGCAACAGCTAGGCATCATTTCTGAGTGAATTGCCAAAAGTCAGATTTTTGCTGAAATTGTGACCTGGGGGCTTAGGGATTTTTTTTAAAAAAAAAAATTTCTGCCGATCAAGTTGTCGAGGGCTGATTTCTTGTTTTGTGATAAAAAGCCTTCTCTTTCGACCGCCAAACCTTTCAGGGGAGCATTTGCAACTGTTTGGCACCATTTTTGAGTGAATTGCCAAAAGTCAGATTTTTGCTGAAATTGTGACCCCGGGGCTTAGGGATTTTTTCAAAAAATCTTTTTCTGCCGGTTATGTTGTTGAGGGCTGATTTCTTCTCCTCTGATTAAAAGCCTTCTGTTTTTTTCGCCAAACCTTTCAGGGGAGCATTTGCAACAACTAGGCATCATTTTTGAGTGAATTGCCAAAAGTCAGATTTTTGCTGAAATTGTGACCCCGGGGCTTAGGGATTTTTTCAAAAAAATCTTTTTCTGCCGGTTAAGTTGTCGAGGGCTGATTTCTTGTTCTTTGATAAAAAGCCTTCTGTTTCGACCGCCAAACCTTTCAGGGGAGCATTTGCAACAGGTTGGCATCATTTCTGAGTGAATTGCCAAAAGTCAGATTTTTGCTGAAATTGTGACCCCGGGGCTTAGGGATTTTTTCAAAAAAATCTTTTTCTGCCGGTTAAGTTGTCAAGGGCTGATTTCTTGTCCTGTGATAAAAGCCTTCTTTTTCGACTCCCAAACCTTTCAGGGGTGCATTTGCAACCGTTTGGCACCATTTTTGAGTGAATTGCCAAAAGTCAGATTTTTGCTGAAATTGTGACCCCGGGGCTTAGGGATTTTTCAAAAAATATTTTTCTGCCGGTTATGTTGTTGAGGGCTGATTTCTTCTCCTCTGATTAAAAGCCTTCTGTTTTTTTCGCCAAACCTTTCAGGGGTGCATTTGCAACAGCTAGGCATCATTTTTGAGTGAATTGCCAAAAGTCAGATTTTTGCTGAAATTGTGACCCCGGGGCTTAGGGATTTTTTCAAAAAAATCTTTTTCTGCCGGTTAAGTTGTCGAGGGCTAATTTCTTGTTCTTTGATAAAAAGCCTTCTGTTTCGACCGCCAAACCTTTCAGGGGAGCATTTGCAACAGGTTGGCATCATTTCTGAGTGAATTGCCAAAAGTCAGATTTTTGCTGAAATTGTGACCCCGGGGCTTAGGGATTTTTTCAAAAAATCTTTTTCTGCTGCTTAAGTTGTCGAGGGCTGATTTCTTGTTCGGTGATAAAAAGCCTTCTGTTTCAACCGCCAAACCTTTCAGGAGAGCATTTGCAACAGCTAGGCATCATTTTTGAGTGAATTGCCAAAAGTCAGATTTTTGCTGAAATTGTGACCCCGGGGCTTAGGGATTTTTTCAAAAAAATCTTTTTCTGCCGGTTAAGTTGTCAAGGGCTGATTTCTTGTCCTGTGATAAAAGCCTTCTTTTTCGACTCCCAAACCTTTCAGGGGTGCATTTGCAACCGTTTGGCACCATTTTTGAGTGAATTGCCAAAAGTCAGATTTTTGCTGAAATTGTGACCCCGGGGCTTAGGGATTTTTTCAAAAAAATTTTTTCTGCCGGTTATGTTGTTGAGGGCTGATTTCTTCTCCTCTGATTAAAAGCCTTCTGTTTTTTTCGCCAAACCTTTCAGGGGAGCATTTGCAACAGCTATGCATCATTTTTGAGTGAATTGCCAAAAGTCAGATTTTTGCTGAAATTGTGACCCCGGGGCTTAGGGATTTTTTCAAAAAAATCTTTTTCTGCCGGTTAAGTTGTCGAGGGCTGATTTCTTGTTCTTTGATAAAAAGCCTTCTGTTTCGACCGCCAAACCTTTCAGGGGAGCATTTGCAACAGTTTGGCATCATTTTTGAGTGAATTGCCAAAAGTCAGATTTTTGCTGAAATTGTGACCCCGGGGCTTAGGGATTTTTTCAAAAAATCTTTTTCTGCTGCTTAAGTTGTCGAGGGCTGATTTCTTGTTCTGTGATAAAAAGCCTTCTGTTTCGACCGCCAAACCTTTCAGGGGAGCATTTGCAACAGTTTGGCATCATGTTTGAGTGAATTGCCAAAAGTCAGATTTTTGCTGAAATTGTGACCCCGGGGCTTAGGGATTTTTTCAAAAAAAAAATTTTCTGCCGGTTAAGTTGTCGAGGGCTGATTTCTTGTTCTGTGATAAAAAGCCTTCTGTTTCGACCGCGAAACCTTTCAGGAGAGCATTTGCAACCGTTTGGCACCATTTTTGAGTGAATTGCCAAAAGTCAGATTTTTGCTGAAATTGTGACCCCGGGGCTTAGGGATTTTTTCAAAAAATCTTTTTCTGCCGGTTAAGTTGTCGGGGGCTGCTTTCTTTCCCTGTGATAAAAAGCCTTCTGTTTCAACCGCCTAACCTTTCAGGGGAGCATTTGCAACAGCTAGGCATCATTTTTGAGTGAATTGCCAAAAGTCAGATTTTTGCTGAAATTGTGACCCCGGGGCTTAGGGATTTTTTCAAAAAATATTTTTCTGCCGGTTATGTTGTTGAGGGCTGATTTCTTCTCCTCTGATTAAAAGCCTTCTGTTTTTTTTTCGCCAAACCTTTCAGGGGAGCATTTGCAACAGCTATGCATCATTTTTGAGTGAATTGCCAAAAGTCAGATTTTTGCTGAAATTGTGACCCCGGGGCTTAGGGATTTTTTCAAAAAATCTTTTTCTGCTGCTTAAGTTGTCGAGGGCTGATTTCTTCTCCTCTGATTAAAAGCCTTCTGTTTTTTTCGCCAAACCTTTCAGGGGTGCATTTGCAACAGCTAGGCATCATTTTTGAGTGAATTGCCAAAAGTCAGATTTTTGCTGAAATTGTGACCCCGGGGCTTAGGGATTTTTTCAAAAAAATCTTTTTCTGCCGGTTAAGTTGTCGTGGGCTGATTTCTTGTTCTTTGATAAAAAGCCTTCTGTTTCGACCGCCAAACCTTTCAGGGGAGCATTTGCAACAGTTTGGCACCATTTTTGAGTGAATTGCCAAAAGTCAGATTTTTGCTGAAATTGTGACCCCGGGGCTTAGGGATTTTTTCAAAAAATATTTTTCTGCTGTTTAAGTTGTCGAGGGCTGATTTCTTGTTCTGTGATAAAAAGCCTTCTGTTTTGACCAAGAAACATTTCAGGAGAGCATTTGCAACCGTTTGGCACCATTTTTGAGTGAATTGCCAAAAGTCAGATTTTTGCTGAAATTGTGACCCCGGGGCTTAGGGATTTTTTCAAAAAATCTTTTTCTGCCGGTTAAGTTGTCGGGGGCTGCTTTCTTTCCCTGTGATAAAAAGCCTTCTGTTTCAACCGCCTAACCTTTCAGGGGAGCATTTGCAACAGCTAGGCATCATTTTTGAGTGAATTGCCAAAAGTCAGATTTTTGCTGAAATTGTGACCCCGGGGCTTAGGGATTTTTTCAAAAAAATCTTTTTCTGCCGGTTAAGTTGTCAAGGGCTGATTTCTTGTCCTGTGATAAAAGCCTTCTGTTTCGACTCCCAAACCTTTCAGGGGTGCATTTGCAACCGTTTGGCACCATTTTTGAGTGAATTGCCAAAAGTCAGATTTTTGCTGAAATTGTGACCCCGGGGCTTAGGGATTTTTTCAAAAAATCTTTTTCTGCTGCTTAAGTTGTCGAGGGCTGATTTCTTCTCCTCTGATTAAAAGCCTTCTGTTTTTTTCGCCAAACCTTTCAGGGGAGCATTTGCAACAGCTAGGCATCATTTTTGAGTGAATTGCCAAAAGTCAGATTTTTGCTGAAATTGTGACCCCGGGGCTTAGGGATTTTTTCAAAAAATATTTTTCTGCTGTTTAAGTTGTCGAGGGCTGATTTCTTGTTCTGTGATAAAAAGCCTTCTGTTTTGACCAAGAAACATTTCAGGAGAGCATTTGCAAACGTTTGGCACCATTTTTGAGTGAATTGCCAAAAGTCAGATTTTTGCTGAAATTGTGACCCCGGGGCTTAGGGATTTTTTCAAAAAATCTTTTTCTGCCGGTTAAGTTGTCGGGGGCTGCTTTCTTTCCCTGTGATAAAAAGCCTTCTGTTTCAACCGCCTAACCTTTCAGGGGAGCATTTGCAACAGCTAGGCATCATTTTTGAGTGAATTGCCAAAAGTCAGATTTTTGCTGAAATTGTGACCCCGGGGCTTAGGGATTTTTTCAAAAAAATCTTTTTCTGCCGGTTAAGTTGTCAAGGGCTGATTTCTTGTCCTGTGATAAAAGCCTTCTGTTTCGACTCCCAAACCTTTCAGGGGTGCATTTGCAACCGTTTGGCACCATTTTTGAGTGAATTGCCAAAAGTCAGATTTTTGCTGAAATTGTGACCCCGGGGCTTAGGGATTTTTTCAAAAAATCTTTTTCTGCTGCTTAAGTTGTCGAGGGCTGATTTCTTCTCCTCTGATTAAAAGCCTTCTGTTTTTTTCGCCAAACCTTTCAGGGGAGCATTTGCAACAGCTAGGCATCATTTTTGAGTGAATTGCCAAAAGTCAGATTTTTGCTGAAATTGTGACCCCGGGGCTTAGGGATTGTTTCAAAAAAAATATTTTCTGCCGGTTAAGTTGTCGAGGGCTGATTTCTTGTTCTTTGATAAAAAGCCTTCTGTTTCGACCGCGAAACCTTTCGGGAGAGCATTTGCAACCGTTTGGCACCATTTTTGAGTGAATTGCCAAAAGTCAGATTTTTGCTGAAATTGTGACCCCGGGGCTTAGGGATTTTTTCAAAAAATCTTTTTCTGCCGGTTATGTTGTCGAGAGCTGATTTCTTGTTCTTTGATAAAAAGCCTTCTGTTTCGACCGCGAAACCTTTCGGGAGAGCATTTGCAACCGTTTGGCACCATTTTTGAGTGAATTGCCAAAAGTCAGATTTTTGCTGAAATTGTGACCCCGGGGCTTAGGGATTTTTTCAAAAAATCTTTTTCTGCCGGTTAAGTTGTTGAGGGCTGATTTCTTCTCCTCTGATTAAAAGCCTTCTGTTTTTTTCGCCAAACCTTTCAGGGGAGCATTTGCAACAGCTAGGCATCATTTTTGAGTGAATTGCCAAAAGTCAGATTTTTGCTGAAATTGTGACCCCGGGGCTTAGGGATTTTTTCAAAAAATCTTTTTCTGCCGGTTATGTTGTCGAGAGCTGATTTCTTGTCCTGTGATTAAAAGCCTTCTGTTTCGACCGCCAAACCTTTCAGGGGAGCATTTGCAACAGTTTGGCATCATTTCTGAGTGAATTGCCAAAAGTCAGATTTTTGCTGAAATAGTGACCTGGGGGCTTAGGGATTTTTTCAAAAAAATCTTTTTCTGCCGGTTATGTTGTCGAGGGCTGATTTCTTGTTCTTTGATAAAAAGCCTTCTGTTTCGACCGCCAAACCTTTCAGGGGAGCATTTGCAACCGTTTGGCACCATTTTTGAGTGAATTGCCAAAAGTCAGATTTTTGCTGAAATTGTGACCCCGGGGCTTAGGGATTTTTTCAAAAAATCTTTTTCTGCCGGTTAAGTTGTTGAGGGCTGATTTCTTCTCCTCTGATTAAAAGCCTTCTGTTTTTTTCGCCAAACCTTTCAGGGGAGCATTTGCAACAGCTAGGCATCATTTTTGAGTGAATTGCCAAAAGTCAGATTTTTGCTGAAATTGTGACCCCGGGGCTTAGGGATTTTTTCAAAAAATCTTTTTCTGCCGGTTATGTTGTCGAGAGCTGATTTCTTGTCCTGTGATTAAAAGCCTTCTGTTTCGACCGCCAAACCTTTCAGGGGAGCATTTGCAACAGTTTGGCATCATTTCTGAGTGAATTGCCAAAAGTCAGATTTTTGCTGAAATAGTGACCTGGGGGCTTAGGGATTTTTTCAAAAAAATCTTTTTCTGCCGGTTATGTTGTCGAGGGCTGATTTCTTGTTCTTTGATAAAAAGCCTTCTGTTTCGACCGCCAAACCTTTCAGGGGAGCATTTGCAACAGCTAGGCATCATTTTTGAGTGAATTGCCAAAAGTCAGATTTTTGCTGAAATTGTGACCCCGGGGCTTAGGGATTTTTTCAAAAAAATCTTTTTCTGCCGGTTAAGGTGTCGAGGGCTGATTTCTTGTTCTGTGATAAAAAGCCTTCTGTTTCGACCGCGAAACCTTTCAGGAGAGCATTTGCAACCGTTTGGCACCATTTTTGAGTGAATTGCCAAAAGTCAGATTTTTGCTGAAATTGTGACCCGGGGGCTTAGGGATTTTTTCAAAAAATCTTTTTCTGCTGGTTAAGTTGTCGAGGGCTGATTTCTTGTTCTGTGATAAAAAGCCTTCTGTTTCGACCGCGAAACCTTTCAGGAGAGCATTTGCAACCGTTTGGCACCATTTTTGAGTGAATTGCCAAAAGTCAGATTTTTGCTGAAATTGTGACCCCGGGGCTTAGGGATTTTTTCAAAAAAATCTTTTTCTGCCGGTTAAGTTGTCGAGGGCTGATTTCTTGTTCTGTGATAAAAAGCCTTCTGTTTCAACCGCCAAACCTTTCAGGGGAGCATTTGCAACAGCTAGGCATCATTTTTGAGTGAATTGCCAAAAGTCAGATTTTTGCTGAAATTGTGACCCCGGGGCTTAGGGTTTTTTCAAAAAAATCTTTTTCTGCCGGTTATGTTGTCAAGGGCTGATTTCTTGTCCTGTGATAAAAGCCTTCTGTTTCGACCGCGAAACCTTTCAGGAGAGCATTTGCAACCGTTTGGCACCATTTTTGAGTGAATTGCCAAAAGTCAGATTTTTGCTGAAATTGTGACCCCGGGGCTTAGGGATTTTTTCAAAAAATCTTTTTCTGCTGGTTAAGTTGTCGAGGGCTGATTTCTTGTTCTGTGATAAAAAGCCTTCTGTTTCGACCGCGAAACCTTTCAGGAGAGCATTTGCAACCGTTTGGCACCATTTTTGAGTGAATTGCCAAAAATCAGATTTTTGCTGAAATTGTGACCCCGGGGCTTAGGGATTTTTTCAAAAAAATCTTTTTCTGCCGGTTAAGTTGTCGAGGGCTGATTTCTTGTTCTGTGATAAAAAGCCTTCTGTTTCAACCGCCAAACCTTTCAGGGGAGCATTTGCAACAGCTAGGCATCATTTTTGAGTGAATTGCCAAAAGTCAGATTTTTGCTGAAATTGTGACCCCGGGGCTTAGGGATTTTTTCAAAAAAATCTTTTTCTGCCGGTTAAGTTGTCAAGGGCTGATTTCTTGTCCTGTGATAAAAGCCTTCTGTTTCGACTCCCAAACCTTTCAGGGGTGCATTTGCAACAGCTAGGCATCATTTTTGAGTGAATTGCCAAAAGTCAGATTTTTGCTGAAATTGTGACCCCGGGGCTTAGGGATTTTTTCAAAAAAACCTTTTTCTGCCGGTTAAGTTGTCGAGGGCTGATTTCTTGTTCTGTGATAAAAAGCCTTCTGTTTCGACCGCGAAACCTTTCAGAAGAGCATTTGCAACCGTTTGGCACCATTTTTGAGTGAATTGCCAAAAGTCAGATTTTTGCTGAAATTGTGACCCCGGGGCTTAGGGATTTTTTCAAAAAAAATATTTTCTGCTGGTTAAGTTGTCGAGGGCTGATTTCTTGTTCTTTGATAAAAAGCCTTCTGTTTCGACCGCGAAACCTTTCGGGAGAGCATTTGCAACCGTTTGGCACCATTTTTGAGTGAATTGCCAAAAGTCAGATTTTTGCTGAAATTGTGACCCCGGGGCTTAGGGATTTTTTCAAAAAATATTTTTCTGCTGGTTAAGTTGTCGAGGGCTGATTTCTTGTTCTGTGATAAAAAGCCTTCTGTTTCAACCGCCAAACCTTTCAGGGGAGCATTTGCAACAGCTAGGCATCATTTTTGAGTGAATTGCCAAAAGTCAGATTTTTGCTGAAATTGTGACCCCGGGGCTTAGGGATTTTTTCAAAAAAATCTTTTTCTGCCGGTTAAGTTGTCGAGGGCTGATTTCTTGTTCTGTGATAAAAAGCCTTCTGTTTCGACCGCGAAACCTTTCAGAAGAGCATTTGCAACCGTTTGGCACCATTTTTGAGTGAATTGCCAAAGGTCAGATTTTTGCTGAAATTGTGACCTCGGGGCTTAGGGATTTTTTCAAAAAATATTTTTCTGCTGGTTAAGTTGTCGAGGGCTGATTTCTTGTTCTGTGATAAAAAGCCTTCTGTTTCGACCGCGAAACCTTTCAGAAGAGCATTTGCAACCGTTTGGCACCATTTTTGAGTGAATTGCCAAAAGTCAGATTTTTGCTCAAATTGTGACCCCGGGGCTTAGGGATTTTTTCAAAAAAATCTTTTTCTGCCGGTTAAGTTGTCGAGGGCTGATTTCTTTCCCTGTGATAAAAAGCCTTCTGTTTCGACCGCCAAATCTTTCAGAGGAGCATTTGCAACAGCTAGGCATCATTTTTGAGTGAATTGCCAAAAGTCAGATTTTTGCTGAAATTGTGACCCCGGGGCTTAGGGATTTTTTCAAAAAAATCTTTTTCTGCCGGTTAAGTTGTCAAGGGCTGATTTCTTGTTCTGTGATAAAAGCCTTCTGTTTCGACTCCCAAACCTTTCAGGGGTGCATTTGCAACAGCTAGGCATCATTTTTGAGTGAATTGCCAAAAGTCAGATTTTTGCTGAAATTGTGACCCCGGGGCTTAGGGATTTTTTTAAAAAAAAAAATTTCTGCCGGTTAAGTTGTCGAGGGCTGATGTCTTGTTCTGTGATAAAAAGCCTTCTGTTTCGACCGCGAAACGTTTCGGGAGAGCATTTGCAACCGTTTGGCACCATTTTTGAGTGAATTGCCAAAAGTCAGATTTTTGCTGAAATTGTGACCCCGGGGCTTAGGGATTTTTTCAAAAAATATTTTTCTGCTGGTTAAGTTGTCGAGGGCTGATTTCTTGTTCTGTGATAAAAAGCCTTCTGTTTTGACCAAGAAACCTTTCAGGAGAGCCTTTGCAACCGTTTGGCACCATTTTTGAGTGAATTGCCAAAAGTCAGATTTTTGCTGAAATTGTGACCCCGGGGCTTAGGGATTTTTTCAAAAAAATCTTTTTCTGCCGGTTAAGTTGTCGAGGGCTGATTTCTTTCCCTGTGATAAAAAGCCTTCTGTTTCGACCGCCAAATCTTTCAGAGGAGCATTTGCAACAGCTAGGCATCATTTTTGAGTGAATTGCCAAAAGTCAGATTTTTGCTGAAATTGTGACCCCGGGGCTTAGGGATTTTTTTTTTGAAAAAAATTTCTGCCGGTTAAGTTGTCGAGGGCTGATTTCTTGTTCTGTGATAAAAGGCCTTCTGTTTTGACCGCGAAACCTCTCAGGAGAGCATTTGCAACCGTTTGGCACCATTTTTGAGTGAATTGCCAAAAGTCAGATTTTTGCTGAAATTGTGACCCCGGGGCTTAGGGATTTTTTCAAAAAATCTTTTTCTGCCGGTTAAGTTGTTGAGGGCTGATTTCTTCTCCTCTGATTAAAAGCCTTCTGTTTTTTTCGCCAAACCTTTCAGGGGAGCATTTGCAACAGCTAGGCATCATTTTTGAGTGAATTGCCAAAAGTCAGATTTTTGCTGAAATTGTGACCCCGGGGCTTAGGGATTTTTTCAAAAAAATCTTTTTCTGCCGGTTAAGTTGTCGAGGGCTGATTTCTTGTTCTTTGATAAAAAGCCTTCTGTTTCGACCGCCAAACCTTTCAGGGGAGCATTTGCAACAGTTTGGCATCATTTTTGAGTGAATTGCCAAAAGTCAGATTTTTGCTGAAATTGTGACCCCGGGGGTTAGGGATTTTTTCAAAAAAAAAAATTTCTGCCGGTTAAGTTGTCGAGGGCTGATTTCTTGTTCTGTGATAAAAAGCCTTCTGTTTCCACCGCGAAACCTTTCAGGAGAGCATTTGCAACCGTTTAGCACCATTTTTGAGTGAATTGCCAAAAGTCAGATTTTTGCTGAAATTGTGACCCCGGGGCTTAGGGATTTTTTCAAAAAAATCTTTTTTTGCCGGTTAAGTTGTCGAGGGCTGATTTCTTGTTATGTGATAAAAAAGCCTTCTGTTTCGACCGCCAAACCTTTCAGGCGAGCATTTGCAACCGTTTGGCACCATTTTTGAGTGAATTGCCAAAAGTCAGATTTTTGCTGAAATTGTGACCCCGGGGCTTAGGGATTTTTTCAAAAAAATCTTTTTCTGCCGGTTAAGTTGTCAAGGGCTGATTTCTTGTCCTGTGATAAAAGCCTTCTGTTTCGACTCCCAAACCTTTCAGGGGTGCATTTGCAACAGCTAGGCATCATTTTTGAGTGAATTGCCAAAAGTCAGATTTTTGCTGAAATTGTGACCCCGGGGCTTAGGGATTTTTTCAAAAAAATCTTTTTCTGCCGGTTAAGTTGTCGAGGGCTGATTTCTTGTTCTGTGATAAAAAGCCTTCTGTTTCAACCGCCAAACCTTTCAGGGGAGCATTTGCAACAGCTAGGCATCATTTTTGAGTGAATTGCCAAAAGTCAGATTTTTGCTGAAATTGTGACCCCGGGGCTTAGGGATTTTTTCAAAAAAATCTTTTTCTGCCGGTTAAGTTGTCGAGGGCTGATTTCTTGTTCTGTGATAAAAAGCCTTCTGTTTCGACCGCGAAACCTTTCAGAAGAGCATTTGCAACCGTTTGGCACCATTTTTGAGTGAATTGCCAAAAGTCAGATTTTTGCTGAAATTGTGACCCCGGGGCTTAGGGATTTTTTCAAAAAAAAAATTTTCTGCCGGTTAAGTTGTCGAGGGCTGATTTCTTGTTCTTTGATAAAAAGCCTTCTGTTTCGACCGCGAAACCTTTCGGGAGAGCATTTGCAACCGTTTGGCACCATTTTTGAGTGAATTGCCAAAGGTCAGATTTTTGCTGAAATTGTGACCTCGGGGCTTAGGGATTTTTTCAAAAAATATTTTTCTGCTGGTTAAGTTGTCGAGGGCTGATTTCTTGTTCTGTGATAAAAAGCCTTCTGTTTTGACGAAGAAACCTTTCAGGAGAGCATTTGCAACCGTTTGGCACCATTTTTGAGTGAATTGCCAAAAGTCAGATTTTTGCTGAAATTGTGACCCCGGGGCTTAGGGATTTTTTCAAAAAATATTTTTCTGCTGGTTAAGTTGTCGAGGGCTGATTTCTTGTTCTGTGATAAAAAGCCTTCTGTTTTGACGAAGAAACCTTTCAGGAGAGCATTTGCAACCGTTTGGCACCATTTTTGAGTGAATTGCCAAAAGTCAGATTTTTGCTGAAATTGTGACCCCGGGGCTTAGGGATTTTTTCAAAAAAATCTTTTTCTGCCGCTTAAGTTGTCGAGGGCTGATTTCTTTCCCTGTGATAAAAAGCCTTATGTTTCGACCGCCAAATCTTTCAGAGGAGCATGTGCAACAGTTTGGCATCATTTTTGAGTGAATTGCCAAAAGTCAGATTTTTGCTGAAATTCTGACCCCGGGGCTTAGGGATTTCTTCAAAAAATCTTTTTCTGCTGCTTAAGTTGTCGAGGGCTGATTTCTTGTTCTGTGATAAAAAGCCTTCTGTTTCAACCGCCAAACCTTTCAGGGGAGCATTTGCAAGAGCTAGGCATCATTTTTGAGTGAATTGCCAAAAGTCAGATTTTTGCTGAAATTGTGACCCCGGGGCTTAGGGATTTTTTCAAAAAAATGTTTTTTTGCCGGTTAAGTTGTCGAGGGCTGATTTCTTGTTCTGTGATAAAAAGCCTTCTGTTTTTTTCACCACACCACTCAGGGGAGCATTTGCAACCGTTTGGCACCATTTTTGAGTGAATTGCCAAAAGTCAGATTTTTGCTGAAATTGTGACCCCGGGGCTTAGGGATTTTTTCAAAAAAATCTTTTTCTGCCGCTTAAGTTGTCGAGGGCTGATTTCTTTCCCTGTGATAAAAAGCCTTATGTTTCGACCGCCAAATCTTTCAGAGGAGCATGTGCAACAGTTTGGCATCATTTTTGAGTGAATTGCCAAAAGTCAGATTTTTGCTGAAATTCTGACCCCGGGGCTTAGGGATTTCTTCAAAAAATCTTTTTCTGCTGCTTAAGTTGTCGAGGGCTGATTTCTTGTTCTGTGATAAAAAGCCTTCTGTTTCAACCGCCAAACCTTTCAGGGGAGCATTTGCAAGAGCTAGGCATCATTTTTGAGTGAATTGCCAAAAGTCAGATTTTTGCTGAAATTGTGACCCCGGGGGTTAGGGATTTTTTCAAAAAAAAAAATTTCTGCCGGTTAAGTTGTCGAGGGCTGATTTCTTGTTCTGTGATAAAAAGCCTTCTGTTTCCACCGCGAAACCTTTCAGGAGAGCATTTGCAACCGTTTAGCACCATTTTTGAGTGAATTGCCAAAAGTCAGATTTTTGCTGAAATTGTGACCCCGGGGCTTAGGGATTTTTTCAAAAAAATCTTTTTCTGCCGCTTAAGTTGTCGAGGGCTGATTTCTTTCCCTGTGATAAAAAGCCTTCTGTTTCGACCGCCAAATCTTTCAGGCGAGCATTTGCAACAGTTTGGCACCATTTTTGAGTGAATTGCCAAAAGTCAGATTTTTGCTGAAATTGTGACCCCGGGGCTTAGGGATTTTTTCAAAAAAATCTTTTTCTGCCGGTTATGTTGTTGAGGGCTGATTTCTTCTCCTCTGATTAAAAGCTTTCTGTTTTTTTCGCCAAACCTTTCAGGGGAGCATTTGCAACAGCTAGGCATCATTTTTGAGTGAATTGCCAAAAGTCAGATTTTTGCTGAAATTGTGACCCCGGGGCTTAGGGATTTTTTCAAAAAAATCTTTTTCTGCCGGTTAAGTTGTCGAGGGCTGATTTCTTGTTCTTTGATAAAAAGCCTTCTGTTTCGACCGCCAAACCTTTCAGGGGAGCATTTGCAACAGTTTGGCATCATTTTTGAGTGAATTGCCAAAAGTCAGATTTTTGCTGAAATTGTGACCCCGGGGCTTAGGGATTTTTTCAAAAAAATCTTTTTCTGCCGGTTAAGTTGTCGAGGACTGATTTCTTTCCCTGTGATAAAAAGCCTTATGTTTCGACCGCCAAATCTTTCAGAGGAGCATGTGCAACAGTTTGGCATCATTTTTGAGTGAATTGCCAAAAGTCAGATTTTTGCTGAAATTCTGACCCCGGGGCTTAGGGATTTCTTCAAAAAATCTTTTTCTGCTGCTTAAGTTGTCGAGGGCTGATTTCTTGTTCTGTGATAAAAAGCCTTCTGTTTCAACCGCCAAACCTTTCAGGGGAGCATTTGCAAGAGCTAGGCATCATTTTTGAGTGAATTGCCAAAAGTCAGATTTTTGCTGAAATTGTGACCCCGGGGCTTAGGGATTTTTTCAAAAAAAAAAATTTCTGCCGGTCAAGTTGTCGAGGGCTGATTTATTGTTTTGTGATAAAAAGCCTTCTGTTTCGACCGCCAAACCTTTCAGGGGAGCATTTGCAACCGTTTGGCACCATTTTTGAGTAAATTGCCAAAAGTCAGATTTTTGCTGAAATTGTGACCCCGGGGCTTAGGGATTTTTTCAAAAAAATCTTTTTCTGCCGGTTAAGTTGTCGAGGGCTGATTTCTTGTTCTTTGATAAAAAGCCTTCTGTTTCGACCGCCAAAGCTTTCAGGTGAGCATTTGCAATAGTTCGGCATCATTTTTGAGTGAATTGCCAAAAGTCAGATTTTTGCTGAAATTGTGACCCCGGGGCTTAGGGATTTTTTCAAAAAATCTTTTTCTGCTGCTTAACTTGTCGAGGGCTGATTTCTTGTTCTGTGATAAAAAGCCTTCTGTTTCAACCGCCAAACCTTTCAGGGGAGCATTTGCAACAGCTAGGCATCATTTTTGAGTGAATTGCCAAAAGTCAGATTTTTGCTGAAATTGTGACCCCGGGGCTTAGGGATTTTTTCAAAAAAATCTTTTTCTGCCGGTTAAGTTGTCGAGGGCTGATTTCTTGTTCTGTGATAAAAAGCCTTCTGTTTCGACCGCGAAACCTTTCAGAAGAGCATTTGCAACCGTTTGGCACCATTTTTGAGTGAATTGCCAAAAGTCAGATTTTTGCTGAAATTGTGACCCCGGGGCTTAGGGATTTTTTCAAAAAAATCTTTTTTTGCCGGTTAAGTTGTCGAGGGCTGATTTCTTGTTCTGTGATAAAAAGCCTTCTGTTTCGACCGCGAAACCTTTCAGAAGAGCATTTGCAACAGTTTGGCATCATTTTTGAGTGAATTGCCAAAAGTCAGATTTTTGCTGAAATTGTGACCCCGGGGCTTAGGGATTTTTTCAAAAAATCTTTTTCTGCTGCTTAAGTTGTCGAGGGCTGATTTCTTGTTCTGTGATAAAAGCCTTCTGTTTCGACTCCCAAACCTTTCAGGGGTGCATTTGCAACAGCTAGGCATCATTTTTGAGTGAATTGCCAAAAGTCAGATTTTTGCTGAAATTGTGACCCCGGGGCTTAGGGATTTTTTCAAAAAAATCTTTTTTTGCCGGTTAAGTTGTCGAGGGCTGATTTCTTGTTCTTTGATAAAAAGCCTTCTGTTTCGACCGCCAAACCTTTCAGGGGAGCATTTGCAACAGTTTGGCATCATTTCTGAGTGAATTGCCAAAAGTCAGATTTTTGCTGAAATTGTGACCCCGGGGCTTAGGGATTTTTTCAAAAAAATGTTTTTTTGCCGGTTAAGTTGTCGAGGGCTGATTTCTTGTTCTGTGATAAAAAGCCTTCTGTTTTTTTCACCACACCACTCAGGGGAGCATTTGCAACCGTTTGGCACCATTTTTGAGTGAATTGCCAAAAGTCAGATTTTTGCTGAAATTGTGACCCCGGGGCTTAGGGATTTTTTCAAAAAAATCTTTTTCTGCCGCTTAAGTTGTCGAGGGCTGATTTCTTTCCCTGTGATAAAAAGCCTTCTGTTTCGACCGCCAAATCTTTCAGAGGAGCATTTGCAACAGTTTGGCATCATTTTTGAGTGAATTGCCAAAAGTCAGATTTTTGCTGAAATTGTGACCCCGGGGCTTAGGGATTTTTTCAAAAAAATCTTTTTTTGCCGGTTAAGTTGTCGAGGGCTGATTTCTTGTTCTTTGATAAAAAGCCTTCTGTTTCGACCGCCAAACCTTTCAGGGGAGCATTTGCAACAGTTTGGCATCATTTCTGAGTGAATTGCCAAAAGTCAGATTTTTGCTGAAATTGTGACCCCGGGGCTTAGGGATTTTTTCAAAAAAATGTTTTTTTGCCGGTTAAGTTGTCGAGGGCTGATTTCTTGTTCTGTGATAAAAAGCCTTCTGTTTTTTTCACCACACCACTCAGGGGAGCATTTGCAACCGTTTGGCACCATTTTTGAGTGAATTGCCAAAAGTCAGATTTTTGCTGAAATTGTGACCCCGGGGCTTAGGGATTTTTTCAAAAAAATCTTTTTCTGCCGCTTAAGTTGTCGAGGGCTGATTTCTTTCCCTGTGATAAAAAGCCTTCTGTTTCGACCGCCAAATCTTTCAGAGGAGCATTTGCAACAGTTTGGCATCATTTTTGAGTGAATTGCCAAAAGTCAGATTTTTGCTGAAATTGTGACCCTGGGGCTTAGGGATTTTTTCAAAAAATCTTTTTCTGCCGGTTATGTTGTCGAGGGCTGATTTCTTGTTCTGTGATAAAAAGCCTTCTGTTTCGACCACCAAACCTTTCAGGGGAGCATTTGCAACCGTTTGGCACCATTTTTGAGTGAATTGCCAAAAGTCAGATTTTTGCTAAAATTGTGACCCCGGGGCTTAGGGATTTTTTCAAAAAAATCTTTTTCTGCCGCTTAAGTTGTCGAGGGCTGATTTCTTTCCCTGTGATAAAAAGCCTTCTGTTTCGACCGCCAAATCTTTCATAGGAGCATTTGCAACAGTTTGGCATCATTTTTGAGTGAATTGCCAAAAGTCAGATTTTTGCTGAAATTGTGACCCCGGGGCTTAGGGATTTTTTCAAAAAATCTTTTTCTGCTGCTTAAGTTGTCGAGGGCTGATTTCTTGTTCTGTGATAAAAAGCCTTCTGTTTCAACCGCCAAACCTTTCAGGGGAGCATTTGCAACAGCTAGGCATCATTTTTGAGTGAATTGCCAAAAGTCAGATTTTTGCTGAAATTGTGACCCCGGGGCTTAGGGATTTTTTCAAAAAAATCTTTTTCTGCCGGTTAAGTTGTCAAGGGCTGATTTCTTGTCCTGTGATAAAAGCCTTCTGTTTCGACTCCCAAACCTTTCAGGGGTGCATTTGCAACAGCTAGGCATCATTTTTGAGTGAATTGCCAAAAGTCAGATTTTTGCTGAAATTGTGACCCCGGGGCTTAGGGATTTTTTCAAAAAAAAAAATTTCTGCCGGTCAAGTTGTCGAGGGCTGATTTATTGTTTTGTGAAAAAAAGCCTTCTGTTTCGACCGCCAAACCTTTCAGGGGAGCATTTGCAACCGTTTGGCACCATTTTTGAGTAAATTGCCAAAAGTCAGATTTTTGCTGAAATTGTGACCCCGGGGCTTAGGGATTTTTTCAAAAAAATCTTTCTCTGCCGGTTAAGTTGTCGAGGGCGGATTTCTTGTTCTTTGATAAAAAGCCTTCTGTTTCGACCGCCAAACCTTTCAGGGGAGCATTTGCAACCGTTTGGCACCATTTTTGAGTAAATTGCCAAAAGTCAGATTTTTGCTGAAATTGTGACCCCGGGGCTTAGGGATTTTTTCAAAAAATCTTTTTCTGCTGCTTAACTTGTCGAGGGCTGATTTCTTGTTCTGTGATAAAAAGCCTTCTGTTTCAACCGCCAAACCTTTCAGGGGAGCATTTGCAACAGCTAGGCATCATTTTTGAGTGAATTGCCAAAAGTCAGGCTTAGGGATTTTTTCAAAAAATCTTTTTCTGCTGCTTAACTTGTCGAGGGCTGATTTCTTGTTCTGTGATAAAAAGCCTTCTGTTTCAACCGCCAAACCTTTCAGGGGAGCATTTGCAACAGCTAGGCATCATTTTTGAGTGAATTGCCAAAAGTCAGATTTTTGCTGAAATTGTGACCCCGGGGCTTAGGGATTTTTTCAAAAAAATCATTTTCTGCCGGTTAAGTTGTCAAGGGCTGATTTCTTGTCCTGTGATAAAAGCCTTCTGTTTCGACTCCCAAACCTTTCAGGGGTGCATTTGCAACAGCTAGGCATCATTTTTGAGTGAATTGCCAAAAGTCAGATTTTTGCTGAAATTGTGACCCCGGGGCTTAGGGATTTTTTCAAAAAATATTTTTCTGCTGGTTAAGTTGTCGAGGGCTGATTTCTTGTTCTGTGATAAAAAGCCTTCTGTTTTGACGAAGAAACCTTTCAGGAGAGCATTTGCAACCGTTTGGCACCATTTTTGAGTGAATTGCCAAAAGTCAGATTTTTGCTGAAATTGTGACCCCGGGGCTTAGGGATTTTTTTTAAAAAAAAAATTCTGCCGGTTAAGTTGTCGAGGGCTGATTTCTTGTTCTGTGATAAAAAGCCTTCTGTTTCGACCGCGAAACCTTTCGGGAGAGCATTTGCAACCGTTTGGCACCATTTTTGAGTGAATTGCCAAAAGTCAGATTTTTGCTGAAATTGTGACCCCGGGGCTTAGGGATTTTTTCAAAAAATATTTTTCTGCTGGTTAAGTTGTCGAGGGCTGATTTCTTGTTCTGTGATAAAAAGCCTTCTGTTTTGACCAAGAAACCTTTCAGGAGAGCATTTGCAACCGTTTGGCACCATTTTTGAGTGAATTGCCAAAAGTCAGATTTTTGCTGAAATTGTGACCCCGGGGCTTAGGGATTTTTTCAAAAAAATCTTTTTCTGCCGGTTAAGTTGTCGAGGACTGATTTCTTTCCCTGTGATAAAAAGCCTTATGTTTCGACCGCCAAACCTTTCAGGGGAGCATTTGCAACAGTTTGGCATCATTTTTGAGTGAATTGCCAAAAGTCAGATTTTTGCTGAAATTGTGACCCCGGGGCTTAGGGATTTTTTCAAAAAAATCTTTTTCTGCCGGTTAAGTTGTCGAGGGCTGATTTCTTTCCCTGTGATAAAAAGCCTTCTGTTTCGACCGCCAAACCTTTCAGGGGAGCATTTGCAACAGCTAGGCATCATTTTTGAGTGAATTGCCAAAAGTCAGATTTTTGCTGAAATTGTGACCCCGGGGCTTAGGGATTTTTACAAAAAAATCTTTTTCTGCCGCTTAAGTTGTCGAGGGCTGATTTCTTTCCCTGTGATAAAAAGCCTTCTGTTTCGACCGCCAAACCTTTCAGGAGAGCATTTGCAACCGTTTAGCACCATTTTTGAGTGAATTGCCAAAAGTCAGATTTTTGCTGAAATTGTGACCCCGGGGCTTAGGGATTTTTTCAAAAAAATCTTTTTCTGCCGGTTAAGTTGTCAAGGGCTGATTTCTTGTTCTGTGATAAAAAGCCTTCTGTTTCGACCGCCAAACCTTTCAGGCGAGCATTTGCAACCGTTTGGCACCATTTTTGAGTGAATTGCCAAAAGTCAGATTTTTGCTGAAATTGTGACCCCGGGGCTTAGGGATTTTTTCAAAAAAATCTTTTTCTGCCGGTTATGTTGTTGAGGGCTGATTTCTTCTCCTCTGATTAAAAGCTTTCTGTTTTTTTCGCCAAACCTTTCAGGGGAGCATTTGCAACAGCTAGGCATCATTTTTGAGTGAATTGCCAAAAGTCAGATTTTTGCTGAAATTGTGACCCCGGGGCTTAGGGATTTTTTCAAAAAAATCTTTTTCTGCTGCTTAAGTTGTCGACGGCTGATTTCTTGTTCTGTGATAAAAAGCCTTCTGTTTCAACCGCCAAACCTTTCAGGGGAGCATTTGCAACAGCTAGGCATCATTTTTGAGTAAATTGCCAAAAGTCAGATTTTTGCTGAAATTGTGACCCCGGGGCTTAGGGATTTTTTCAAAAAAATCTTTTTCTGCCGCTTAAGTTGTCGAGGGCTGATTTCTTTCCCTGTGATAAAAAGCCTTCTGTTTCGACCGCCAAATCTTTCAGAGGAGCATTTGCAACAGCTAGGCATCATTTTTGAGTGAATTGCCAAAAGTCAGATTTTTGCTGAAATTGTGACCCCGGGGCTTAGGGATTTTTTCAAAAAAATCTTTTTCTGCCGGTTAAGTTGTCGAGGGCTGATTTCTTGTTCTTTGATAAAAAGCCTTCTGTTTCGACCGCCAAACCTTTCAGGGGAGCATTTGCAACAGTTTGGCATCATTTTTGAGTGAATTGCCAAAAGTCAGATTTTTGCTGAAATTGTGACCCCGGGGCTTAGGGATTTTTTCAAAAAAATGTTTTTTTGCCGGTTAAGTTGTCGAGGGCTGATTTCTTGTTCTGTGATAAAAAGCCTTCTGTTTTTTTCACCACACCACTCAGGGGAGCATTTGCAACCGTTTGGCACCATTTTTGAGTGAATTGCCAAAAGTCAGATTTTTGCTGAAATTGTGACCCCGGGGCTTAGGGATTTTTTCAAAAAAATCTTTTTCTGCCGCTTAAGTTGTCGAGGGCTGATTTCTTTCCCTGTGATAAAAAGCCTTCTGTTTCGACCGCCAAATCTTTCAGAGGAGCATTTGCAACAGTTTGGCATCATTTTTGAGTGAATTGCCAAAAGTCAGATTTTTGCTGAAATTGTGACCCCGGGGCTTAGGGATTTTTTCAAAAAATCTTTTTCTGCCGGTTAAGTTGTTGAGGGCTGATTTCTTCTCCTCTGATTAAAAGCCTTCTGTTTTTTTCGCCAAACCTTTCAGGGGAGCATTTGCAACAGCTAGGCATCATTTTTGAGTGAATTGCCAAAAGTCAGATTTTTGCTGAAATTGTGACCCCGGGGCTTAGGGATTTTTACAAAAAAAATTTTTTCTGCCGGTTAAGTTGTCGAGGGCTGATTTCTTGTTCTTTGATAAAAAGCCTTCTGTTTCGACCGCCAAACCTTTCAGGGGAGCATTTGCAACAGTTTGGCATCATTTTTGAGTGAATTGCCAAAAGTCAGATTTTTGCTGAAATTGTGACCCCGGGATTTTTTTTTTCAAAAAATCTTTTTCTGCTGCTTAAGTTGTCGAGGGCTGATTTCTTGTTCTGTGATAAAAAGCCCTCTGTTTCAACCGCCAAACCTTTCAGGGGAGCATTTGCAACAGCTAGGCATCATTTTTGAGTGAATTGCCAAAAGTCAGATTTTTGCTGAAATTGTGACCCCGGGGCTTAGGGATTTTTTCAAAAAAAAAAATTTCTGCCGGTTAAGTTGTCGAGGGCTGATTTCTTGTTCTGTGATAAAAAGCCTTCTGTTTCCACCGCGAAACCTTTCAGGAGAGCATTTGCAACCGTTTAGCACCATTTTTGAGTGAATTGCCAAAAGTCAGATTTTTGCTGAAATTGTGACCCCGGGGCTTAGGGATTTTTTCAAAAAAATCTTTTTCTGCCGCTTAAGTTGTCGAGGGCTGATTTCTTTCCCTGTGATAAAAAGCCTTCTGTTTCGACCGCCAAATCTTTCAGAGGAGCATTTGCAACCGTTTGGCACCATTTTTGAGTGAATTGCCAAAAGTCAGATTTTTGCTGAAATTGTGACCCCGGGGCTTAGGGATTTTTTCAAAAAAATCTTTTTCTGCCGGTTAAGTTGTCAAGGGCTGATTTCTTGTCCTGTGATAAAAGCCTTCTGTTTTGACTCCCAAACCTTTCAGGGGTGCATTTGCAACAGCTAGGCATCATTTTTGAGTGAATTGCCAAAAGTCAGATTTTTGCTGAAATTGTGACCCCGGGGCTTAGGGATTTTTTCAAAAAATCTTTTTCTGCCGGTTATGTTGTTGAGGGCTGATTTCTTCTCCTCTGATTAAAAGCTTTCTGTTTTTTTCGCCAAACCTTTCAGGGGAGCATTTGCAACAGCTAGGCATCATTTTTGAGTGAATTGCCAAAAGTCAGATTTTTGCTGAAATTGTGACCCCGGGGCTTAGGGATTTTTTCAAAAAAATCTTTTTCTGCCGGTTAAGTTGTCGAGGGCTGATTTCTTGTTCTTTGATAAAAAGCCTTCTGTTTCGACCGCCAAACCTTTCAGGTGAGCATTTGCAACAGTTTGGCATCATTTTTGAGTGAATTGCCAAAAGTCAGATTTTTGCTGAAATTGTGACCCCGGGGCTTAGGGATTTTTTCAAAAAATCTTTTTCTGCTGCTTAAGTTGTCGAGGGCTGATTTCTTGTTCTGTGATAAAAAGCCTTCTGTTTCAACCGCCAAACCTTTCAGGGGAGCATTTGCAACAGCTAGGCATCATTTTTGAGTAAATTGCCAAAAGTCAGATTTTTGCTGAAATTGTGACCCCGGGGCTTAGGGATTTTTTCAAAAAAATCTTTTTCTGCCGCTTAAGTTGTCGAGGGCTGATTTCTTTCCCTGTGATAAAAAGCCTTCTGTTTCGACCGCCAAATCTTTCACAGGAGCATTTGCAACAGCTAGGCATCATTTTTGAGTGAATTGCCAAAAGTCAGATTTTTGCTGAAATTGTGACCCCGGGGCTTAGGGATTTTTTCAAAAAAATCTTTTTCTGCCGGTTAAGTTGTCAAGGGCTGATTTCTTGTCCTGTGATAAAAGCCTTCTGTTTCGACTCCGAAACCTTTCAGGGGTGCATTTGCAACAGCTAGGCATCATTTTTGAGTGAATTGCCAAAAGTCAGATTTTTGCTGAAATTGTGACCCCGGGGCTTAGGGATTTTTTCAAAAAATCTTTTTCTGCCGGTTATGTTGTTGAGGGCTGATTTCTTCTCCTCTGATTAAAAGCTTTCTGTTTTTTTCGCCAAACCTTTCAGGGGAGCATTTGCAACAGCTAGGCATCATTTTTGAGTGAATTGCCAAAAGTCAGATTTTTGCTGAAATTGTGACCCCGGGGCTTAGGGATTTTTTCAAAAAAATCTTTTTCTGCCGGTTAAGTTGTCGAGGGCTGATTCCTTGTTCTTTGATAAAAAGCCTTCTGTTTCGACCGCCAAATCTTTCAGAGGAGCATTTGCAACAGTTTCGCATCATTTTTGAGTGAATTGCCAAAAGTCAGATTTTTGCTGAAATTGTGACCCCGGGGCTTAGGGATTTTTACAAAAAAATCTTTTTCTGCCGGTTATGTTGTTGAGGGCTGATTTCTTGTTCTTTGATAAAAAGCCTTCTGTTTCGACCGCCAAACCTTTCAGGGGAGCATTTGCAACAGTTTGGCATCATTTTTGAGTGAATTGCCGAAAGTCAGATTTTTGCTGAAATTGTGACCCCGGGGCTTAGGGATTTTTTCAAAAAATCTTTTTCTGCTGCTTAAGTTGTCGAGGGCTGATTTCTTGTTCTGTGATAAAAAGCCTTCTGTTTCAACCGCCAAACCTTTCAGGGGAGCATTTGCAACAGCTAGGCATCATTTTTGAGTAAATTGCCAAAAGTCAGATTTTTGCTGAAATTGTGACCCCGGGGCTTAGGGATTTTTTCAAAAAAATCTTTTTCTGCCGCTTAAGTTGTCGAGGGCTGATTTCTTTCCCTGTGATAAAAAGCCTTCTGTTTCGACCGCCAAATCTTTCAGAGGAGCATTTGCAAAAGCTAGGCATCATTTTTGAGTGAATTGCCAAAAGTCAGATTTTTGCTGAAATTGTGACCCCGGGGCTTAGGGATTTTTTCAAAAAATCTTTTTCTGCCGGTT
The DNA here is from genome assembly GCF_964252035.2 of Podarcis erhardii. Lineage (NCBI taxonomy): Eukaryota > Metazoa > Chordata > Lepidosauria > Squamata > Lacertidae > Podarcis > Podarcis erhardii. The sequence continues at coordinate 12,103,377 of NC_138507.1, read as the reverse complement.
ATGTTGTAGAGGGCTGATTTCTTCTCCTCTGATTAAAAGCTTTCTGTTTTTTTCGCCAAACCTTTCAGGGGAGCATTTGCAACAGCTAGGCATCATTTTTGAGTGAATTGCCAAAAGTCAGATTTTTGCTGAAATTGTGACCTGGGGGCTTAGGGATTTTTTCAAAAAAATCTTTTTCTGCCGGTTATGTTGTCGAGGGCTGATTTCTTGTTCTTTGATAAAAAGCCTTCTGTTTCCACTGCCAAACCTTTCAGGGGAGCATTTGCAACAGTTTGGCATCATTTCTGAGTGAATTGCCAAAAGTCAGATTTTTGCTTAAATTGTGACCCCGGGGCTTAGGGATTTTTTCAAAAAATCTTTTTCTGCTGCTTAAGTTGTCGAGGGCTGATTTCTTGTTCTGTGATAAAAAGCCTTCTGTTTCAACCGCCAAACCTTTCAGGGGAGCATTTGCAACCGTTTGGCACCATTTTTGAGTGAATTGCCAAAAGTCAGATTTTTGCTGAAATTGTGACCCCGGGGCTTAGGGATTTTTTCAAAAAAATCTTTTTTTGCCGGTTAAGTTGTCGAGGGCTGATTTCTTGTTCTGTGATAAAAAGCCTTCTGTTTTTTTCACCACACCACTCAGGGGAGCATTTGCAACCGTTTGGCACCATTTTTGAGTGAATTGCCAAAAGTCAGATTTTTGCTGAAATTGTGACCCCGGGGCTTAGGGATTTTTTCAAAAAAATCTTTTTCTGCCGCTTAAGTTGTCGAGGGCTGATTTCTTTCCCTGTGATAAAAAGCCTTCTGTTTCGACCGCCAAACCTTTCAGGGGAGCATTTGCAACCGTTTTTTTTTAATATATATATACATATTTATTAAGGTTTTTAAATATAAATGCACACATAATAAACAATCTTATGTCTTTCACAACAATTTCATCACTTCTTTGGGCTCCCTCACGTCTCCCGCTCCCATTTACATCGTTAAAAAAAATTTTTCCAAACAAATTATCAACTTGTTTACAATCTCATGTCCACTCATTCACATATAATCTAGCACTTCTTCCAAAAATTTTTATATTTTCTTTAGTCTTACTTATCATCAAATTTAAATCTAGTTTAGTGGTGACCAGTTTTTTATAATCTAGCATCCTTCTTAACATTCAACCAAATTACAATGTTTTTGTAGATACATCTTGAATTTCTCCCAGTCTTCCTCCAACTTGTCTTCTCCCAGATCACGGATTCTGCCGGTCATCTCGGCCAGTTGCATATAGTCCGCATTTGCAACCGTTTGGCACCATTTTTGAGTGAATTGCCAAAAGTCAGATTTTTGCTAAAATTGTGACCCCGGGGCTTAGGGATATTTTCAAAAAAATCTTTTTCTGCCGCTTAAGTTGTCGAGGGCTGATTTCTTGTTCTGTGATAAAAAGCCTTCTGTTTCAACCGCCAAACCTTTCAGGGGAGCATTTGCAACAGCTAGGCATCATTTTTGAGTGAATTGCCAAAAGTCAGATTTTTGCTGAAATTGTGACCCCGGGGCTTAGGGATTTTTTCAAAAAAATCTTTTTCTGCCGGTTAAGTTGTCGAGGGCTGATTTCTTGTTCTGTGATAAAAAGCCTTCTGTTTCAACCGCCAAACCTTTCAGGGGAGCATTTGCAACAGCTAGGCATCATTTTTGAGTGAATTGCCAAAAGTCAGATTTTTGCTGAAATTGTGACCCCGGGGCTTAGGGATTTTTTCAAAAAAATCTTTTTCTGCTGCTTAACTTGTCGAGGGCTGATTTCTTGTTCTGTGATAAAAAGCCTTCTGTTTCAACCGCCAAACCTTACAGGGGAGCATTTGCAACAGCTAGGCATCATTTTTGAGTGAATTGCCAAAAGTCAGATTTTTGCTGAAATTGTGACCCCGGGGCTTAGGGATTTTTTCAAAAATCTTTTTCTGCTGCTTAAGTTGTCGAGGGCTGATTTCTTGTTCTGTGATAAAAAGCCTTCTGTTTCAACCGCCAAACCTTTCAGGGGAGCATTTGCAACAGCTAGGCATCATTTTTGAGTGAATTGCCAAAAGTCAGATTTTTGCTGAAATTGTGACCTGGGGGCTTAGGGATTTTTTCAAAAAAATCTTTTTCTGCCGGTTAAGTTGTCGAGGGCTGATTTCTTGTTCTTTGATAAAAAGCCTTCTGTTTCGACCGCCAAACCTTTCAGGTGAGCATTTGCAACAGTTTGGCATCATTTTTGAGTGAATTGCCAAAAGTCAGATTTTTCCTGAAATTGTGACCCCGGGGCTTACGGATTTTTTCAAAAAATCTTTTTCTGCCGGTTATATTGTCGAGGGCTGATTTCTTGTTCTGTGATAAAAAGCCCTCTGTTTCAACCGCCAAACCTTTCAGGGGAGCATTTGCAACAGCTAGGCATCATTTTTGAGTGAATTGCCAAAAGTCAGATTTTTGCTGAAATTGTGACCCCGGGGCTTAGGGATTTTTTCAAAAAAAAAAATTTCTGCCGGTTAAGTTGTCGAGGGCTGATTTCTTGTTCTGTGATAAAAAGCCTTCTGTTTCCACCGCGAAACCTTTCAGGAGAGCATTTGCAACCGTTTAGCACCATTTTTGAGTGAATTGCCAAAAGTCAGATTTTTGCTGAAATTGTGACCCCGGGGCTTAGGGATTTTTTCAAAAAAATCTTTTTCTGCCGCTTAAGTTGTCGAGGGCTGATTTCTTTCCCTGTGATAAAAAGCCTTCTGTTTCGACCGCCAAATCTTTCAGAGGAGCATTTGCAACCGTTTGGCACCATTTTTGAGTGAATTGCCAAAAGTCAGATTTTTGCTGAAATTGTGACCCCGGGGCTTAGGGATTTTTTCAAAAAAATCTTTTTCTGCCGGTTAAGTTGTCAAGGGCTGATTTCTTGTCCTGTGATAAAAGCCTTCTGTTTCGACTCCCAAACCTTTCAGGGGAGCATTTGCAACAGCTAGGCATCATTTTTGAGTGAATTGCCAAAAGTCAGATTTTTGCTGAAATTGTGACCCCGGGGCTTAGGGATTTTTTCAAAAAATCTTTTTCTGCCGGTTATGTTGTTGAGGGCTGATTTCTTCTCCTCTGATTAAAAGCTTTCTGTTTTTTTCGCCAAACCTTTCAGGGGAGCATTTGCAACAGCTAGGCATCATTTTTGAGTGAATTGCCAAAAGTCAGATTTTTGCTGAAATTGTGACCCCGGGGCTTAGGGATTTTTTCAAAAAAATCTTTTTCTGCCGGTTAAGTTGTCGAGGGCTGATTTCTTGTTCTTTGATAAAAAGCCTTCTGTTTCGACCGCCAAACCTTTCAGGTGAGCATTTGCAACAGTTTGGCATCATTTTTGAGTGAATTGCCAAAAGTCAGATTTTTGCTGAAATTGTGACCCCGGGGCTTAGGGATTTTTTCAAAAAATCTTTTTCTGCTGCTTAAGTTGTCGAGGGCTGATTTCTTGTTCTGTGATAAAAAGCCTTCTGTTTCAACCGCCAAACCTTTCAGGGGAGCATTTGCAACAGCTAGGCATCATTTTTGAGTGAATTGCCAAAAGTCAGATTTTTGCTGAAATTGTGACCCCGGGGCTTAGGGATTTTTTCAAAAAAATCTTTTTCTGCCGGTTAAGTTGTCAAGGGCTGATTTCTTGTCCTGTGATAAAAGCCTTCTGTTTCGACTCCCCAACCTTTCAGGGGTGCATTTGCAACAGCTAGGCATCCTTTTTCAGTGAATTGCCAAAAGTCAGATTTTTGCTGAAATTGTGACCCCGGGGCTTAGGGATTTTTTCAAAAAAATCTTTTTCTGACGGTTAAGTTGTCGAGGGCTGATTTCTTGTTCTGTGATAAAAAGCCTTCTGTTTCGACCGCGAAACCTTTCAGGGGAGCATTTGCAACCGTTTGGCACCATTTTTGAGTGAATTGCCAAAAGTCAGATTTTTGCTGAAATTGTGACCCCGGGGCTTAGGGATTTTTTCAAAAAAATCTTTTTCTGCCGCTTAAGTTGTCGAGGGCTGATTTCTTTCCCTGTGATAAAAAGCCTTCTGTTTCGACCGCCAAATCTTTCAGAGGAGCATTTGCAACAGCTAGGCATCATTTTTGAGTGAATTGCCAAAAGTCAGATTTTTGCTGAAATTGTGACCCCGGGGCTTAGGGATTTTTTCAAAAAAATCTTTTTCTGCCGGTTAAGTTGTCAAGGGCTGATTTCTTGTCCTGTGATAAAAGCCTTCTGTTTCGACTCCCAAACCTTTCAGGGGTGCATTTGTGTCAGGGTTTCTGGGAGAAGTGAGGAGATGGCAGAGGAGACGGAAAGCGAGTGGGAGGAGGGAGAGAGAGACGAGGAAGAAGATGACGGAATTCGAAGGGAATCTATGAGCCTAAGCAGTGAGTCAGAGGATTCCCAAAAGGGAGCTAGCATGATCAGGCGAAAAGCAGGAGAAGAGAGAAGCGGTGAAAAGTCAGGGAAGGAGGGGAGAAAGCCCAGTGAAGCACAGACGCTGTCAGAGGGGTCTCAGCCGGAACGGAGTAAAGGGGGTGGAGTTGTCAGCCTCTCGGAGGGAGGAGGAACAGGAGAAAACAGAGAGAGGGGGTTGGAGCAAGGTGTTCAGCCGGAAAGGGTAGAGAGTGGAACAGGGGGCAGTATAGAGGACGAAGGAAAGGTCAAAAGCAACGTACGCGCGCCAAGTTCAAACATAGAGGCGCGCGGAAGTGGGGAAAGCTCAGAGGAGGAGCCCGGCCCCAAAGCCAGAAGGAGGGGGCAGGAGGCGGCAGAGGATTCAGCCTCAGGCGAATCCCGGAAAGAGAGAACCCAGGGGGGCAGAAAGACCCTGCGGAAAAGAAAGGAGAGGAAGAGGTGGTCTAGAGCCAGGCTATTAAGTTGGTGTGGAGGAGGGGAGGAGTCAGAGGGGGACTTCGGCGGTCTAACGTGACAGACGTACAGCCACAATGCTGAACTGTGAAAGAAGCAATTATCTTCAATAAACTTTTCCTGTAAGTAAACTACAACGGAGTAAGGTCTCTCGTGAGCTGGGACCCACCTGGGTGGCTGTGACAGAAAGTCCCCCTCCCTCTGAAAGCAAAAATTTTTTTTTGCGAAGCTCACGAACGGGGCAGCCATGAGTGCTGAGGAACAGCTGGCTGCACTCCGGGATCAGATTACCACTCTCACAACGGCAGTCATTGCTTCGCAGAAGAAGAATGCTGACTTGGAGAAAGCCTGCCAGGATTTGCAAGCAAGGTGGGAAAATGCGGACAAGGCGGGGACCCCGGGCTCCAGAGCGGAGGGCATTGCGCTTGGAAGGAGGGGGGGTGCCCTAGTTTCGCATTTTAATGGCAACTTGCAAGACTATCCCAACTTCAGGGCAGATGTCGTGTATGCACTGCATTTACTCCGTCATGATTTTAGAGATGAGGAGGAGAGAGTGGGATTTATTGTTTCGCACCTGCATGGGGAGGCCAGGGCTTGGCTACGCAATCTGTGGCGCGAAGATGGACCAGCCCGTCGCAATGCAGATGCGTTTATCAAGGCAATGGATGCTTGTTTTCAATCCTCTGTGGATAAGGACATTGCGCGCCGGCAGATGCACGGGCTGAGGCAGGGGAGAGCCACTGTACGCCAATATCATTCTAAATTTTTTGCATTGCTCACCGCCTTAGATTGGCCGAAGGACAGTCTACCGGTCAGGGATCTTTTTTGGGAGGGATTGAGCCCCTCCGTCAAGGATGAGATCGCAAGGGGGGACAGACCCCAGAACCTGGAAGACGTGGTGCAACGGGCTTTGGCTATAGGAATTCGACATGAGGGACGTCCGTGGCACGAGGAGGGGGGGCCCCAAGCGCGCGCGCAAGCAAAAGCTCTCCCTTTTGTGCACAGGGATTTCAGCCGTGCGCACCCCTCACCAATGGGGAAGGAAGGCGAAGAGCCAATGGAGATTGGTGGTGCTAGGGCTCAAAAGCCGTCCCAGAGCCCCATCCCTGCTGCAGCCAAAGCGAAGCCTCCTAGAGGGACCAGGAAGTGTTACATCTGCGACAGTGCACACCATATGGCGAAAGAGTGCCCCCAGAGGCTCCAGAAGCACACTGCAGCACTAGCAACTGTGACAGCAGAGGTGCAATCAGAGGAGCAGCTTCAGGGAAACTGCAGTGCCTGGCTGGAAGCAGAGCTACTGGGGCTCAGCCAGGCGGATCTGTAGAGAAGTCCCCAGCATCCTTGCAGCGCATGGACCCTTTACCTCCCAAACCAGCAGTTTTACTCACAGCAACACTCCAGCTGCCTGATGGGCGACTTCTCGAGGTTCCAACAACCATCGATTCGGGAAGCAACGCCGATTTCGTGGGATTACAATTCGTCAAGCAGCATAACATAGCGCTCCTGCCTGCAACGACGCCTCTGAACGTGGTCACGGTAGACGGCAGGAAGTTGCTGGGGGGGCAAGTGGTGCAGCAAACCCCTCCCATGATGATGCAAATTGGAGACCATCGAGAGCTTATTAGTTTCAATGTCACCCACTTATCGGACACGCCCATCGTGTTGGGCATGAGTTGGCTGGACAGGCACAGTCCCGCGGTTGCTTGGTACCAGAGGCAGATCACCTTTTGTTCATCGTATTGCGCCCAGAATTGCATCCAAACCGATCAAGGAGGAGAAGCCGAACAGCAGCTGCATCTGAGTATGGTGCAAGCGGTTCCTCACAAGTACGCGGAGTTCTTGGAGGTTTTCTGCGAAAAGGAAGCTGACAAATTGCCGCCTCACAGACCTTACGACTGCGCGATTGACTTAGTGCCAGGCGCGCAGTTGCCAACTGCCAAGCTGTACTCCATGTCGGAAGACGAGCTGCAAGAGCTTCGGGAGTTCATAGAACACAACCTCAAGCGCGGATTCATCCAGGAATCTAAAGCAGCGGGAGGCAGTCCTGTTTTCTTTGTGAAAAAGAAAGACACGCCCCAGAAGAGGCTCATTGTGGACTACCGGTTCATAAACAGACTAACTAAGCCCAAGGCCTTCCCCATGCCCAAAATTGACGACCTTTTGGCTACAGTCAGGAGGGGGAAGATTTTTACCAAGCTGGATTTACGTGGAGCTTACAACCTCATCCGCATCAGGAAGGGCGACGAGTGGAAGACGGCCATGTTCACTCCTTTGGGCACGTACGAATACAGAGTTATGCCCTTCGGTCTACAAAATGGCAGCCATGTTTTCCAAGCATTCATGCATCACGTCCTGGCAGGTCTCCTCTACAAGAAGTGTGTCTGTTTTCTCGACGATATCCTGATTTTCTCGGAATCGCCAGAGGATCACGATAAGGACGTGAAGGAAGTTCTGCAGAGGCTGAAGGAACACAGGCTGTACGCCAAGTTGGAGAAGTGCCAGTTTGATGTGAGAGAGGTAGATTTCCTTGGCTACAAGCTGTCCGACGAGGGACTGGCCATGGACAAGACTAAAGTCCAAGCGCTGTTGGACTGGAAAAGCCCTCGAAATCGGAAGGAGGTCCAGAGGTTCATCGGCTTTGCCAATTTTTATCGCAAGTTTATTAAAGGTTTTGCAAACGCGACGGCGGCAATCACTGACACCCTCAGTTCCAAGAAGAAGAAGTTCGTCTGGACCGAACAAGCAGAGCGATCCTTTCGGAAGCTTAAAAGCCTTTTCGCCTCCGAGGAGCAGCTGCTGCACGTGAATCCTGGCAGGCCCATGCGGGTAGAGACAGATGCATCAGACAGAGCAGTTGGGGCCGTCCTCTTGCAAGAGGATTCGCAAGGCAACTGGAGACCGGGTGCATTCTACTCCCGGAAGCTCAGCAAGACGGAGCGCAACTACACCATATGGGACAGGGAGTTGTTGGCCATTCATGCAGCTTTCAAAGCGTGGCGACACTTCTTGATAGGAGCCAAGCACACGGTGCAGGTCCGCACGGATCACAAGAACTTGGAGTATTGGCGAACGGCTAAATTGCAAACCCAACGACACATGCGCTGGGCGGAATTCTTTGCGGATTTCGATTTCAAAATAGAATACATCCCTGGAGACTCCAATGTTATAGCAGACGCGCTGTCCCGAAAGCCTCAATACCTGGAGGAAGTAGCTCCAATCGCAGCGAAGTACATTTTCGCACCGCAGGCGTGGACGTGCGCTACCATCGCAGTCGACCTGGACGCGGTGCGACGCGCGCTGCAAGAGGATCAGTTTGCACAATCCAAGATGGAGGAGCTCCGCAGAGGGTCGCCTGACAACAATGAGTTTCAGTTGCAGGATGGACTTTTGACTCGCAAGGGCGCCCTTTACGTGCCCACCGACGAGCTTCGCGCCACGGTTTTGCAACAATTGCACGATGCCCCGAGTGCGGGCCATTTCGGCAAAGAGAAGACGATGGAGTTGGTGGCAAGGGACTTTTGGTGGCCCCAGATGAGAGGAGACGTGGCGGACTACGTAGCCAGGTGCGATATCTGCCAGAGGTCCAAACCAGTGCATCAGAAGCAGGCGGGATTGTTAGAACCGCTGGAGACACCGCAGCAACCGTGGGAGAGGGTAGCGTTGGACTTTGTTACAGACCTGCCCAGCTCCAGAGGTAAGACGGCGGTGTTAGTGGTTGTGGACTTGTTCACCAAGATGGCGCACTTCATTCCTTGTGCCAAGGTGGCGACGGCAGAACAGACCGCAAAGCTCTTCATCGATCACGTCTTCAGAGTGCATGGACTACCGCAGTCCGTCTTGTCCGACAGGGGGCGCCAATTTGTTTCCACTTTCTGGCGGAAGCTTCTGGGTATCTTGCACGTCAAGATCAACCTGACGTCGGCGAGGCATCCACAGACCAACGGTCAAGCGGAGAGGGTCAACGCGATCATGCAGCAGTACCTACGGTGTTACGCCAACCAGCGACCCGCGGCGTGGGTGGACTACCTGCCGATGGCTGAGTTCGCCTACAACAACACGAAGCACGCATCCACCGGGGTGACGCCTTTCTTCGCGAACTATGGACGTCATCCCAGAACCTTCCCGAGCTTTACAGCACCTGAAGGGGGGGGACCTCAAAATGCCGACCAGTTTGCAGCAGAGTTGCAAGAGGTGCACGAGGAGCTGCGGAGACATTTGGAGCTGGCAAAGCAGGCGTATAAGGTGCAAGCCGACAAACACAGAAGGGCGGGGGAAGACATTCAGGTTGGGGACTGGGTATGGTTAGCAGCCCACGCGATGCCGGCCAGGTCGTTGGCCAAAAAGAAGTTAGAACACAGGCAGTTAGGACCATATCAAGTTGAGGCTAAGATCAATCCGGTGGCTTTTCGCCTAGCCCTTCCGGAGGGCTCCAGGGTGCACCCGGTCTTTCATAGGTCGGTGCTCACTCCCTACAAAGCCCCACACAGGTTTCAAGAGTCAGGAGCACCTCCAGAGCCACGTAGAAGGGCGCCTGAGAGAGGGGAGTCGCCAAGACCAGAACCTCTTAATGAGGTCACAGAGATACTGGATTCACGATGGGGGGAGGAGGGAGTTGAATATTTTCTCGCCAGGGAAGGCACTCCAGTCTCTGCAAATAGCTGGGTGCCGGGTTACGCTTTGGACGAACCCCTGTTGAAGGAGGAGTTTCATGCAATTTTTCCGCACAAACCCATGCCCGAGGAGTATTTTGATGATTGGCTTTTCACGCCCACTTTGTCGGGCAGCACGTTCGGGGGTTTCTCCTCGCCCGAGGGCTCTACGCCCAAAACAAGCCCGACCAGGGATCCCCGCCTGGGGGGGGGGAGAGACAAACCCTTATTGGTGGGTGGATCAGCCAAGGGAGGTATGGAGTCAGAGGTGGATGATAGGTCCTTGGCAGGCAGCGCCAGGAGAAGCAGTGAGGGAGGAAGAGACTGTGATGCCTTCAGGGGGGGAACCCGAGTTCGAACACACGTATACGGAGCTGCCAGAGGAGAAGATTGACGTGGACACCCGGTATCCTGAACCGACCCAGGAAGAACCACATTTCCCTCAACCTGCACCCAGCGACCGGGAGGGGGGAAGGGGGGGCTTCGAGGGGGGGATGGATGTCAGGGTTTCTGGGAGAAGTGAGGAGATGGCAGAGGAGACGGAAAGCGAGTGGGAGGAGGGAGAGAGAGACGAGGAAGAAGATGACGGAATTCGAAGGGAATCTATGAGCCTAAGCAGTGAGTCAGAGGATTCCCAAAAGGGAGCTAGCATGATCAGGCGAAAAGCAGGAGAAGAGAGAAGCGGTGAAAAGTCAGGGAAGGAGGGGAGAAAGCCCAGTGAAGCACAGACGCTGTCAGAGGGGTCTCAGCCGGAACGGAGTAAAGGGGGTGGAGTTGTCAGCCTCTCGGAGGGAGGAGGAACAGGAGAAAACAGAGAGAGGGGGTTGGAGCAAGGTGTTCAGCCGGAAAGGGTAGAGAGTGGAACAGGGGGCAGTATAGAGGACGAAGGAAAGGTCAAAAGCAACGTACGCGCGCCAAGTTCAAACATAGAGGCGCGCGGAAGTGGGGAAAGCTCAGAGGAGGAGCCCGGCCCCAAAGCCAGAAGGAGGGGGCAGGAGGCGGCAGAGGATTCAGCCTCAGGCGAATCCCGGAAAGAGAGAACCCAGGGGGGCAGAAAGACCCTGCGGAAAAGAAAGGAGAGGAAGAGGTGGTCTAGAGCCAGGCTATTAAGTTGGTGTGGAGGAGGGGAGGAGTCAGAGGGGGACTTCGGCGGTCTAACGTGACAGACGTACAGCCACAATGCTGAACTGTGAAAGAAGCAATTATCTTCAATAAACTTTTCCTGTAAGTAAACTACAACGGAGTAAGGTCTCTCGTGAGCTGGGACCCACCTGGGTGGCTGTGACAATTTGCAACAGCTAGGCATCATTTTTGAGTGAATTGCCAAAAGTCAGATTTTTGCTGAAATTGTGACCCCGGGGCTTAGGGATTTTTTCAAAAAATCTTTTTCTGCCGGTTATGTTGTTGAGGGCTGATTTCTTCTCCTCTGATTAAAAGCTTTCTGTTTTTTTCGCCAAACCTTTCAGGGGAGCATTTGCAACAGCTAGGCATCATTTTTGAGTGAATTGCCAAAAGTCAGATTTTTGCTGAAATTGTGACCCCGGGGCTTAGGGATTTTTTCAAAAAAATCTTTTTCTGCCGGTTAAGTTGTCGAGGGCTGATTTCTTGTTCTTTGATAAAAAGCCTTCTGTTTCGACCGCCAAACCTTTCAGGGGAGCATTTGCAACAGTTTGGCATCATTTTTGAGTGAATTGCCAAAAGTCAGATTTTTGCTGAAATTGTGACCCCGGGGCTTAGGGATTTTTTCAAAAAAATGTTTTTTTGCCGGTTAAGTTGTCGAGGGCTGATTTCTTGTTCTGTGATAAAAAGCCTTCTGTTTTTTTCACCACACCACTCAGGGGAGCATTTGCAACCGTTTGGCACCATTTTTGAGTGAATTGCCAAAAGTCAGATTTTTGCTGAAATTGTGACCCCGGGGCTTAGGGATTTTTTCAAAAAATCTTTTTCTGCCGGTTAAGTTGTTGAGGGCTGATTTCTTCTCCTCTGACTAAAAGCCTTCTGTTTTTTTCGCCAAACCTTTCAGGGGAGCATTTGCAACAGCTAGGCATCATTTTTGAGTGAATTGCCAAAAGTCAGATTTTTGCTGAAATTGTGACCCCGGGGCTTAGGGATTTTTTCAAAAAATCTTTTTCTGCTGCTTAAGTTGTCGAGGGCTGATTTCTTGTTCTGTGATAAAAAGCCTTCTGTTTCAAGCGCCAAACCTTTCAGGGGAGCATTTGCAACAGCTAGGCATCATTTTTGAGTGAATTGCCAAAAGTCAGATTTTTGCTGAAATTGTGACCCCGGGGCTTAGGGATTTTTTCAAAAAAATCTTTTTCTGCCGGTTAAGTTGTCAAGGGCTGATTTCTTGTCCTGTGATAAAAGCCTTCTGTTTCGACTCCCAAACCTTTCAGGGGTGCATTTGCAACAGCTAGGCATCATTTTTGAGTGAATTGCCAAAAGTCAGATTTTTGCTGAAATTGTGACCCCGGGGCTTAGGGATTTTTTCAAAAAAAAAAATTTCTGCCGGTCAAGTTGTCGAGGGCTGATTTATTGTTTTGTGATAAAAAGCCTTCTGTTTCGACCGCCAAACCTTTCAGGGGAGCATTTGCAACCGTTTGGCACCATTTTTGAGTAAATTGCCAAAAGTCAGATTTTTGCTGAAATTGTGACCCCGGGGCTTAGGGATTTTTTCAAAAAAATCTTTTTCTGCCCGTTAAGTTGTCAAGGGCTGATTTCTTGTTCTGTGATAAAAAGCCTTCTGTTTTTTTCACCACACCACTCAGGGGAGCATTTGCAACCGTTTGGCACCATTTTTGAGTGAATTGCCAAAAGTCAGATTTTTGCTGAAATTGTGACCCCGGGGCTTAGGGATTTTTTCAAAAAATCTTTTTCTGCCGGTTAAGTTGTTGAGGGCTGATTTCTTCTCCTCTGACTAAAAGCCTTCTGTTTTTTTCGCCAAACCTTTCAGGGGAGCATTTGCAACAGCTAGGCATCATTTTTGAGTGAATTGCCAAAAGTCAGATTTTTGCTGAAATTGTGACCCCGGGGCTTAGGGATTTTTTCAAAAAATCTTTTTCTGCTGCTTAAGTTGTCGAGGGCTGATTTCTTGTTCTGTGATAAAAAGCCTTCTGTTTCAAGCGCCAAACCTTTCAGGGGAGCATTTGCAACAGCTAGGCATCATTTTTGAGTGAATTGCCAAAAGTCAGATTTTTGCTGAAATTGTGACCCCGGGGCTTAGGGATTTTTTCAAAAAAATCTTTTTCTGCCGGTTAAGTTGTCAAGGGCTGATTTCTTGTCCTGTGATAAAAGCCTTCTGTTTCGACTCCCAAACCTTTCAGGGGTGCATTTGCAACAGCTAGGCATCATTTTTGAGTGAATTGCCAAAAGTCAGATTTTTGCTGAAATTGTGACCCCGGGGCTTAGGGATTTTTTCAAAAAAAAAAATTTCTGCCGGTCAAGTTGTCGAGGGCTGATTTATTGTTTTGTGATAAAAAGCCTTCTGTTTCGACCGCCAAACCTTTCAGGGGAGCATTTGCAACCGTTTGGCACCATTTTTGAGTAAATTGCCAAAAGTCAGATTTTTGCTGAAATTGTGACCCCGGGGCTTAGGGATTTTTTCAAAAAATCTTTTTCAGCCGGTTATGTTGTCGAGGGCTGATTTCTTGTTCTGTGATAAAAAGCCTTCTGTTTCGACCGCCAAACCTTTCAGGGGAGCATTTGCAACCGTTTGGCACCATTTTTGAGTGAATTGCCAAAAGTCAGATTTTTGCTAAAATTGTGACCCCGGGGCTTAGGGATTTTTTCAAAAAAATCTTTTTCTGCCGCTTAAGTTGTCGAGGGCTGATTTCTTTCCCTGTGATAAAAAGCCTTCTGTTTCGACCGCCAAATCTTTCATAGGAGCATTTGCAACAGTTTGGCATCATTTTTGAGTGAATTGCCAAAAGTCAGATTTTTGCTGAAATTGTGACCCCGGGGCTTAGGGATTTTTTCAAAAAATCTTTTTCTGCTGCTTAAGTTGTCGAGGGCTGATTTCTTGTTCTGTGATAAAAAGCCTTCTGTTTCAAGCGCCAAACCTTTCAGGGGAGCATTTGCAACAGCTAGGCATCATTTTTGAGTGAATTGCCAAAAGTCAGATTTTTGCTGAAATTGTGACCCCGGGGCTTAGGGATTTTTTCAAAAAAATCTTTTTCTGCCGGTTAAGTTGTCAAGGGCTGATTTCTTGTCCTGTGATAAAAGCCTTCTGTTTCGACTCCCAAACCTTTCAGGGGTGCATTTGCAACAGCTAGGCATCATTTTTGAGTGAATTGCCAAAAGTCAGATTTTTGCTGAAATTGTGACCCCGGGGCTTAGGGATTTTTTCAAAAAAAAAAATTTCTGCCGGTCAAGTTGTCGAGGGCTGATTTATTGTTTTGTGATAAAAAGCCTTCTGTTTCGACCGCCAAACCTTTCAGGGGAGCATTTGCAACCGTTTGGCACCATTTTTGAGTAAATTGCCAAAAGTCAGATTTTTGCTGAAATTGTGACCCCGGGGCTTAGGGATTTTTTCAAAAAAATCTTTTTCTGCCGGTTAAGTTGTCGAGGGCTGATTTCTTGTTCTTTGATAAAAAGCCTTCTGTTTCGACCGCCAAACCTTTCAGGTGAGCATTTGCAATAGTTCGGCATCATTTTTGAGTGAATTGCCAAAAGTCAGATTTTTGCTGAAATTGTGACCCCGGGGCTTAGGGATTTTTTCAAAAAATCTTTTTCTGCTGCTTAACTTGTCGAGGGCTGATTTCTTGTTCTGTGATAAAAAGCCTTCTGTTTCAACCTCCAAACCTTTCAGGGGAGCATTTGCAACAGCTAGGCATCATTTTTGAGTGAATTGCCAAAAGTCAGATTTTTGCTGAAATTGTGACCCCGGGGCTTAGGGATTTTTTCAAAAAAATCTTTTTTTGCCGGTTAAGTTGTCGAGGGCTGATTTCTTGTCCTGTGATAAAAGCCTTCTGTTTCGACTCCCAAACCTTTCAGGGGTGCATTTGCAACAGCTAGGCATCATTTTTGAGTGAATTGCCAAAAGTCAGATTTTTGCTGAAATTGTGACCCCGGGGCTTAGGGATTTTTTCAAAAAAAAAATTTTCTGCCGGTTAAGTTGTCGAGGGCTGATTTCTTGTTCTGTGATAAAAAGCCTTCTGTTTCGACCGCGAAACCTTTCAGGAGAGCATTTGCAACCGTTTAGCACCATTTTTGAGTGAATTGCCAAAAGTCAGATTTTTGCTGAAATTGTGACCCCGGGGCTTAGGGATTTTTACAAAAAAATCTTTTTCTGCCGGTTAAGTTGTCGAGGGCTGATTTCTTGTTATGTGATAAAAAGCCTTCTGTTTCGACCGCCAAACCTTTCAGGCGAGCATTTGCAACCGTTTGGCAACATTTTTGAGTGAATTGCCAAAAGTCAGATTTTTGCTGAAATTGTGACCCCGGGGCTTAGGGATTTTTTCAAAAAAATCTTTTTTTGCCGGTTAAGTTGTCGAGGTTTGATTTCTTGTCCTGTGATAAAAAGACTTCTGTTTCGACCGCCAAACCTTTCAGGGGAGCATTTGCAACCGTTTGGCACCATTTTTGAGTGAATTGCCAAAAGTCAGATTCTTGCTGAAATTGTGACCCCGGGGCTTAGGGATTTTTTCAAAAAAATCTTTTTCTGCCGCTTAAGTTGTCGAGGGCTGATTTCTTTCCCTGTGATAAAAAGCCTTCTGTTTCGACCGCCAAATCTTTCAGAGGAGCATTTGCAACAGCTAGGCATCATTTTTGAGTGAATTGCCAAAAGTCAGATTTTTGCTGAAATTGTGACCCCGGGGCTTAGGGATTTTTTCAAAAAAATCTTTTTCTGCCGGTTAAGTTGTCAAGGGCTGATTTCTTGTCCTGTGATAAAAGCCTTCTGTTTCGACTCCCAAACCTTTCAGGGGTGCATTTGCAACAGCTAGGCATCATTTTTGAGTGAATTGCCAAAAGTCAGATTTTTGCTGAAATTGTGACCCCGGGGCTTAGGGATTTTTTCAAAAAAAAAAATTTCTGCCGGTCAAGTTGTCGAGGGCTGATTTCTTGTTCTGTGATAAAAAGCCTTCTGTTTCAACCGCCAAACCTTTCAGGGGAGCATTTGCAACAGCTAGGCATCATTTTTGAGTGAATTGCCAAAAGTCAGATTTTTGCTGAAATTGTGACCCCGGGGCTTAGGGATTTTTTCAAAAAAATCTTTTTCTGCCGGTTAAGTTGTCAAGGGCTGATTTCTTGTCCTGTGATAAAAGCCTTCTGTTTCGACTCCCAAACCTTTCAGGGGTGCATTTGCAACAGCTAGGCATCATTTTTGAGTGAATTGCCAAAAGTCAGATTTTTGCTGAAATTGTGACCCCGGGGCTTAGGGATTTTTTCAAAAAATCTTTTTCTGCCGGTTATGTTGTTGAGGGCTGATTTCTTCTCCTCTGATTAAAAGCTTTCTGTTTTTTTCGCCAAACCTTTCAGGGGAGCATTTGCAACAGCTAGGCATCATTTTTGAGTGAATTGCCAAAAGTCAGATTTTTGCTGAAATTGTGACCCCGGGGCTTAGGGATTTTTTCAAAAAAATCTTTTTCTGCCGGTTAAGTTGTCGAGGGCTGATTTCTTGTTCTTTGATAAAAAGCCTTCTGTTTCGACCGCCAAACCTTTCAGGTGAGCATTTGCAACAGTTTGGCATCATTTTTGAGTGAATTGCCAAAAGTCAGATTTTTGCTGAAATTGTGACCCCGGGGCTTAGGGATTTTTTCAAAAAAACTTTTTCTGCTGCTTAAGTTGTCGAGGGCTGATTTCTTGTTCTGTGATAAAAAGCCTTCTGTTTCAACCGCCAAACCTTTCAGGGGAGCATTTGCAACAGCTAGGCATCATTTTTGAGTGAATTGCCAAAAGTCAGATTTTTGCTGAAATTGTGACCCCGGGGCTTAGGGATTTTTTCAAAAAAATCTTTTTCTGCCGGTTAAGTTGTCAAGGGCTGATTTCTTGTCCTGTGATAAAAGCCTTCTGTTTCGACTCCCCAACCTTTCAGGGGTGCATTTGCAACAGCTAGGCATCATTTTTGAGTGAATTGCCAAAAGTCAGATTTTTGCTGAAATTGTGACCCCGGGGCTTAGGGATTTTTTCAAAAAAATCTTTTTCTGACGGTTAAGTTGTCGAGGGCTGATTTCTTGTTCTGTGATAAAAAGCCTTCTGTTTCGACCGCGAAACCTTTCAGGGGAGCATTTGCAACCGTTTGGCACCATTTTTGAGTGAATTGCCAAAAGTCAGATTTTTGCTGAAATTGTGACCCCGGGGCTTAGGGATTTTTTCAAAAAAATCTTTTTCTGCCGCTTAAGTTGTCGAGGGCTGATTTCTTTCCCTGTGATAAAAAGCCTTCTGTTTCGACCGCCAAATCTTTCAGAGGAGCATTTGCAACAGCTAGGCATCATTTTTGAGTGAATTGCCAAAAGTCAGATTTTTGCTGAAATTGTGACCCCGGGGCTTAGGGATTTTTTCAAAAAAATCTTTTTCTGCCGGTTAAGTTGTCAAGGGCTGATTTCTTGTCCTGTGATAAAAGCCTTCTGTTTCGACTCCCAAACCTTTCAGGGGTGCATTTGCAACAGCTAGGCATCATTTTTGAGTGAATTGCCAAAAGTCAGATTTTTGCTGAAATTGTGACCCCGGGGCTTAGGGATTTTTTCAAAAAAATCTTTTTATGACGGTTAAGTTGTTGAGGGCTGATTTCTTCTCCTCTGATTAAAAGCTTTCTGTTTTTTTCGCCAAACCTTTCAGGG
This sequence comes from Podarcis erhardii, assembly GCF_964252035.2. Taxonomy (NCBI): domain Eukaryota; kingdom Metazoa; phylum Chordata; class Lepidosauria; order Squamata; family Lacertidae; genus Podarcis; species Podarcis erhardii. The sequence goes on along the minus strand of NC_138507.1, from coordinate 12,086,114 downwards.
GAGCATTTGCAACAGCTAGGCATCATTTTTGAGTGAATTGCCAAAAGTCAGATTTTTGCTGAAATTGTGACCCCGGGGCTTAGGGATTTTTTCAAAAAAATCTTTTTCTGCCGGTTAAGTTGTCGAGGGCTGATTTCTTGTTCTTTGATAAAAAGCCTTCTGTTTCGACCGCCAAACCTTTCAGGGGAGCATTTGCAACAGTTTGGCATCATTTTTGAGTGAATTGCCAAAAGTCAGATTTTTGCTGAAATTGTGACCCCGGGGCTTAGGGATTTTTTCAAAAAAATGTTTTTTTGCCGGTTAAGTTGTCGAGGGCTGATTTCTTGTTCTGTGATAAAAAGCCTTCTGTTTTTTTCACCACACCACTCAGGGGAGCATTTGCAACCGTTTGGCACCATTTTTGAGTGAATTGCCAAAAGTCAGATTTTTGCTGAAATTGTGACCCCGGGGCTTAGGGATTTTTTCAAAAAATCTTTTTCTGCCGGTTAAGTTGTTGAGGGCTGATTTCTTCTCCTCTGACTAAAAGCCTTCTGTTTTTTTCGCCAAACCTTTCAGGGGAGCATTTGCAACAGCTAGGCATCATTTTTGAGTGAATTGCCAAAAGTCAGATTTTTGCTGAAATTGTGACCCCGGGGCTTAGGGATTTTTACAAAAAAATCTTTTTCTGCCGGTTAAGTTGTCGAGGGCTGATTTCTTGTTCTTTGATAAAAAGCCTTCTGTTTCGACCGCCAAACCTTTCAGGGGAGCATTTGCAACAGTTTGGCATCATTTTTGAGTGAATTGCCAAAAGTCAGATTTTTGCTGAAATTGTGACCCCGGGGCTTAGGGATTTTTTCAAAAAATCTTTTTCTGCTGCTTAAGTTGTCGAGGGCTGATTTCTTGTTCTGTGATAAAAAGCCTTCTGTTTCAACCGCTAAACCTTTCAGGGGAGCATTTGCAACAGCTAGGCATCATTTTTGAGTGAATTGCCAAAAGTCAGATTTTTGCTGAAATTGTGACCTGGGGGCTTAGGGATTTTTTCAAAAAAATCTTTTTCTGCCGGTTAAGTTGTCAAGGGCTGATTTCTTGTCCTGTGATAAAAGCCTTCTGTTTCGACTCCCAAACCTTTCAGGGGTGCATTTGCAACAGCTAGGCATCATTTTTGAGTGAATTGCCAAAAGTCAGATTTTTGCTGAAATTGTGACCCCGGGGCTTAGGGATTTTTTCAAAAAATCTTTTTCTGCCGGTTATGTTGTTGAGGGCTGATTTCTTCTCCTCTGATTAAAAGCTTTCTGTTTTTTTCGCCAAACCTTTAAGGGGAGCATTTGCAACAGCTAGGCATCATTTTTGAGTGAATTGCCAAAAGTCAGATTTTTGCTGAAATTGTGACCCCGGGGCTTAGGGATTTTTTCAAAAAAATCTTTTTCTGCCGGTTAAGTTGTCGAGGGCTGATTTCTTGTTCTTTGATAAAAAGCCTTCTGTTTCGACCGCCAAACCTTTCAGGGGAGCATTTGCAACAGTTTGGAATCATTTTTGAGTGAATTGCCAAAAGTCAGATTTTTGCTGAAATTGTGACCCCGGGGCTTAGGGATTTTTTCAAAAAAATGTTTTTTTTGCCGGTTAAGTTGTCGAGGGCTGATTTCTTGTTCTGTGATAAAAAGCCTTCTGTTTTTTTCACCACACCACTCAGGGGAGCATTTGCAACCGTTTGGCACCATTTTTGAGTGAATTGCCAAAAGTCAGATTTTTGCTGAAATTGTGACCCCGGGGCTTGGGGATTTTTTCAAAAAATCTTTTTCTGCCGGTTATGTTGTCGAGGGCTGATTTCTTGTTCTGTGATAAAAAGCCTTCTGTTTCGACCGCCAAACCTTTCAGGGGAGCATTTGCAACCGTTTGGCACCATTTTTGAGTGAATTGCCAAAAGTCAGATTTTTGCTAAAATTGTGACCCCGGGGCTTAGGGATTTTTTCAAAAAAATCTTTTTCTGCCGCTTAAGTTGTCGAGGGCTGATTTCTTTCCCTGTGATAAAAAGCCTTCTGTTTCGACCGCCAAATCTTTCATAGGAGCATTTGCAACAGTTTGGCATCATTTTTGAGTGAATTGCCAAAAGTCAGATTTTTGCTGAAATTGTGACCCCGGGGCTTAGGGATTTTTTCAAAAAATCTTTTTCTGCTGCTTAAGTTGTCGAGGGCTGATTTCTTGTTCTGTGATAAAAAGCCTTCTGTTTCAAGCGCCAAACCTTTCAGGGGAGCATTTGCAACAGCTAGGCATCATTTTTGAGTGAATTGCCAAAAGTCAGATTTTTGCTGAAATTGTGACCCCGGGGCTTAGGGATTTTTTCAAAAAAATCTTTTTCTGCCGGTTAAGTTGTCAAGGGCTGATTTCTTGTCCTGTGATAAAAGCCTTCTGTTTCGACTCCCAAACCTTTCAGGGGTGCATTTGCAACAGCTAGGCATCATTTTTGAGTGAATTGCCAAAAGTCAGATTTTTGCTGAAATTGTGACCCCGGGGCTTAGGGATTTTTTCAAAAAAAAAAATTTCTGCCGGTCAAGTTGTCGAGGGCTGATTTATTGTTTTGTGATAAAAAGCCTTCTGTTTCGACCGCCAAACCTTTCAGGGGAGCATTTGCAACCGTTTGGCACCATTTTTGAGTAAATTGCCAAAAGTCAGATTTTTGCTGAAATTGTGACCCCGGGGCTTAGGGATTTTTTCAAAAAAATCTTTTTCTGCCGGTTAAGTTGTCGAGGGCTGATTTCTTGTTCTTTGATAAAAAGCCTTCTGTTTCGACCGCCAAACCTTTCAGGTGAGCATTTGCAATAGTTCGGCATCATTTTTGAGTGAATTGCCAAAAGTCAGATTTTTGCTGAAATTGTGACCCCGGGGCTTAGGGATTTTTTCAAAAAATCTTTTTCTGCTGCTTAACTTGTCGAGGGCTGATTTCTTGTTCTGTGATAAAAAGCCTTCTGTTTCAACCTCCAAACCTTTCAGGGGAGCATTTGCAACAGCTAGGCATCATTTTTGAGTGAATTGCCAAAAGTCAGATTTTTGCTGAAATTGTGACCCCGGGGCTTAGGGATTTTTTCAAAAAAATCTTTTTTTGCCGGTTAAGTTGTCGAGGGCTGATTTCTTGTCCTGTGATAAAAGCCTTCTGTTTCGACTCCCAAACCTTTCAGGGGTGCATTTGCAACAGCTAGGCATCATTTTTGAGTGAATTGCCAAAAGTCAGATTTTTGCTGAAATTGTGACCCCGGGGCTTAGGGATTTTTTCAAAAAAAAAATTTTCTGCCGGTTAAGTTGTCGAGGGCTGATTTCTTGTTCTGTGATAAAAAGCCTTCTGTTTCGACCGCGAAACCTTTCAGGAGAGCATTTGCAACCGTTTAGCACCATTTTTGAGTGAATTGCCAAAAGTCAGATTTTTGCTGAAATTGTGACCCCGGGGCTTAGGGATTTTTTCAAAAAAATCTTTTTCTGCCGGTTAAGTTGTCGAGGGCTGATTTCTTGTTATGTGATAAAAAGCCTTCTGTTTCGACCGCCAAACCTTTCAGGCGAGCATTTGCAACAGCTAGGCATCATTTTTGAGTGAATTGCCAAAAGTCAGATTTTTGCTGAAATTGTGACCCCGGGGCTTAGGGATTTTTTCAAAAAAAAAAATTTCTGCCGGTCAAGTTGTCGAGGGCTGATTTATTGTTTTGTGATAAAAAGCCTTCTGTTTCGACCGCCAAACCTTTCAGGGGAGCATTTGCAACCGTTTGGCACCATTTTTGAGTAAATTGCCAAAAGTCAGATTTTTGCTGAAATTGTGACCCCGGGGCTTAGGGATTTTTTCAAAAAAATCTTTTTCTGCCGGTTAAGTTGTCGAGGGCTGATTTCTTGTTCTTTGATAAAAAGCCTTCTGTTTCGACCGCCAAACCTTTCAGGTGAGCATTTGCAATAGTTCGGCATCATTTTTGAGTGAATTGCCAAAAGTCAGATTTTTGCTGAAATTGTGACCCCGGGGCTTAGGGATTTTTTCAAAAAATCTTTTTCTGCTGCTTAACTTGTCGAGGGCTGATTTCTTGTTCTGTGATAAAAAGCCTTCTGTTTCAACCTCCAAACCTTTCAGGGGAGCATTTGCAACAGCTAGGCATCATTTTTGAGTGAATTGCCAAAAGTCAGATTTTTGCTGAAATTGTGACCCCGGGGCTTAGGGATTTTTTCAAAAAAATCTTTTTCTGCCGGTTAAGTTGTCAAGGGCTGATTTCTTGTCCTGTGATAAAAGCCTTCTGTTTCGACCGCCAAACCTTTCAGGGGAGCATTTGCAACCGTTTGGCACCATTTTTGAGTGAATTGCCAAAAGTCAGATTTTTGCTAAAATTGTGACCCCGGGGCTTAGGGATTTTTTCAAAAAAATCTTTTTCTGCCGCTTAAGTTGTCGAGGGCTGATTTCTTTCCCTGTGATAAAAAGCCTTCTGTTTCGACCGCCAAATCTTTCATAGGAGCATTTGCAACAGTTTGGCATCATTTTTGAGTGAATTGCCAAAAGTCAGATTTTTGCTGAAATTGTGACCCCGGGGCTTAGGGATTTTTTCAAAAAATCTTTTTCTGCTGCTTAAGTTGTCGAGGGCTGATTTCTTGTTCTGTGATAAAAAGCCTTCTGTTTCAAGCGCCAAACCTTTCAGGGGAGCATTTGCAACAGCTAGGCATCATTTTTGAGTGAATTGCCAAAAGTCAGATTTTTGCTGAAATTGTGACCCCGGGGCTTAGGGATTTTTTCAAAAAAATCTTTTTCTGCCGGTTAAGTTGTCAAGGGCTGATTTCTTGTCCTGTGATAAAAGCCTTCTGTTTCGACTCCCAAACCTTTCAGGGGTGCATTTGCAACAGCTAGGCATCATTTTTGAGTGAATTGCCAAAAGTCAGATTTTTGCTGAAATTGTGACCCCGGGGCTTAGGGATTTTTTCAAAAAAAAAAATTTCTGCCGGTCAAGTTGTCGAGGGCTGATTTATTGTTTTGTGATAAAAAGCCTTCTGTTTCGACCGCCAAACCTTTCAGGGGAGCATTTGCAACCGTTTGGCACCATTTTTGAGTAAATTGCCAAAAGTCAGATTTTTGCTGAAATTGTGACCCCGGGGCTTAGGGATTTTTTCAAAAAAATCTTTTTCTGCCGGTTAAGTTGTCGAGGGCTGATTTCTTGTTCTTTGATAAAAAGCCTTCTGTTTCGACCGCCAAACCTTTCAGGTGAGCATTTGCAATAGTTCGGCATCATTTTTGAGTGAATTGCCAAAAGTCAGATTTTTGCTGAAATTGTGACCCCGGGGCTTAGGGATTTTTTCAAAAAATCTTTTTCTGCTGCTTAACTTGTCGAGGGCTGATTTCTTGTTCTGTGATAAAAAGCCTTCTGTTTCAACCTCCAAACCTTTCAGGGGAGCATTTGCAACAGCTAGGCATCATTTTTGAGTGAATTGCCAAAAGTCAGATTTTTGCTGAAATTGTGACCCCGGGGCTTAGGGATTTTTTCAAAAAAATCTTTTTTTGCCGGTTAAGTTGTCGAGGGCTGATTTCTTGTCCTGTGATAAAAGCCTTCTGTTTCGACTCCCAAACCTTTCAGGGGTGCATTTGCAACAGCTAGGCATCATTTTTGAGTGAATTGCCAAAAGTCAGATTTTTGCTGAAATTGTGACCCCGGGGCTTAGGGATTTTTTCAAAAAAAAAATTTTCTGCCGGTTAAGTTGTCGAGGGCTGATTTCTTGTTCTGTGATAAAAAGCCTTCTGTTTCGACCGCGAAACCTTTCAGGAGAGCATTTGCAACCGTTTAGCACCATTTTTGAGTGAATTGCCAAAAGTCAGATTTTTGCTGAAATTGTGACCCCGGGGCTTAGGGATTTTTACAAAAAAATCTTTTTCTGCCGGTTAAGTTGTCGAGGGCTGATTTCTTGTTATGTGATAAAAAGCCTTCTGTTTCGACCGCCAAACCTTTCAGGCGAGCATTTGCAACCGTTTGGCAACATTTTTGAGTGAATTGCCAAAAGTCAGATTTTTGCTGAAATTGTGACCCCGGGGCTTAGGGATTTTTTCAAAAAAATCTTTTTTTGCCGGTTAAGTTGTCGAGGTTTGATTTCTTGTCCTGTGATAAAAAGACTTCTGTTTCGACCGCCAAACCTTTCAGGGGAGCATTTGCAACCGTTTGGCACCATTTTTGAGTGAATTGCCAAAAGTCAGATTCTTGCTGAAATTGTGACCCCGGGGCTTAGGGATTTTTTCAAAAAAATCTTTTTCTGCCGCTTAAGTTGTCGAGGGCTGATTTCTTTCCCTGTGATAAAAAGCCTTCTGTTTCGACCGCCAAATCTTTCAGAGGAGCATTTGCAACAGCTAGGCATCATTTTTGAGTGAATTGCCAAAAGTCAGATTTTTGCTGAAATTGTGACCCCGGGGCTTAGGGATTTTTTCAAAAAAATCTTTTTCTGCCGGTTAAGTTGTCAAGGGCTGATTTCTTGTCCTGTGATAAAAGCCTTCTGTTTCGACTCCCAAACCTTTCAGGGGTGCATTTGCAACAGCTAGGCATCATTTTTGAGTGAATTGCCAAAAGTCAGATTTTTGCTGAAATTGTGACCCCGGGGCTTAGGGATTTTTTCAAAAAATCTTTTTCTGCCGGTTATGTTGTCGAGGGCTGATTTCTTGTTCTGTGATAAAAAGCCTTCTGTTTCAACCGCCAAACCTTTCAGGGGAGCATTTGCAACAGCTAGGCATCATTTTTGAGTGAATTGCCAAAAGTCAGATTTTTGCTGAAATTGTGACCCCGGGGCTTAGGGATTTTTTCAAAAAATCTTTTTCTGCCGGTTAAGTTGTCGAGGGCTGATTTCTTGTTCTTTGATAAAAAGCCTTCTGTTTCGACCGCCAAACCTTTCAGGGGAGCATTTGCAACCGTTTGGCACCATTTTTGAGTGAATTGCCAAAAGTCAGATTTTTGCTGAAATTGTGACCCCGGGGCTTAGGGATTTTTTCAAAAAAATCTTTTTTTGCCGGTTAAGTTGTCGAGGGCTGATTTCTTGTTCTGTGATAAAAAGCCTTCTGTTTTTTTCACCACACCACTCAGGGGAGCATTTGCAACCGTTTGGCACCATTTTTGAGTGAATTGCCAAAAGTCAGATTTTTGCTGAAATTGTGACCCCGGGGCTTAGGGATTTTTTCAAAAAAATCTTTTTCTGCCGCTTAAGTTGTCGAGGGCCGATTCCTTTCCCTGTGATAAAAAGCCTTCTGTTTCGACCGCCAAACCTTTCAGGGGAGCATTTGCAACCGTTTTTTTTTTTATATATATACATATTTATTAAGGTTTTTAAATATAAATGCACACATAATAAACAATCTTATGTCGTTCACAACAATTTCAACACTTCTTTGGGCTCCCTCACGTCTCCCGCTCCCATTTACATCGTTAAAAAAAATTTTTCCAAACAAATTATCAACTTGTTTACAATCTCATGTCCACTCATTCACATATAATCTAGCGCTTCTTCCAAAAAATTTTATATTTTCTTTAGTCTCACTTATCATCAAATTTAAATCTAGTTTAGTGGTGACCAGTTTTTTATAATCTAGCATCCTTCTTAACATTCAACCAAATTACAATGTTTTTGTAGATACATCTTGAATTTCTCCCAGTCTTCCTCCAACTTGTCTTCTCCCAGATCACGGATTCTGCCGGTCATCTCGGCCAGTTGCATATAGTCCGCATTTGCAACCGTTTGGCACCATTTTTGAGTGAATTGCCAAAAGTCAGATTTTTGCTAAAATTGTGACCCCGGGGCTTAGGGATATTTTCAAAAAAATCTTTTTCTGCCGCTTAAGTTGTCGAGGGCTGATTTCTTTCCCTGTGATAAAAAGCCTTCTGTTTCGACCGCCAAATCTTTCAGAGGAGCATTTGCAACCGTTTGGCATCATTTTTGAGTGAATTGCCAAAAGTCAGATTTTTGCTGAAATTGTGACCCCGGGGCTTAGGGATTTTTTCAAAAAATCTTTTTCTGCTGCTTAAGTTGTCGAGGGCTGATTTCTTGTTCTGTGATAAAAAGCCTTCTGTTTCAACCGCCAAACCTTTCAGGGGAGCATTTGCAACAGCTAGGCATCATTTTTGAGTGAATTGCCAAAAGTCAGATTTTTGCTGAAATTGTGACCCCGGGGCTTAGGGATTTTTTCAAAAAAATCTTTTTCTGCCGGTTAAGTTGTCAAGGGCTGATTTCTTGTCCTGTGATAAAAGCCTTCTGTTTCGACTCCCAAACCTTTCAGGGGTGCATTTGCAACAGCTAGGCATCATTTTTGAGTGAATTGCCAAAAGTCAGATTTTTGCTGAAATTGTGACCCCGGGGCTTAGGGATTTTTTCAAAAAATGTTTTTTTGCCGGTTAAGTTGTCGAGGGCTGATTTCTTGTTCTGTGATAAAAAGCCTTCTGTTTTTTTCACCACACCACTCAGGGGAGCATTTGCAACCGTTTGGCACCATTTTTGAGTGAATTGCCAAAAGTCAGATTTTTGCTGAAATTGTGACCCCGGGGCTTAGGGATTTTTTCAAAAAAATCTTTTTTTGCCGGTTAAGTTGTCGAGGTTTGATTTCTTGTCCTGTGATTAAAAGACTTCTGTTTCGACCGCCAAACCTTTCAGGGGAGCATTTGCAACCGTTTGGCACCATTTTTGAGTGAATTGCCAAAAGTCAGATTCTTGCTGAAATTGTGACCCCGGGGCTTAGGGATTTTTTCAAAAAATCTTTTTCTGCCGCTTAAGTTGTCGAGGGCTGATTTCTTTCCCTGTGATAAAAAGCCTTCTGTTTCGACCGCCAAATCTTTCAGAGGAGCATTTGCAACAGCTAGGCATCATTTTTGAGTGAATTGCCAAAAGTCAGATTTTTGCTGAAATTGTGACCCCGGGGCTTAGGGATTTTTTCAAAAAAATCTTTTTTTGCCGGTTAAGTTGTCGAGGGCTGATTTCTTGTTCTGTGATAAAAAGCCTTCTGTTTTTTTCACCACACCACTCAGGGGAGCATTTGCAACCGTTTGGCACCATTTTTGAGTGAATTGCCAAAAGTCAGATTTTTGCTGAAATTGTGACCCCGGGGCTTAGGGATTTTTTCAAAAAAATCTTTTTCTGCCGCTTAAGTTGTCGAGGGCTGATTTCTTTCCCTGTGATAAAAAGCCTTCTGTTTCGACCGCCAAACCTTTCAGGGGAGCATTTGCAACCGTTTTTTTTAATATATATATACATATTTATTAAGGTTTTTAAATATAAATGCACACATAATAAACAATCTTATGTCTTTCACAACAATTTCATCACTTCTTTGGGCTCCCTCACGTCTCCCGCTCCCATTTACATCGTTAAAAAAAATTTTTCCAAACAAATTATCAACTTGTTTACAATCTCATGTCCACTCATTCACATATAATCTAGCGCTTCTTCCAAAAATTTTTATATTTTCTTTAGTCTTACTTATCATCAAATTTAAATCTAGTTTAGTGGTGACCAGTTTTTTATAATCTAGCATCCTTCTTAACATTCAACCAAATTACAATGTTTTTGTAGATACATCTTGAATTTCTCCCAGTCTTCCTCCAACTTGTCTTCTCCCAGATCACGGATTCTGCCGGTCATCTCGGCCAGTTGCATATAGTCCGCATTTGCAACCGTTTGGCACCATTTTTGAGTGAATTGCCAAAAGTCAGATTTTTGCTAAAATTGTGACCCCGGGGCTTAGGGATATTTTCAAAAAAATCTTTTTCTTCCGCTTAAGTTGTCGAGGGCTGATTTCTTTCCCTGTGATAAAAAGCCTTCTGTTTCGACCGCCAAAT